>NW_028248774.1:0-385506 GCF_964263255.1 Lissotriton vulgaris | reverse complement strand
TAAGCAAAACTCTGTAAAAATGGCAATTTTGGTCACTGTGAGGGTTTAAAAAGTGGTTATTCAACATGAGGCACGATCCAATTGACATTTTGAATCATTTTTGGTACAGTCCAAAAAATCAATTTTCGGATGAAAAACGATGACTCCGGACCTGTCGAACGATCCCAAAATGGTCAATATGGATGAAATTTCAACATTTAATCTTTTGACTCTAAATGACTGTTGGATGTGAATTATGACTTTGTCAACTAGAAAAAGTGTGTTTAAAGTCATTTCTGTGCCTGAAACGGGTCAAAATTGAAGCTTTTGAGTAAGCAAAACTCTGTAAAAATGGCAATTTTGGTCACTGTGAGGGTTTAAAAAGTGGTTATTCAACATGAGGCACGATCCAATTGACATTTTGAATCATTTTTGGTACAGTCCAAAAAATCAATTTTCGGATGAAAAACGATGACTCCGGACCTGTCGAACGATCCCAAAATAGTCAATATGGATGAAATTTCAACATTTAATCTTTTGACTCTAAATGACTGTTGGATGTGAATTATGACTTTGTCAAGTAGAATAAGTGTGTTTAAAGTCATTTCTGTGCCTGAAACGGGTCAAAATGGAAGCTTTTGAGTAAGCAAAACTCTGTAAAAATGGCAATTTTGGTCACTGTGAGGGTTTAAAAAGTGGTTATTAAACATGAGGCTCAATCCAATTGACATATTGAATCATTTTTGGTACAGTCCGAAAAATCAATTTTCGGATGAAAAACGATGACTCCGGACCTGTCGAACGATCCCAAAATGGTCAATATGGATGAAATTTCAACATTTAATCTTTTGACTCTAAATGACTGTTGGATGTGAATTATGACTTTGTCAACTAGAATAAGTGTGTTTAAAGTCATTTCTGTGCCTGAAACGGGTCAAAATTGAAGCTTTTGAGTAAGCAAAACTCTGTAAAAATTGCAATTTTGGTCACTGTGAGGGTTTAAAAAGTGGTTATTCAACATGAGGAACGATCCAATTGACATTTTGAATCATTTTTGGTACAGTCCAAAAAATCAATTTTCGGATGAAAAACGATGACTCCGGACCTGTCGAACGATCCCAAAATGGTCAATATGGATGAAATTTCAACATTTAATCTTTTGACTCTAAATGACTGTTGGATGTGAATTATGACTTTGTCAACTAGAATAAGTGTGTTTAAAGTCATTTCTGTGCCTGGAACGGGTCAAAATGGAAGCTTTTGAGATAGCAAAACTCTGTAAAAATGGCAATTTTGGTCACTGTGAGGGTTTAACCTCTTCGCCGCTAATGACAAGGGTAACTCGTCATGGACTTTCCATTGATTTCAATGGAAAATGAATGGAAAATGGCATCAGTGCCTTAGCAGCCAAGTGGTTAAAAAGTGGTTATTCAACATGAGGCACGATCCAATTGACATTTTGAATCATTTTTGGTACAGTCCAAAAAATCAATTTTTGGATGAAAAACGATGACTCCGGACCTGTCGAACGATCCCAAAATGGTCAATATGGATGAAATTTCAACATTTAATCTTTTGACTCTAAATGACTGTTGGATGTGAATTATGACTTTGTCAACTAAAATAAGTGTGTTTAAAGTCATTTCTGTGCCTGAAACGGGTCAAAATTGAAGCTTTTGAATAAGCAAAACTCTGTAAAAATGGCAATTTTGGTCACTGTGAGGGTTTAAAAAGTGGTTATTCAACATGAGGCACGATCCAATTGACATTTTGAATCATTTTTGCTACAGTTCAAAAAATCAATTTTCGGATGAAAAACGATGACTCCGGACCTGTCGAACGATCCCAAAATGGTCAATATGGATGAAATTTCAACATTTAATCTTTTGACTCTAAATGACTGTTGGATGTGAATTATGACTTTGTCAACTAGAATAAGTGTGTTTAAAGTCATTTCTGTGCCTGAAACGGGTCAAAATGGAAGCTTTTGAGTAAGCAAAACTCTGTAAAAATGGCAATTTTGGTCACTGTGAGGGTTTAAAAAGTGGTTATTAAACATGAGGCACAATCCAATTGACATTTTGAATCATTTTTGGTACAGTCCGAAAAATCAATTTTCGGATGAAAAACGATGACTCCGGACCTGTCGAACGATCCCAAAATGGTCAATATGGATGAAATTTCAACATTTAATCTTTTGACTCGAAATGACTGTTGGATGTGAATTATGACTTTGTCAACTAGAATAAGTGTGTTTAAAGTCATTTCTGTGCCTGGAACGGGTCAAAATTGAAGCTTTTGAGTAAGCAAAACTCTGTAAAAATGGCAATTTTGGTCACTGTGAGGGTTTAAAAAGTGGTTATTCAACATGAGGCACGATCCAATTGACATTTTGAATCATTTTTGGTACAGTCCAAAAAATCAATTTTCGGATGAAAAACGATGACTCCGGACCTGTCGAACTATCCCAAAATGGTCAATATGGATGAAATTTCAACATTTAATCTTTTGACTCTATATGACTGTTGGATGTGAATTATGACGTTGTCAACTAAAATAAGTGTGTTTAAAGTCATTTCTGTGCCTGAAACGGGTCAAAATTGAAGCTTTTGAGATAGCAAAACTCTGTAAAAATGGCAATTTTGGTCACTGTGAGGGTTTAAAAAGTGGTTATTCAACATGAGGCACGATCCAATTGACATTTTGAATCATTTTTGCTACAGTTCAAAAAATCAATTTTCGGATGAAAAACGATGACTCCGGACCTGTCGAACGATCCCAAAATGGTCAATATGGATGAAATTTCAACATTTAATCTTTTGACTCTAAATGACTGTTGGATGTGAATTATGACTTTGTCAACTAGAATAAGTGTGTTTAAAGTCATTTCTGTGCCTGAAACGGGTCAAAATGGAAGCTTTTGAGTAAGCAAAACTCTGTAAAAATGGCAATTTTGGTCACTGTGAGGGTTTAAAAAGTGGTTATTAAACATGAGGCACAATCCAATTGACATTTTGAATCATTTTTGGTACAGTCCGAAAAATCAATTTTCGGATGAAAAACGATGACTCCGGACCTGTCGAACGATCCCAAAATGGTCAATATGGATGAAATTTCAACATTTAATCTTTTGACTCGAAATGACTGTTGGATGTGAATTATGACTTTGTCAACTAGAATAAGTGTGTTTAAAGTCATTTCTGTGCCTGGAACGGGTCAAAATTGAAGCTTTTGAGTAAGCAAAACTCTGTAAAAATGGCAATTTTGGTCACTGTGAGGGTTTAAAAAGTGGTTATTCAACATGAGGCACGATCCAATTGACATTTTGAATCATTTTTGGTACAGTCCAAAAAATCAATTTTCGGATGAAAAACGATGACTCCGGACCTGTCGAACTATCCCAAAATGGTCAATATGGATGAAATTTCAACATTTAATCTTTTGACTCTATATGACTGTTGGATGTGAATTATGACGTTGTCAACTAAAATAAGTGTGTTTAAAGTCATTTCTGTGCCTGAAACGGGTCAAAATTGAAGCTTTTGAGATAGCAAAACTCTGTAAAAATGGCAATTTTGGTCACTGTGAGGGTTTAAAAAGTGGTTATTCAACATGAGGCACGATCCAATTGACATTTTGAATCATTTTTGGTACAGTCCAAAAAATCAATTTTCGGATGAAAAACGATGACTCCGGACCTGTCGAACTATCCCAAAATGGTCAATATGGATGAAATTTCAACATTTAATCTTTTGACTCTATATGACTGTTGGGTGTGAATTATGACTTTGTCAACTAGAATAAGTGTGTTTAAAGTCATTTCTGTGCCTGGAACGGGTCAAAATGGAAGCTTTTGAGTAAGCAAAACTCTGTAAAAATGGCAATTTTGGTCACTGTGAGGGTTTAAAAAGTGGTTATGCAACATGAGGCACGATCCAATTGACATTTTGAATCATTTTTGGTACAGTCCAAAAAATCAATTTTCGGATGAAAAACGATGACTCCGGACCTGTCGAACGATCCCAAAATGGTCAATATGGATGAAATTTCAACATTTAATCTTTTGACTCTAAATGACTGTTGGATGTGAATTATGACTTTGTCAACTAGAATAAGTGTGTTTAAAGTCATTTCTGTGCCTGGAACGGGTCAAAATTGAAGCTTTTGAGTAAGCAAAACTCTGTAAAAATGGCAATTTTGGTCACTGTGAGGGTTTAAAAAGTGGTTATTCAACATGAGGCACGATCCAATTGACATTTTGAATCATTTTTGGTACAGTCCAAAAAATCAATTTTCGGATGAAAAACGATGACTCCGGACCTGTCGAACTATCCCAAAATGGTCAATATGGATGAAATTTCAACATTTAATCTTTTGACTCTATATGACTGTTGGGTGTGAATTATGACTTTGTCAACTAGAATAAGTGTGTTTAAAGTCATTTCTGTGCCTGGAACGGGTCAAAATGGAAGCTTTTGAGTAAGCAAAACTCTGTAAAAATGGCAATTTTGGTCACTGTGAGGGTTTAAAAAGTGGTTATTCAACATGAGGCACGATCCAATTGACATTTTGAATCATTTTTGGTACAGTCCAAAAAATCAATTTTCGGATGAAAAACGATGACTCCGGACCTGTCGAACGATCCCAAAATGGTCAATATGGATGAAATTTCAACATTTAATCTTTTGACTCTAAATGACTGTTGGATGTGAATTATGACTTTGTCAACTAGAAAAAGTGTGTTTAAAGTCATTTCTGTGCCTGAAACGGGTCAAAATGGAAGCTTTTGAGTAAGCAAAACTCTGTAAAAATGGCAATTTTGGTCACTGTGAGGGTTTAAAAAGTGGTTATTAAACATGAGGCACGATCCAATTGACATTTTGAATCATTTTTGGTACAGTCCGAAAAATCAATTTTCGGATGAAAAACGATGACTCCGGACCTGTCGAACGATCCCAAAATGGTCAATATGGATGAAATTTCAACATTTAATCTTTTGACTCTAAATGACTGTTGGATGTGAATTATGACTTTGTCAACTAGAATAAGTGTGTTTAAAGTCATTTCTGTGCCTGAAACGGGTCAAAATGGAAGCATTTGAGTAAGCAAAACTCTGTAAAAATGGCCTTTTTGGTCACTGTGAGGGTTTAAAAAGTGATTATTCAACATGAGGCACGATCCAATTGACATTTTGAATCATTTTTGGTACAGTCCAAAAAATCAATTTTCGGATGAAAAACGATGACTCCGGACCTGTCGAACGATCCCAAAATGGTCAATATGGATGAAATTTCAACATTTAATCTTTTGACTCTAAATGACTGTTGGATGTGAATTATGACTTTGTCAACTAAAATAAGTGTGTTTAAAGTCATTTCTGTGCCTGAAACGGGTCAAAATTGAAGCTTTTGAGTAAGCAAAACTCTGTAAAAATGGCAATTTTGGTCACTGTGAGGGTTTAAAAAGTGGTTATTCAACATGAGGCACGATCAAATTGACATTTTGAATCATTTTTGGTACAGTCCGAAAAATCAATTTTCGGATGAAAAACGATGACTCCGGACCTGTCGAACGATCCCAAAATGGTCAATATGGATGAAATTTCAACATTTAATCTTTTGACTCTAAATGACTGTTGGATGTGAATTATGACTTTGTCAACTAAAATAAGTGTGTTTAAAGTCATTTCTGTGCCTGAAACGGGTCAAAATTGAAGCATTTGAGTAAGCAAAACTCTGTAAAAATGGCAATTTTGGTCACTGTGAGGGTTTAAAAAGTGGTTATTCAACATGAGGCACGATCCAATTGTCATTTTGAATCATTTTTGCTACAGTCCAAAAAATCAATTTTCGGATGAAAAATGATGACTCCGGACCTGTCGAACGATCCCAAAATGGTCAATATGGATGAAATTTCAACATTTAATCTTTTGACTCTAAATGACTGTTGGATGTGAATTATGACTTTGTCAACTAAAATAAGTGTGTTTAAAGTCATTTCTGTGCCTGAAACGGGTCAAAATTGAAGCTTTTGAGTAAGCAAAACTCTGTAAAAATGGCAATTTTGGTCACTGTGAGGGTTTAAAAAGTGGTTATTCAACATGAGGCACGATCCAATTGACATTTTGAATCATTTTTGGTACAGTCCAAAAAATCAATTTTCGGATGAAAAACGATGACTCCGGACCTGTCGAACGATCCCAAAATGGTCTATGATGATGAAATTTCAACATTTAATCTTTTGACTCTAAATGACTGTTGGATGTGAATTATGACTTTGTCAACTAAAATAAGTGTGTTTAAAGTCATTTCTGTGCCTGAAACTGGTCAAAATGGAAGCTTTTGAGTAAGCAAAACTCTGTAAAAATGGCAATTTTGGTCACTGTGAGGGTTTAAAAAGTGGTTATTCAACATGAGGCATGATCCAATTGACATTTTGAATCATTTTTGGTACAGTCCAAAAAATCAATTTTCGGATGAAAAACGATGACTCCGGACCTGTCGAACGATCCCAAAATGGTCAATATGGATGAAATTTCAACATTTAATCTTTTGACTCTAAATGACTGTTGGATGTGAATTATGACTTTGTCAACTAGAATAAGTGTGTTTAAAGTCATTTCTGTGCCTGAAACGGGTCAAAATTGAAGCTTTTGAGTAAGCAAAACTCTGTAAAAATTGCAATTTTGGTCACTGTGAGGGTTTAAAAAGTGGTTATTCAACATGAGGAACGATCCAATTGACATTTTGAATCATTTTTGGTACAGTCCAAAAAAATCAATTTTCGGATGAAAAACGATGACTCCGGACCTGTCGAACGATCCCAAAATGGTCAATATGGATGAAATTTCAACATTTAATCTTTTGACTCTAAATGACTGTTGGATGTGAATTATGACTTTGTCAACTAAAATAAGTGTGTTTAAAGTCATTTCTGTGCCTGAAACGGGTCAAAATTGAAGCTTTTGAGTAAGCAAAACTCTGTAAAAATGGCAATTTTGGTCACTGTGAGGGTTTAAAAAGTGGTTATTCAACATGAGGCACGATCCAATTGACATTTTGAATCATTTTTGGTACAGTCCAAAAAATCAATTTTCGGATGAAAAACGATGACTCCGGACCTGTCGAACGATCCCAAAATAGTCAATATGGATGAAATTTCAACATTTAATCTTTTGACTCTAAATGACTGTTGGATGTGAATTATGACTTTGTCAAGTAGAATAAGTGTGTTTAAAGTCATTTCTGTGCCTGAAACGGGTCAAAATGGAAGCTTTTGAGTAAGCAAAACTCTGTAAAAATGGCAATTTTGGTCACTGTGAGGGTTTAAAAAGTGGTTATTAAACATGAGGCTCAATCCAATTGACATATTGAATCATTTTTGGTACAGTCCGAAAAATCAATTTTCGGATGAAAAACGATGACTCCGGACCTGTCGAACGATCCCAAAATGGTCAATATGGATGAAATTTCAACATTTAATCTTTTGACTCTAAATGACTGTTGGATGTGAATTATGACTTTGTCAACTAGAATAAGTGTGTTTAAAGTCATTTCTGTGCCTGAAACGGGTCAAAATTGAAGCTTTTGAGTAAGCAAAACTCTGTAAAAATTGCAATTTTGGTCACTGTGAGGGTTTAAAAAGTGGTTATTCAACATGAGGAACGATCCAATTGACATTTTGAATCATTTTTGGTACAGTCCAAAAAATCAATTTTCGGATGAAAAACGATGACTCCGGACCTGTCGAACGATCCCAAAATGGTCAATATGGATGAAATTTCAACATTTAATCTTTTGACTCTAAATGACTGTTGGATGTGAATTATGACTTTGTCAACTAGAATAAGTGTGTTTAAAGTCATTTCTGTGCCTGGAACGGGTCAAAATGGAAGCTTTTGAGATAGCAAAACTCTGTAAAAATGGCAATTTTGGTCACTGTGAGGGTTTAACCTCTTCGCCGCTAATGACAAGGGTAACTCGTCATGGACTTTCCATTGATTTCAATGGAAAATGAATGGAAAATGGCATCAGTGCCTTAGCAGCCAAGTGGTTAAAAAGTGGTTATTCAACATGAGGCACGATCCAATTGACATTTTGAATCATTTTTGGTACAGTCCAAAAAATCAATTTTTGGATGAAAAACGATGACTCCGGACCTGTCGAACGATCCCAAAATGGTCAATATGGATGAAATTTCAACATTTAATCTTTTGACTCTAAATGACTGTTGGATGTGAATTATGACTTTGTCAACTAAAATAAGTGTGTTTAAAGTCATTTCTGTGCCTGAAACGGGTCAAAATTGAAGCTTTTGAATAAGCAAAACTCTGTAAAAATGGCAATTTTGGTCACTGTGAGGGTTTAAAAAGTGGTTATTCAACATGAGGCACGATCCAATTGACATTTTGAATCATTTTTGCTACAGTTCAAAAAATCAATTTTCGGATGAAAAACGATGACTCCGGACCTGTCGAACGATCCCAAAATGGTCAATATGGATGAAATTTCAACATTTAATCTTTTGACTCTAAATGACTGTTGGATGTGAATTATGACTTTGTCAACTAGAATAAGTGTGTTTAAAGTCATTTCTGTGCCTGAAACGGGTCAAAATGGAAGCTTTTGAGTAAGCAAAACTCTGTAAAAATGGCAATTTTGGTCACTGTGAGGGTTTAAAAAGTGGTTATTAAACATGAGGCACAATCCAATTGACATTTTGAATCATTTTTGGTACAGTCCGAAAAATCAATTTTCGGATGAAAAACGATGACTCCGGACCTGTCGAACGATCCCAAAATGGTCAATATGGATGAAATTTCAACATTTAATCTTTTGACTCGAAATGACTGTTGGATGTGAATTATGACTTTGTCAACTAGAATAAGTGTGTTTAAAGTCATTTCTGTGCCTGGAACGGGTCAAAATTGAAGCTTTTGAGTAAGCAAAACTCTGTAAAAATGGCAATTTTGGTCACTGTGAGGGTTTAAAAAGTGGTTATTCAACATGAGGCACGATCCAATTGACATTTTGAATCATTTTTGGTACAGTCCAAAAAATCAATTTTCGGATGAAAAACGATGACTCCGGACCTGTCGAACTATCCCAAAATGGTCAATATGGATGAAATTTCAACATTTAATCTTTTGACTCTATATGACTGTTGGATGTGAATTATGACGTTGTCAACTAAAATAAGTGTGTTTAAAGTCATTTCTGTGCCTGAAACGGGTCAAAATTGAAGCTTTTGAGATAGCAAAACTCTGTAAAAATGGCAATTTTGGTCACTGTGAGGGTTTAAAAAGTGGTTATTCAACATGAGGCACGATCCAATTGACATTTTGAATCATTTTTGCTACAGTTCAAAAAATCAATTTTCGGATGAAAAACGATGACTCCGGACCTGTCGAACGATCCCAAAATGGTCAATATGGATGAAATTTCAACATTTAATCTTTTGACTCTAAATGACTGTTGGATGTGAATTATGACTTTGTCAACTAGAATAAGTGTGTTTAAAGTCATTTCTGTGCCTGAAACGGGTCAAAATGGAAGCTTTTGAGTAAGCAAAACTCTGTAAAAATGGCAATTTTGGTCACTGTGAGGGTTTAAAAAGTGGTTATTAAACATGAGGCACAATCCAATTGACATTTTGAATCATTTTTGGTACAGTCCGAAAAATCAATTTTCGGATGAAAAACGATGACTCCGGACCTGTCGAACGATCCCAAAATGGTCAATATGGATGAAATTTCAACATTTAATCTTTTGACTCGAAATGACTGTTGGATGTGAATTATGACTTTGTCAACTAGAATAAGTGTGTTTAAAGTCATTTCTGTGCCTGGAACGGGTCAAAATTGAAGCTTTTGAGTAAGCAAAACTCTGTAAAAATGGCAATTTTGGTCACTGTGAGGGTTTAAAAAGTGGTTATTCAACATGAGGCACGATCCAATTGACATTTTGAATCATTTTTGGTACAGTCCAAAAAATCAATTTTCGGATGAAAAACGATGACTCCGGACCTGTCGAACTATCCCAAAATGGTCAATATGGATGAAATTTCAACATTTAATCTTTTGACTCTATATGACTGTTGGATGTGAATTATGACGTTGTCAACTAAAATAAGTGTGTTTAAAGTCATTTCTGTGCCTGAAACGGGTCAAAATTGAAGCTTTTGAGATAGCAAAACTCTGTAAAAATGGCAATTTTGGTCACTGTGAGGGTTTAAAAAGTGGTTATTCAACATGAGGCACGATCCAATTGACATTTTGAATCATTTTTGGTACAGTCCAAAAAATCAATTTTCGGATGAAAAACGATGACTCCGGACCTGTCGAACTATCCCAAAATGGTCAATATGGATGAAATTTCAACATTTAATCTTTTGACTCTATATGACTGTTGGGTGTGAATTATGACTTTGTCAACTAGAATAAGTGTGTTTAAAGTCATTTCTGTGCCTGGAACGGGTCAAAATGGAAGCTTTTGAGTAAGCAAAACTCTGTAAAAATGGCAATTTTGGTCACTGTGAGGGTTTAAAAAGTGGTTATGCAACATGAGGCACGATCCAATTGACATTTTGAATCATTTTTGGTACAGTCCAAAAAATCAATTTTCGGATGAAAAACGATGACTCCGGACCTGTCGAACGATCCCAAAATGGTCAATATGGATGAAATTTCAACATTTAATCTTTTGACTCTAAATGACTGTTGGATGTGAATTATGACTTTGTCAACTAGAATAAGTGTGTTTAAAGTCATTTCTGTGCCTGGAACGGGTCAAAATTGAAGCTTTTGAGTAAGCAAAACTCTGTAAAAATGGCAATTTTGGTCACTGTGAGGGTTTAAAAAGTGGTTATTCAACATGAGGCACGATCCAATTGACATTTTGAATCATTTTTGGTACAGTCCAAAAAATCAATTTTCGGATGAAAAACGATGACTCCGGACCTGTCGAACTATCCCAAAATGGTCAATATGGATGAAATTTCAACATTTAATCTTTTGACTCTATATGACTGTTGGGTGTGAATTATGACTTTGTCAACTAGAATAAGTGTGTTTAAAGTCATTTCTGTGCCTGGAACGGGTCAAAATGGAAGCTTTTGAGTAAGCAAAACTCTGTAAAAATGGCAATTTTGGTCACTGTGAGGGTTTAAAAAGTGGTTATTCAACATGAGGCACGATCCAATTGACATTTTGAATCATTTTTGGTACAGTCCAAAAAATCAATTTTCGGATGAAAAACGATGACTCCGGACCTGTCGAACGATCCCAAAATGGTCAATATGGATGAAATTTCAACATTTAATCTTTTGACTCTAAATGACTGTTGGATGTGAATTATGACTTTGTCAACTAGAAAAAGTGTGTTTAAAGTCATTTCTGTGCCTGAAACGGGTCAAAATGGAAGCTTTTGAGTAAGCAAAACTCTGTAAAAATGGCAATTTTGGTCACTGTGAGGGTTTAAAAAGTGGTTATTAAACATGAGGCACGATCCAATTGACATTTTGAATCATTTTTGGTACAGTCCGAAAAATCAATTTTCGGATGAAAAACGATGACTCCGGACCTGTCGAACGATCCCAAAATGGTCAATATGGATGAAATTTCAACATTTAATCTTTTGACTCTAAATGACTGTTGGATGTGAATTATGACTTTGTCAACTAGAATAAGTGTGTTTAAAGTCATTTCTGTGCCTGAAACGGGTCAAAATGGAAGCATTTGAGTAAGCAAAACTCTGTAAAAATGGCCTTTTTGGTCACTGTGAGGGTTTAAAAAGTGATTATTCAACATGAGGCACGATCCAATTGACATTTTGAATCATTTTTGGTACAGTCCAAAAAATCAATTTTCGGATGAAAAACGATGACTCCGGACCTGTCGAACGATCCCAAAATGGTCAATATGGATGAAATTTCAACATTTAATCTTTTGACTCTAAATGACTGTTGGATGTGAATTATGACTTTGTCAACTAAAATAAGTGTGTTTAAAGTCATTTCTGTGCCTGAAACGGGTCAAAATTGAAGCTTTTGAGTAAGCAAAACTCTGTAAAAATGGCAATTTTGGTCACTGTGAGGGTTTAAAAAGTGGTTATTCAACATGAGGCACGATCAAATTGACATTTTGAATCATTTTTGGTACAGTCCGAAAAATCAATTTTCGGATGAAAAACGATGACTCCGGACCTGTCGAACGATCCCAAAATGGTCAATATGGATGAAATTTCAACATTTAATCTTTTGACTCTAAATGACTGTTGGATGTGAATTATGACTTTGTCAACTAAAATAAGTGTGTTTAAAGTCATTTCTGTGCCTGAAACGGGTCAAAATTGAAGCATTTGAGTAAGCAAAACTCTGTAAAAATGGCAATTTTGGTCACTGTGAGGGTTTAAAAAGTGGTTATTCAACATGAGGCACGATCCAATTGTCATTTTGAATCATTTTTGCTACAGTCCAAAAAATCAATTTTCGGATGAAAAATGATGACTCCGGACCTGTCGAACGATCCCAAAATGGTCAATATGGATGAAATTTCAACATTTAATCTTTTGACTCTAAATGACTGTTGGATGTGAATTATGACTTTGTCAACTAAAATAAGTGTGTTTAAAGTCATTTCTGTGCCTGAAACGGGTCAAAATTGAAGCTTTTGAGTAAGCAAAACTCTGTAAAAATGGCAATTTTGGTCACTGTGAGGGTTTAAAAAGTGGTTATTCAACATGAGGCACGATCCAATTGACATTTTGAATCATTTTTGGTACAGTCCAAAAAATCAATTTTCGGATGAAAAACGATGACTCCGGACCTGTCGAACGATCCCAAAATGGTCTATGATGATGAAATTTCAACATTTAATCTTTTGACTCTAAATGACTGTTGGATGTGAATTATGACTTTGTCAACTAAAATAAGTGTGTTTAAAGTCATTTCTGTGCCTGAAACTGGTCAAAATGGAAGCTTTTGAGTAAGCAAAACTCTGTAAAAATGGCAATTTTGGTCACTGTGAGGGTTTAAAAAGTGGTTATTCAACATGAGGCATGATCCAATTGACATTTTGAATCATTTTTGGTACAGTCCAAAAAATCAATTTTCGGATGAAAAACGATGACTCCGGACCTGTCGAACGATCCCAAAATGGTCAATATGGATGAAATTTCAACATTTAATCTTTTGACTCTAAATGACTGTTGGATGTGAATTATGACTTTGTCAACTAGAATAAGTGTGTTTAAAGTCATTTCTGTGCCTGAAACGGGTCAAAATTGAAGCTTTTGAGTAAGCAAAACTCTGTAAAAATTGCAATTTTGGTCACTGTGAGGGTTTAAAAAGTGGTTATTCAACATGAGGAACGATCCAATTGACATTTTGAATCATTTTTGGTACAGTCCAAAAAAATCAATTTTCGGATGAAAAACGATGACTCCGGACCTGTCGAACGATCCCAAAATGGTCAATATGGATGAAATTTCAACATTTAATCTTTTGACTCTAAATGACTGTTGGATGTGAATTATGACTTTGTCAACTAAAATAAGTGTGTTTAAAGTCATTTCTGTGCCTGAAACGGGTCAAAATTGAAGCTTTTGAGTAAGCAAAACTCTGTAAAAATGGCAATTTTGGTCACTGTGAGGGTTTAAAAAGTGGTTATTCAACATGAGGCACGATCCAATTGACATTTTGAATCATTTTTGGTACAGTCCAAAAAATCAATTTTCGGATGAAAAACGATGACTCCGGACCTGTCGAACGATCCCAAAATAGTCAATATGGATGAAATTTCAACATTTAATCTTTTGACTCTAAATGACTGTTGGATGTGAATTATGACTTTGTCAAGTAGAATAAGTGTGTTTAAAGTCATTTCTGTGCCTGAAACGGGTCAAAATGGAAGCTTTTGAGTAAGCAAAACTCTGTAAAAATGGCAATTTTGGTCACTGTGAGGGTTTAAAAAGTGGTTATTAAACATGAGGCACAATCCAATTGACATTTTGAATCATTTTTGGTACAGTCCGAAAAATCAATTTTCGGATGAAAAACGATGACTCCGGACCTGTCGAACGATCCCAAAATGGTCAATATGGATGAAATTTCAACATTTAATCTTTTGACTCTAAATGACTGTTGGATGTGAATTATGACTTTGTCAACTATAATAAGTGTATTTAAAGTCATTTCTGTGCCTGAAACGGGTCAAAATGGAAGCTTTTGAGATAGCAAAACTCTGTAAAAATGGCAATTTTGGTCACTGTGAGGGTTTAAAAAGTGGTTATTCAACATGAGGCACGATCCAATTGACATTTTGAATCATTTTTGGTACAGTCCGAAAAATCAATTTTCGGATGAAAAACGATGACTCCGGACGTGTCGAACGATCCCAAAATGGTCAATATGGATGAAATTTCAACATTTAATCTTTTGACTCTAAATGACTGTTGGATGTGAATTATGACTTTGTCAACTAGAATAAGTGTGTTTAAAGACATTTCTGTGCCTGAAACGGGTCAAAATTGAAGCTTTTGAGTAAGCAAAACTCTGTAAAAATTGCAATTTTGGTCACTGTGAGGGTTTAAAAAGTGGTTATTCAACATGAGGAACGATCCAATTGACATTTTGAATCATTTTTGGTACAGTCCAAAAAATCAATTTTCGGATGAAAAACGATGACTCCGGACCTGTCGAACGATCCCAAAATGGTCAATATGGATGAAATTTCAACATTTAATCTTTTGACTCTAAATGACTGTTGGATGTGAATTATGACTTTGTCAACTAAAATAAGTGTGTTTAAAGTCATTTCTGTGCCTGAAACGGGTCAAAATTGAAGCTTTTGAGTAAGCAAAACTCTGTAAAAATGCCAATTTTGGTCACTGTGAGGGTTTAAAAAGTGGTTATTCAACATGAGGCACGATCCAATTGACATTTTGAATCATTTTTGCTACAGTCCAAAAAATCAATTTTCGGATGAAAAATGATGACTCCGGACCTGTCGAACGATCCCAAAATGGTCAATATGGATGAAATTTCAACATTTAATCTTTTGACTCTAAATGACTGTTGGATGTGAATTATGACTTTGTCAACTAAAATAAGTGTGTTTAAAGTCATTTCTGTGCCTGAAACGGGTCAAAATTGAAGCTTTTGAGTAAGCAAAACTCTGTAAAAATGGCAATTTTGGTCACTGTGAGGGTTTAAAAAGTGGTTATTCAACATGAGGCACGATCCAATTGACATTTTGAATCATTTTTGGTACAGTCCAAAAAATCAATTTTCGGATGAAAAACGATGACTCCGGACCTGTCGAACGATCCCAAAATGGTCTATGATGATGAAATTTCAACATTTAATCTTTTGACTCTAAATGACTGTTGGATGTGAATTATGACTTTGTCAACTAAAATAAGTGTGTTTAAAGTCATTTCTGTGCCTGAAACTGGTCAAAATGGAAGCTTTTGAGTAAGCAAAACTCTGTAAAAATGGCAATTTTGGTCACTGTGAGGGTTTAAAAAGTGGTTATTCAACATGAGGCATGATCCAATTGACATTTTGAATCATTTTTGGTACAGTCCAAAAAATCAATTTTCGGATGAAAAACGATGACTCCGGACCTGTCGAACGATCCCAAAATGGTCAATATGGATGAAATTTCAACATTTAATCTTTTGACTCTAAATGACTGTTGGATGTGAATTATGACTTTGTCAACTAGAATAAGTGTGTTTAAAGTCATTTCTGTGCCTGAAACGGGTCAAAATTGAAGCTTTTGAGTAAGCAAAACTCTGTAAAAATTGCAATTTTGGTCACTGTGAGGGTTTAAAAAGTGGTTATTCAACATGAGGAACGATCCAATTGACATTTTGAATCATTTTTGGTACAGTCCAAAAAAATCAATTTTCGGATGAAAAACGATGACTCCGGACCTGTCGAACGATCCCAAAATGGTCAATATGGATGAAATTTCAACATTTAATCTTTTGACTCTAAATGACTGTTGGATGTGAATTATGACTTTGTCAACTAAAATAAGTGTGTTTAAAGTCATTTCTGTGCCTGAAACGGGTCAAAATTGAAGCTTTTGAGTAAGCAAAACTCTGTAAAAATGGCAATTTTGGTCACTGTGAGGGTTTAAAAAGTGGTTATTCAACATGAGGCACGATCCAATTGACATTTTGAATCATTTTTGGTACAGTCCAAAAAATCAATTTTCGGATGAAAAACGATGACTCCGGACCTGTCGAACGATCCCAAAATAGTCAATATGGATGAAATTTCAACATTTAATCTTTTGACTCTAAATGACTGTTGGATGTGAATTATGACTTTGTCAAGTAGAATAAGTGTGTTTAAAGTCATTTCTGTGCCTGAAACGGGTCAAAATGGAAGCTTTTGAGTAAGCAAAACTCTGTAAAAATGGCAATTTTGGTCACTGTGAGGGTTTAAAAAGTGGTTATTAAACATGAGGCACAATCCAATTGACATTTTGAATCATTTTTGGTACAGTCCGAAAAATCAATTTTCGGATGAAAAACGATGACTCCGGACCTGTCGAACGATCCCAAAATGGTCAATATGGATGAAATTTCAACATTTAATCTTTTGACTCTAAATGACTGTTGGATGTGAATTATGACTTTGTCAACTATAATAAGTGTATTTAAAGTCATTTCTGTGCCTGAAACGGGTCAAAATGGAAGCTTTTGAGATAGCAAAACTCTGTAAAAATGGCAATTTTGGTCACTGTGAGGGTTTAAAAAGTGGTTATTCAACATGAGGCACGATCCAATTGACATTTTGAATCATTTTTGGTACAGTCCGAAAAATCAATTTTCGGATGAAAAACGATGACTCCGGACGTGTCGAACGATCCCAAAATGGTCAATATGGATGAAATTTCAACATTTAATCTTTTGACTCTAAATGACTGTTGGATGTGAATTATGACTTTGTCAACTAGAATAAGTGTGTTTAAAGACATTTCTGTGCCTGAAACGGGTCAAAATTGAAGCTTTTGAGTAAGCAAAACTCTGTAAAAATTGCAATTTTGGTCACTGTGAGGGTTTAAAAAGTGGTTATTCAACATGAGGAACGATCCAATTGACATTTTGAATCATTTTTGGTACAGTCCAAAAAATCAATTTTCGGATGAAAAACGATGACTCCGGACCTGTCGAACGATCCCAAAATGGTCAATATGGATGAAATTTCAACATTTAATCTTTTGACTCTAAATGACTGTTGGATGTGAATTATGACTTTGTCAACTAAAATAAGTGTGTTTAAAGTCATTTCTGTGCCTGAAACGGGTCAAAATTGAAGCTTTTGAGTAAGCAAAACTCTGTAAAAATGCCAATTTTGGTCACTGTGAGGGTTTAAAAAGTGGTTATTCAACATGAGGCACGATCCAATTGACATTTTGAATCATTTTTGGTACAGTTCAAAAAATCAATTTTCGGATGAAAAACGATGACTCGGGACCTGTCGAACGATTCCAAAATGGTCAATATGGATAAAATTTCAACATTTAATCTTTTGACTCTAAATGACTGTTGGATGTGAATTATGACTTTGTCAACTAAAATAAGTGTGTTTAAAGTCATTTCTGTGCCTGAAACGGGTCAAAATTGAAGCTTTTGAGTAAGCAAAACTCTGTAAAAATGGCAATTTTGGTCACTGTGAGGGTTTAAAAAGTGGTTATTCAACATGAGGCACGATCCAATTGACATTTTGAATCATTTTTGGTACAGTCCAAAAAATCAATTTTCGGATGAAAAACGATGACTCCGGCCGGACCTGTCGAACGATCCCAAAATGGTCTATGATGATGAAATTTCAACATTTAATCTTTTGACTCTAAATGACTGTTGGATGTGAATTATGACTTTGTCAACTAAAATAAGTGTGTTTAAAGTCATTTCTGTGCCTGAAACGGGTCAAAATGGAAGCTTTTGAGTAAGCAAAACTCTGTAAAAATGGCAATTTTGGTCACTGTGAGGGTTTAAAAAGTGGTTATTCAACATGAGGCATGATCCAATTGACATTTTGAATCATTTTTGGTACAGTCCAAAAAATCAATTTTCGGATGAAAAACGATGACTCCGGACCTGTCGAACGATCCCAAAATGGTCAATATGGATGAAATTTCAACATTTTATCTTTTGACTCTAAATGACTGTTGGATGTGAATTATGACTTTGTCAACTAGAATAAGTGTGTTTAAAGTCATTTCTGTGCCTGAAACGGGTCAAAATTGAAGCTTTTGAGTAAGCAAAACTCTGTAAAAATTGCAATTTTGGTCACTGTGAGGGTTTAAAAAGTGGTTATTCAACATGAGGAACGATCCAATTGACATTTTGAATCATTTTTGGTACAGTCCAAAAAATCAATTTTCGGATGAAAAACGATGACTCCGGACCTGTCGAACGATCCCAAAATGGTCAATATGGATGAAATTTCAACATTTAATCTTTTGACTCTAAATGACTGTTGGATGTGAATTATGACTTTGTCAACTAAAATAAGTGTGTTTAAAGTCATTTCTGTGCCTGAAACGGGTCAAAATTGAAGCTTTTGAGTAAGCAAAACTCTGTAAAAATGGCAATTTTGGTCACTGTGAGGGTTTAAAAAGTGGTTATTCAACATGAGGCACGATCCAATTGACATTTTGAATCATTTTTGGTACAGTCCAAAAAATCAATTTTCGGATGAAAAACGATGACTCCGGACCTGTCGAACGATCCCAAAATAGTCAATATGGATGAAATTTCAACATTTAATCTTTTGACTCTAAATGACTGTTGGATGTGAATTATGACTTTGTCAAGTAGAATAAGTGTGTTTAAAGTCATTTCTGTGCCTGAAACGGGTCAAAATGGAAGCTTTTGAGTAAGCAAAACTCTGTAAAAATGGCAATTTTGGTCACTGTGAGGGTTTAAAAAGTGGTTATTCAACATGAGGCACGATCCAATTGACATTTTGAATCATTTTTGGTACAGTCCAAAAAATCAATTTTCGGATGAAAAACGATGACTCGGGACCTGTCGAACGATTCCAAAATGGTCAATATGGATAAAATTTCAACATTTAATCTTTTGACTCTAAATGACTGTTGGATGTGAATTATGACTTTGTCAACTAGAATAAGTGTGTTTAAAGTCATTTCTGTGCCTGGAACGGGTCAAAATGGAAGCTTTTGAGTAAGCAAAACTCTGTAAAAATGGCAATTTTGGTCACTGTGAGGGTTTAAAAAGTGGTTATTCAACATGAGGCACGATCCAATTGACATTTTGAATCATTTTTGGTACAGTCCGAAAAATCAATTTTCGGATGAAAAACGATGACTCTGGACCTGTCGAACGATCCCAAAATGGTCAATATGGATGAAATTTCAACATTTAATCTTTTGACTCTAAATGACTGTTGGATGTGAATTATGACTTTGTCAACTAAAATAAGTGTGTTTAAAGTCATTTCTGTGCCTGAAACGGGTCAAAATTGAAGCATTTGAGTAAGCAAAACTCTGTAAAAATGGCAATTTTGGTCACTGTGAGGGTTTAAAAAGTGGTTATTCAACATGAGGCACGATCCAATTGTCATTTTGAATCATTTTTGCTACAGTCCAAAAAATCAATTTTCGGATGAAAAATGATGACTCCGGACCTGTCGAACGATCCCAAAATGGTCAATATGGATGAAATTTCAACATTTAATCTTTTGACTCTAAATGACTGTTGGATGTGAATTATGACTTTGTCAACTAAAATAAGTGTGTTTAAAGTCATTTCTGTGCCTGAAACGGGTCAAAATTGAAGCTTTTGAGTAAGCAAAACTCTGTAAAAATGGCAATTTTGGTCACTGTGAGGGTTTAAAAAGTGGTTATTCAACATGAGGCACGATCCAATTGACATTTTGAATCATTTTTGGTACAGTCCAAAAAATCAATTTTCGGATGAAAAACGATGACTCCGGCCGGACCTGTCGAACGATCCCAAAATGGTCTATGATGATGAAATTTCAACATTTAATCTTTTGACTCTAAATGACTGTTGGATGTGAATTATGACTTTGTCAACTAAAATAAGTGTGTTTAAAGTCATTTCTGTGCCTGAAACGGGTCAAAATGGAAGCTTTTGAGTAAGCAAAACTCTGTAAAAATGGCAATTTTGGTCACTGTGAGGGTTTAAAAAGTGGTTATTCAACATGAGGCATGATCCAATTGACATTTTGAATCATTTTTGGTACAGTCCAAAAAATCAATTTTCGGATGAAAAACGATGACTCCGGACCTGTCGAACGATCCCAAAATGGTCAATATGGATGAAATTTCAACATTTTATCTTTTGACTCTAAATGACTGTTGGATGTGAATTATGACTTTGTCAACTAGAATAAGTGTGTTTAAAGTCATTTCTGTGCCTGAAACGGGTCAAAATTGAAGCTTTTGAGTAAGCAAAACTCTGTAAAAATTGCAATTTTGGTCACTGTGAGGGTTTAAAAAGTGGTTATTCAACATGAGGAACGATCCAATTGACATTTTGAATCATTTTTGGTACAGTCCAAAAAATCAATTTTCGGATGAAAAACGATGACTCCGGACCTGTCGAACGATCCCAAAATGGTCAATATGGATGAAATTTCAACATTTAATCTTTTGACTCTAAATGACTGTTGGATGTGAATTATGACTTTGTCAACTAAAATAAGTGTGTTTAAAGTCATTTCTGTGCCTGAAACGGGTCAAAATTGAAGCTTTTGAGTAAGCAAAACTCTGTAAAAATGGCAATTTTGGTCACTGTGAGGGTTTAAAAAGTGGTTATTCAACATGAGGCACGATCCAATTGACATTTTGAATCATTTTTGGTACAGTCCAAAAAATCAATTTTCGGATGAAAAACGATGACTCCGGACCTGTCGAACGATCCCAAAATAGTCAATATGGATGAAATTTCAACATTTAATCTTTTGACTCTAAATGACTGTTGGATGTGAATTATGACTTTGTCAAGTAGAATAAGTGTGTTTAAAGTCATTTCTGTGCCTGAAACGGGTCAAAATGGAAGCTTTTGAGTAAGCAAAACTCTGTAAAAATGGCAATTTTGGTCACTGTGAGGGTTTAAAAAGTGGTTATTAAACATGAGGCACAATCCAATTGACATTTTGTATCATTTTTGGTACAGTCCGAAAAATCAATTTTCGGATGAAAAACGATGACTCCGGACCTGTCGAACGATCCCAAAATGGTCAATATGGATGAAATTTCAACATTTAATCTTTTGACTCTAAATGACTGTTGGATGTGAATTATGACTTTGTCAACTATAATAAGTGTATTTAAAGTCATTTCTGTGCCTGAAACGGGTCAAAATGGAAGCTTTTGAGATAGCAAAACTCTGTAAAAATGGCAATTTTGGTCACTGTGAGGGTTTAAAAAGTGGTTATTCAACATGAGGCACGATCCAATTGACATTTTGAATCATTTTTGGTACAGTCCGAAAAATCAATTTTCGGATGAAAAACGATGACTCCGGACGTGTCGAACGATCCCAAAATGGTCAATATGGATGAAATTTCAACATTTAATCTTTTGACTCTAAATGACTGTTGGATGTGAATTATGACTTTGTCAACTAGAATAAGTGTGTTTAAAGTCATTTCTGTGCCTGAAACGGGTCAAAATTGAAGCTTTTGAGTAAGCAAAACTCTGTAAAAATTGCAATTTTGGTCACTGTGAGGGTTTAAAAAGTGGTTATTCAACATGAGGAACGATCCAATTGACATTTTGAATCATTTTTGGTACAGTCCAAAAAATCAATTTTCGGATGAAAAACGATGACTCCGGACCTGTCGAACGATCCCAAAATAGTCAATATGGATGAAATTTCAACATTTAATCTTTTGACTCTAAATGACTGTTGGATGTGAATTATGACTTTGTCAAGTAGAATAAGTGTGTTTAAAGTCATTTCTGTGCCTGAAACGGGTCAAAATGGAAGCTTTTGAGTAAGCAAAACTCTGTAAAAATGGCAATTTTGGTCACTGTGAGGGTTTAAAAAGTGGTTATTAAACATGAGGCACAATCCAATTGACATTTTGAATCATTTTTGGTACAGTCCGAAAAATCAATTTTCGGATGAAAAACGATGACTCCGGACCTGTCGAACGATCCCAAAATGGTCAATATGGATGAAATTTCAACATTTAATCTTTTGACTCTAAATGACTGTTGGATGTGAATTATGACTTTGTCAACTATAATAAGTGTATTTAAAGTCATTTCTGTGCCTGAAACGGGTCAAAATGGAAGCTTTTGAGATAGCAAAACTCTGTAAAAATGGCAATTTTGGTCACTGTGAGGGTTTAAAAAGTGGTTATTCAACATGAGGCACGATCCAATTGACATTTTGAATCATTTTTGGTACAGTCCGAAAAATCAATTTTCGGATGAAAAACGATGACTCCGGACCTGTCGAACGATCCCAAAATGGTCAATATGGATGAAATTTCAACATTTAATCTTTTGACTCTAAATGACTGTTGGATGTGAATTATGACTTTGTCAACTAGAATAAGTGTGTTTAAAGTCATTTCTGTGCCTGAAACGGGTCAAAATTGAAGCTTTTGAGTAAGCAAAACTCTGTAAAAATTGCAATTTTGGTCACTGTGAGGGTTTAAAAAGTGGTTATTCAACATGAGGAACGATCCAATTGACATTTTGAATCATTTTTGGTACAGTCCAAAAAATCAATTTTCGGATGAAAAACGATGACTCCGGACCTGTCGAACGATCCCAAAATGGTCAATATGGATGAAATTTCAACATTTAATCTTTTGACTCTAAATGACTGTTGGATGTGAATTATGACTTTGTCAACTAGAATAAGTGTGTTTAAAGTCATTTCTGTGCCTGGAACGGGTCAAAATGGAAGCTTTTGAGATAGCAAAACTCTGTAAAAATGGCAATTTTGGTCACTGTGAGGGTTTAAAAAGTGGTTATTCAACATGAGGCACGATCCAATTGACATTTTGAATCATTTTTGGTACAGTCCAAAAAATCAATTTTTGGATGAAAAACGATGACTCCGGACCTGTTGAACGATCCCAAAATGGTCAATATGGATGAAATTTCAACATTTAATCTTTTGACTCTAAATGACTGTTGGATGTGAATTATGACTTTGTCAACTAAAATAAGTGTGTTTAAAGTCATTTCTGTGCCTGAAACGGGTCAAAATTGAAGCTTTTGAGTAAGCAAAACTCTGTAAAAATGGCAATTTTGGTCACTGTGAGGGTTTAAAAAGTGGTTATTCAACATGAGGCACGATCCAATTGACATTTTGAATCATTTTTGGTACAGTCCAAAAAATCAATTTTCGGATGAAAAACGATGACTCGGGACCTGTCGAACGATTCCAAAATGGTCAATATGGATAAAATTTCAACATTTAATCTTTTGACTCTAAATGACTGTTGGATGTGAATTATGACTTTGTCAACTAGAATAAGTGTGTTTAAAGTCATTTCTGTGCCTGGAACGGGTCAAAATGGAAGCTTTTGAGTAAGCAAAACTCTGTAAAAATGGCAATTTTGGTCACTGTGAGGGTTTAAAAAGTGGTTATTCAACATGAGGCACGATCCAATTGACATTTTGAATCATTTTTGGTACAGTCCGAAAAATCAATTTTCGGATGAAAAACGATGACTCTGGACCTGTCGAACGATCCCAAAATGGTCAATATGGATGAAATTTCAACATTTAATCTTTTGACTCTAAATGACTGTTGGATGTGAATTATGACTTTGTCAACTAGAATAAGTGTGTTTAAAGTCATTTCTGTGCCTGAAACGGGTCAAAATGGAAGCTTTTGAGTAAGCAAAACTCTGTAAAAATGGCAATTTTGGTCACTGTGAGGGTTTAAAAAGTGGTTTTTAAACATGAGGCACAATCCAATTGACATTTTGAATCATTTTTGGTACAGTCCGAAAAATCAATTTTCCGGTGATAAACGATGACTCCGGACCTGTCGAACGATCCCAAAATGGTCAATATGGATGAAATTTCAACATTTAATCTTTTGACTCTAAATGACTGTTGGATGTGAATTATGACTTTGTCAACTAGAATAAGTGTGTTTAAAGTCATTTCTGTGCCTGGAACGGGTCAAAATGGAAGCTTTTGAGATAGCAAAACTCTGTAAAAATGGCAATTTTGGTCACTGTGAGGGTTTAAAAAGTGGTTATTCAATATGAGGCACGATCCAATTGACATTTTGAATCATTTTTGGTACAGTCCAAAAAATCAATTTTTGGATGAAAAACGATGACTCCGGACCTGTTGAACGATCCCAAAATGGTCAATATGGATGAAATTTCAACATTTAATCTTTTGACTCTAAATGACTGTTGGATGTGAATTATGACTTTGTCAACTAAAATAAGTGTGTTTAAAGTCATTTCTGTGCCTGAAACGGGTCAAAATTGAAGCTTTTGAGTAAGCAAAACTCTGTAAAAATGGCAATTTTGGTCACTGTGAGGGTTTAAAAAGTGGTTATTCAACATGAGGCACGATCCAATTGACATTTTGAATCATTTTTGGTACAGTCCAAAAAATCAATTTTCGGATGAAAAACGATGACTCCGGACCTGTCGAACGATCCCAAAATAGTCAATATGGATGAAATTTCAACATTTAATCTTTTGACTCTAAATGACTGTTGGATGTGAATTATGACTTTGTCAAGTAGAATAAGTGTGTTTAAAGTCATTTCTGTGCCTGAAACGGGTCAAAATGGAAGCTTTTGAGTAAGCAAAACTCTGTAAAAATGGCAATTTTGGTCACTGTGAGGGTTTAAAAAGTGGTTATTAAACATGAGGCACAATCCAATTGACATTTTGAATCATTTTTGGTACAGTCCGAAAAATCAATTTTCGGATGAAAAACGATGACTCCGGACCTGTCGAACGATCCCAAAATGGTCAATATGGATGAAATTTCAACATTTAATCTTTTGACTCTAAATGACTGTTGGATGTGAATTATGACTTTGTCAAGTAGAATAAGTGTGTTTAAAGTCATTTCTGTGCCTGAAACGGGTCAAAATTGAAGCTTTTTAGTAAGCAAAACTCTGTAAAAATGGCAATTTTGGTCACTGTGAGGGTTTAAAAAGTGGTTATTCAACATGAGGCACGATCCAATTCACATTTTGAATCATTTTTGGTACAGTCCAAAAAATCAATTTTCGGATGAAAAACGATGACTCGGGACCTGTCGAACTATCCCAAAATGGTCAATATGGATGAAATTTCAACATTTAATCTTTTGACTCTAAATGACTGTTGGATGTGAATTATGACTTTGTCAACTAGAATAAGTGTGTTTAAAGTCATTTCTGTGCCTGGAACGGGTCAAAATGGAAGCTTTTGAGTAGGCAAAACTCTGTAAAAATGGCAATTTTGGTCACTGTGAGGGTTTAAAAAGTGGTTATTCAACATGAGGCACGATCCAATTGACATTTTGAATCATTTTTGGTACAGTCCAAAAAATCAATTTTCGGATGAAAAACGATGACTCCGGACCTGTCGAACGATCCCAAAATGGTCAATATGGATGAAATTTCAACATTTAATCTTTTGACTCTAAATGACTGTTGGATGTGAATTATGACTTTGTCAACTAGAATAAGTGTGTTTAAAGTCATTTCTGTGCCTGAAACGGTTCAAAATTGAAGCTTTTGAGTAAGCAAAACTCTGTAAAAATGGCAATTTTGGTCACTGTGAGGGTTTAAAAAGTGGTTATTCAACATGAGGCACGATCCAATTGACATTTTGAATCATTTTTGGTACAGTCCAAAAAATCAATTTTCGGATGAAAAACAATGACTCCGGACCTGTCGAACGATCCCAAAATGGTCAATATGGATGAAATTTCAACATTTAATCTTTTGACTCGAAATGACTGTTGGATGTGAATTATGACGTTGTCAACTAAAATAAGTGTGTTTAAAGTCATTTCTGTGCCTGAAACGGGTCAAAATTGAAGCTTTTGAGATAGCAAAACTCTGTAAAAATGGCAATTTTGGTCACTGTGAGGGTTTAAAAAGTGGTTATTCAACATGAGGCACGATCCAATTGACATTTTGAATCATTTTTGGTACAGTCCAAAAAATCAATTTTCGGATGAAAAACGATGACTCCGGACCTGTCGAACTATCCCAAAATGGTCAATATGGATGAAATTTCAACATTTAATCTTTTGACTCTATATGACTGTTGGGTGTGAATTATGACTTTGTCAACTAGAATAAGTGTGTTTAAAGTCATTTCTGTGCCTGGAACGGGTCAAAATGGAAGCTTTTGAGTAAGCAAAATTCTGTAAAAATGGCAATTTTGGTCACTGTGAGGGTTTAAAAAGTGGTTATTCAACATGAGGCACGATCCAATTGACATTTTGAATCATTTTTGGTACAGTCCAAAAAATCAATTTTCGGATGAAAAACGATGACTCCGGACCTGTCGAACGATCCCAAAATGGTCAATATGGATGAAATTTCAACATTTTATCTTTTGACTCTAAATGACTGTTGGATGTGAATTATGACTTTGTCAACTAGAATAAGTGTGTTTAAAGTCATTTCTGTGCCTGAAACGGGTCAAAATGGAAGCTTTTGAGTAAGCAAAACTCTGTAAAAATGGCAATTTTGGTCACTGTGAGGGTTTAAAAAGTGGTTATTAAACATGAGGCACGATCCAATTGACATTTTGAATCATTTTTGGTACAGTCCGAAAAATCAATTTTCGGATGAAAAACGATGACTCCGGACCTGTCGAACGATCCCAAAATGGTCAATATGGATGAAATTTCAACATTTAATCTTTTGACTCTAAATGACTGTTGGATGTGAATTATGACTTTGTCAACTAAAATAAGTGTGTTAAAGTCATTTCTGTGCCTGAAACGGGTCAAAATTGAAGCTTTTGAGTAAGCAAAACTCTGTAAAAATGGCAATTTTGGTCACTGTGAGGGTTTAAAAAGTGGTTATTCAACATGAGGCACGATCCAATTGACATTTTGAATCATTTTTGGTACAGTCCGAAAAATCAATTTTCGGATGAAAAACGATGACTCCGGACCTGTCGAACGATCCCAAAATGGTCAATATGGATGAAATTTCAACATTTAATCTTTTGACTCTAAATGACTGTTGGATGTGAATTATGACTTTGTCAACTAAAATAAGTGTGTTTAAAGTCATTTCTGTGCCCGAAACGGGTCAAAATTGAAGCATTTGAGTAAGCAAAACTCTGTAAAAATGGCAATTTTGGTCACTGTGAGGGTTTAAAAAGTGGTTCTTCAACATGAGGCACGATCCAATTGTCATTTTGAATCATTTTTGCTACAGTCCAAAAAATCAATTTTCGGATGAAAAACGATGACTCCGGACCTGTCGAACGATCCCAAAATGGTCAATATGGATGAAATTTCAACATTTAATCTTTTGACTCTAAATGACTGTTGGATGTGAATTATGACTTTGTCAACTAAAATAAGTGTGTTTAAAGTCATTTCTGTGCCTGAAACGGGTCAAAATTGAAGCTTTTGAGTAAGCAAAACTCTGTAAAAATGGCAATTTTGGTCACTGTGAGGGTTTAAAAAGTGGTTATTCAACATGAGGCACGATCCAATTGACATTTTGAATCATTTTTGGTACAGTCCAAAAAATCAATTTTCGGATGAAAAACGATGACTCCGGACCTGTCGAACGATCCCAAAATGGTCTATGATGATGACATTTCAACATTTAATCTTTTGACTCTAAATGACTGTTGGATGTGAATTATGACTTTGTCAACTAAAATAAGTGTGTTTAAAGTCATTTCTGTGCCTGAAACGGGTCAAAATGGAAGCTTTTGAGTAAGCAAAACTCTGTAAAAATGGCAATTTTGGTCACTGTGAGGGTTTAAAAAGTGGTTATTCAACATGAGGCATGATCCAATTGACATTTTGAATCATTTTTGGTACAGTACAAAAAATCAATTTTCATATGAAAAACGATGACTCCGGACCTGTCGAACGATCCCAAAATGGTCAATATGGATGAAATTTCAACATTTAATCTTTTGACTCTAAATGACTGTTGGATGTGAATTATGACTTTGTCAACTAGAATAAGTGTGTTTAAAGTCATTTCTGTGCCTGAAACGGGTCAAAATTGAAGCTTTTGAGTAAGCAAAACTCTGTAAAAATTGCAATTTTGGTCACTGTGAGGGTTTAAAAAGTGGTTATTCAACATGAGGAACGATCCAATTGACATTTTGAATCATTTTTGGTACAGTCCAAAAAATCAATTTTCGGATGAAAAACGATGACTCGGGACCTGTCGAACGATTCCAAAATGGTCAATATGGATAAAATTTCAACATTTAATCTTTTGACTCTAAATGACTGTTGGATGTGAATTATGACTTTGTCAACTAGAATAAGTGTGTTTAAAGTCATTTCTGTGCCTGGAACGGGTCAAAATGGAAGCTTTTGAGTAAGCAAAACTCTGTAAAAATGGCAATTTTGGTCACTGTGAGGGTTTAAAAAGTGGTTATTCAACATGAGGCACGATCCAATTGACATTTTGAATCATTTTTGGTACAGTCCGAAAAATCAATTTTCGGATGAAAAACGATGACTCTGGACCTGTCGAACGATCCCAAAATGGTCAATATGGATGAAATTTCAACATTTAATCTTTTGACTCTAAATGACTGTTGGATGTGAATTATGACTTTGTCAACTAGAATAAGTGTGTTTAAAGTCATTTCTGTGCCTGAAACGGGTCAAAATGGAAGCTTTTGAGTAAGCAAAACTCTGTAAAAATGGCAATTTTGGTCACTGTGAGGGTTTAAAAAGTGGTTTTTAAACATGAGGCACAATCCAATTGACATTTTGAATCATTTTTGGTACAGTCCGAAAAATCAATTTTCCGGTGATAAACGATGACTCCGGACCTGTCGAACGATCCCAAAATGGTCAATATGGATGAAATTTCAACATTTAATCTTTTGACTCTAAATGACTGTTGGATGTGAATTATGACTTTGTCAACTAGAATAAGTGTGTTTAAAGTCATTTCTGTGCCTGGAACGGGTCAAAATGGAAGCTTTTGAGATAGCAAAACTCTGTAAAAATGGCAATTTTGGTCACTGTGAGGGTTTAAAAAGTGGTTATTCAATATGAGGCACGATCCAATTGACATTTTGAATCATTTTTGGTACAGTCCAAAAAATCAATTTTTGGATGAAAAACGATGACTCCGGACCTGTTGAACGATCCCAAAATGGTCAATATGGATGAAATTTCAACATTTAATCTTTTGACTCTAAATGACTGTTGGATGTGAATTATGACTTTGTCAACTAAAATAAGTGTGTTTAAAGTCATTTCTGTGCCTGAAACGGGTCAAAATTGAAGCTTTTGAGTAAGCAAAACTCTGTAAAAATGGCAATTTTGGTCACTGTGAGGGTTTAAAAAGTGGTTATTCAACATGAGGCACGATCCAATTGACATTTTGAATCATTTTTGCTACAGTTCAAAAAATCAATTTTCGGATGAAAAACGATGACTCCGGACCTGTCGAACGATCCCAAAATGGTCAATATGGATGAAATTTCAACATTTAATCTTTTGACTCTAAATGACTGTTGGATGTGAATTATGACTTTGTCAACTAGAATAAGTGTGTTTAAAGTCATTTCTGTGCCTGAAACGGGTCAAAATGGAAGCTTTTGAGTAAGCAAAACTCTGTAAAAATGGCAATTTTGGTCACTGTGAGGGTTTAAAAAGTGGTTATTAAACATGAGGCACAATTCAATTGACATTTTGAATCATTTTTGGTACAGTCCGAAAAATCAATTTTCGGATGAAAAACGATGACTCCGGACCTGTCGAACGATCCCAAAATGGTCAATATGGATGAAATTTCAACATTTAATCTTTTGACTCGAAATGACTGTTGGATGTGAATTATGACTTTGTCAACTAGAATAAGTGTGTTTAAAGTCATTTCTGTGCCTGGAACGGGTCAAAATTGAAGCTTTTGAGTAAGCAAAACTCTGTAAAAATGGCAATTTTGGTCACTGTGAGGGTTTAAAAAGTGGTTATTCAACATGAGGCACGATCCAATTGACATTTTGAATCATTTTTGGTACAGTCCAAAAAATCAATTTTCGGATGAAAAACGATGACTCCGGACCTGTCGAACTATCCCAAAATGGTCAATATGGATGAAATTTCAACATTTAATCTTTTGACTCTATATGACTGTTGGATGTGAATTATGACGTTGTCAACTAAAATAAGTGTGTTTAAAGTCATTTCTGTGCCTGAAACGGGTCAAAATTGAAGCTTTTGAGATAGCAAAACGCTGTAAAAATGGCAATTTTGGTCACTGTGAGGGTTTAAAAAGTGGTTATTCAACATGAGGCACGATCCAATTGACATTTTGAATCATTTTTGGTACAGTCCAAAAAATCAATTTTCGGATGAAAAACGATGACTCCGGACCTGTCGAACTATCCCAAAATGGTCAATATGGATGAAATTTCAACATTTAATCTTTTGACTCTATATGACTGTTGGGTGTGAATTATGACTTTGTCAACTAGAATAAGTGTGTTTAAAGTCATTTCTGTGCCTGGAACGGGTCAAAATGGAAGCTTTTGAGTAAGCAAAACTCTGTAAAAATGGCAATTTTGGTCACTGTGAGGGTTTAAAAAGTGGTTATGCAACATGAGGCACGATCCAATTGACATTTTGAATCATTTTTGGTACAGTCCAAAAAATCAATTTTCGGATGAAAAACGATGACTCCGGACCTGTCGAACGATCCCAAAATGGTCAATATGGATGAAATTTCAACATTTAATCTTTTGACTCTAAATGACTGTTGGATGTGAATTATGACTTTGTCAACTAGAATAAGTGTGTTTAAAGTCATTTCTGTGCCTGGAACGGGTCAAAATTGAAGCTTTTGAGTAAGCAAAACTCTGTAAAAATGGCAATTTTGGTCACTGTGAGGGTTTAAAAAGTGGTTATTCAACATGAGGCACGATCCAATTGACATTTTGAATCATTTTTGGTACAGTCCAAAAAATCAATTTTCGGATGAAAAACGATGACTCCGGACCTGTCGAACTATCCCAAAATGGTCAATATGGATGAAATTTCAACATTTAATCTTTTGACTCTATATGACTGTTGGGTGTGAATTATGACTTTGTCAACTAGAATAAGTGTGTTTAAAGTCATTTCTGTGCCTGGAACGGGTCAAAATGGAAGCTTTTGAGTAAGCAAAACTCTGTAAAAATGGCAATTTTGGTCACTGTGAGGGTTTAAAAAGTGGTTATTCAACATGAGGCACGATCCAATTGACATTTTGAATCATTTTTGGTACAGTCCAAAAAATCAATTTTCGGATGAAAAACGATGACTCCGGACCTGTCGAACGATCCCAAAATGGTCAATATGGATGAAATTTCAACATTTAATCTTTTGACTCTAAATGACTGTTGGATGTGAATTATGACTTTGTCAACTAGAAAAAGTGTGTTTAAAGTCATTTCTGTGCCTGAAACGGGTCAAAATTGAAGCTTTTGAGTAAGCAAAACTCTGTAAAAATGGCAATTTTGGTCACTGTGAGGGTTTAAAAAGTGGTTATTCAACATGAGGCACGATCCAATTTACATTTTGAATCATTTTTGGTACAGTCCAAAAAATCAATTTTCGGATGAAAAACGATGACTCCGGACCTGTCGAACGATCCCAAAATAGTCAATATGGATGAAATTTCAACATTTAATCTTTTGACTCTAAATGACTGTTGGATGTGAATTATGACTTTGTCAAGTAGAATAAGTGTGTTTAAAGTCATTTCTGTGCCTGAAACGGGTCAAAATGGAAGCTTTTGAGTAAGCAAAACTCTGTAAAAATGGCAATTTTGGTCACTGTGAGGGTTTAAAAAGTGGTTATTAAACATGAGGCTCAATCCAATTGACATATTGAATCATTTTTGGTACAGTCCGAAAAATCAATTTTCGGATGAAAAACGATGACTCCGGACCTGTCGAACGATCCCAAAATGGTCAATATGGATGAAATTTCAACATTTAATCTTTTGACTCTAAATGACTGTTGGATGTGAATTATGACTTTGTCAACTAGAATAAGTGTGTTTAAAGTGATTTCTGTGCCTGAAACGGGTCAAAATGGAAGCTTTTGAGATAGCAAAACTCTGTAAAAATGGCAATTTTGGTCACTGTGAGGGTTTAAAAAGTGGTTATTCAACATGAGGCACGATCCAATTGACATTTTGAATCATTTTTGGTACAGTCCAAAAAATCCATTTTCGGATGAAAAACGATGACTCCGGACCTGTCGAACGATCCCAAAATGGTCAATATGGATGAAATTTCAACATTTAATCTTTTGACTCTAAATGACTGTTGGATGTGAATTATGACTTTGTCAACTAGAATAAGTGTGTTTAAAGTCATTTCTGTGCCTGAAACGGGTCAAAATTGAAGCTTTTGAGTAAGCAAAACTCTGTAAAAATTGCAATTTTGGTCACCGTGAGGGTTTAAAAAGTGGTTATTCAACATGAGGCACGATCCAATTGACATTTTGAATCATTTTTGGTACAGTCCAAAAAATCCATTTTCGGATGAAAAACGATGACTCCGGACCTGTCGAACGATCCCAAAATGGTCAATATGGATGAAATTTCAACATTTAATCTTTTGACTCTAAATGAGTGTTGGATGTGAATTATGACTTTGTCAACTAAAATAAGTGTGTTTAAAGTCATTTCTGTGCCTGAAACGGGTCAAAATTGAAGCTTTTGAGTAAGCAAAACTCTGTAAAAATGGCAATTTTGGTCACTGTGAGGGTTTAAAAAGTGGTTATTCAACATGAGGCACGATCCAATTGACATTTTGAATCATTTTTGCTACAGTTCAAAAAATCAATTTTCGGATGAAAAACGATGACTCCGGACCTGTCGAACGATCCCAAAATGGTCAATATGGATGAAATTTCAACATTTAATCTTTTGACTCTAAATGACTGTTGGATGTGAATTATGACTTTGTCAACTAGAATAAGTGTGTTTAAAGTCATTTCTGTGCCTGAAACGGGTCAAAATGGAAGCTTTTGAGTAAGCAAAACTCTGTAAAAATGGCAATTTTGGTCACTGTGAGGGTTTAAAAAGTGGTTATTAAACATGAGGCACAATCCAATTGACATTTTGAATCATTTTTGGTACAGTCCGAAAAATCAATTTTCGGATGAAAAACGATGACTCCGGACCTGTCGAACGATCCCAAAATGGTCAATATGGATGAAATTTCAACATTTAATCTTTTGACTCGAAATGACTGTTGGATGTGAATTATGACTTTGTCAACTAGAATAAGTGTGTTTAAAGTCATTTCTGTGCCTGGAACGGGTCAAAATTGAAGCTTTTGAGTAAGCAAAACTCTGTAAAAATGGCAATTTTGGTCACTGTGAGGGTTTAAAAAGTGGTTATTCAACATGAGGCACGATCCAATTGACATTTTGAATCATTTTTGGTACAGTCCAAAAAATCAATTTTCGGATGAAAAACGATGACTCCGGACCTGTCGAACTATCCCAAAATGGTCAATATGGATGAAATTTCAACATTTAATCTTTTGACTCTATATGACTGTTGGATGTGAATTATGACGTTGTCAACTAAAATAAGTGTGTTTAAAGTCATTTCTGTGCCTGAAACGGGTCAAAATTGAAGCTTTTGAGATAGCAAAACTCTGTAAAAATGGCAATTTTGGTCACTGTGAGGGTTTAAAAAGTGGTTATTCAACATGAGGCACGATCCAATTGACATTTTGAATCATTTTTGCTACAGTTCAAAAAATCAATTTTCGGATGAAAAACGATGACTCCGGACCTGTCGAACGATCCCAAAATGGTCAATATGGATGAAATTTCAACATTTAATCTTTTGACTCTAAATGACTGTTGGATGTGAATTATGACTTTGTCAACTAGAATAAGTGTGTTTAAAGTCATTTCTGTGCCTGAAACGGGTCAAAATGGAAGCTTTTGAGTAAGCAAAACTCTGTAAAAATGGCAATTTTGGTCACTGTGAGGGTTTAAAAAGTGGTTATTAAACATGAGGCACAATCCAATTGACATTTTGAATCATTTTTGGTACAGTCCGAAAAATCAATTTTCGGATGAAAAACGATGACTCCGGACCTGTCGAACGATCCCAAAATGGTCAATATGGATGAAATTTCAACATTTAATCTTTTGACTCGAAATGACTGTTGGATGTGAATTATGACTTTGTCAACTAGAATAAGTGTGTTTAAAGTCATTTCTGTGCCTGGAACGGGTCAAAATTGAAGCTTTTGAGTAAGCAAAACTCTGTAAAAATGGCAATTTTGGTCACTGTGAGGGTTTAAAAAGTGGTTATTCAACATGAGGCACGATCCAATTGACATTTTGAATCATTTTTGGTACAGTCCAAAAAATCAATTTTCGGATGAAAAACGATGACTCCGGACCTGTCGAACTATCCCAAAATGGTCAATATGGATGAAATTTCAACATTTAATCTTTTGACTCTATATGACTGTTGGATGTGAATTATGACGTTGTCAACTAAAATAAGTGTGTTTAAAGTCATTTCTGTGCCTGAAACGGGTCAAAATTGAAGCTTTTGAGATAGCAAAACTCTGTAAAAATGGCAATTTTGGTCACTGTGAGGGTTTAAAAAGTGGTTATTCAACATGAGGCACGATCCAATTGACATTTTGAATCATTTTTGGTACAGTCCAAAAAATCAATTTTCGGATGAAAAACGATGACTCCGGACCTGTCGAACTATCCCAAAATGGTCAATATGGATGAAATTTCAACATTTAATCTTTTGACTCTATATGACTGTTGGGTGTGAATTATGACTTTGTCAACTAGAATAAGTGTGTTTAAAGTCATTTCTGTGCCTGGAACGGGTCAAAATGGAAGCTTTAGAGTAAGCAAAACTCTGTAAAAATGGCAATTTTGGTCACTGTGAGGGTTTAAAAAGTGGTTATGCAACATGAGGCACGATCCAATTGACATTTTGAATCATTTTTGGTACAGTCCAAAAAATCAATTTTCGGATGAAAAACGATGACTCCGGACCTGTCGAACGATCCCAAAATGGTCAATATGGATGAAATTTCAACATTTAATCTTTTGACTCTAAATGACTGTTGGATGTGAATTATGACTTTGTCAACTAGAATAAGTGTGTTTAAAGTCATTTCTGTGCCTGGAACGGGTCAAAATTGAAGCTTTTGAGTAAGCAAAACTCTGTAAAAATGGCAATTTTGGTCACTGTGAGGGTTTAAAAAGTGGTTATTCAACATGAGGCACGATCCAATTGACATTTTGAATCATTTTTGGTACAGTCCAAAAAATCAATTTTCGGATGAAAAACGATGACTCCGGACCTGTCGAACTATCCCAAAATGGTCAATATGGATGAAATTTCAACATTTAATCTTTTGACTCTATATGACTGTTGGGTGTGAATTATGACTTTGTCAACTAGAATAAGTGTGTTTAAAGTCATTTCTGTGCCTGGAACGGGTCAAAATGGAAGCTTTTGAGTAAGCAAAACTCTGTAAAAATGGCAATTTTGGTCACTGTGAGGGTTTAAAAAGTGGTTATTCAACATGAGGCACGATCCAATTGACATTTTGAATCATTTTTGGTACAGTCCAAAAAATCAATTTTCGGATGAAAAACGATGACTCCGGACCTGTCGAACGATCCCAAAATGGTCAATATGGATGAAATTTCAACATTTAATCTTTTGACTCTAAATGACTGTTGGATGTGAATTATGACTTTGTCAACTAGAAAAAGTGTGTTTAAAGTCATTTCTGTGCCTGAAACGGGTCAAAATGGAAGCTTTTGAGTAAGCAAAACTCTGTAAAAATGGCAATTTTGGTCACTGTGAGGGTTTAAAAAGTGGTTATTAAACATGAGGCACGATCCAATTGACATTTTGAATCATTTTTGGTACAGTCCGAAAAATCAATTTTCGGATGAAAAACGATGACTCCGGACCTGTCGAACGATCCCAAAATGGTCAATATGGATGAAATTTCAACATTTAATCTTTTGACTCTAAATGACTGTTGGATGTGAATTATGACTTTGTCAACTAGAATAAGTGTGTTTAAAGTCATTTCTGTGCCTGAAACGGGTCAAAATGGAAGCATTTGAGTAAGCAAAACTCTGTAAAAATGGCCTTTTTGGTCACTGTGAGGGTTTAAAAAGTGATTATTCAACATGAGGCACGATCCAATTGACATTTTGAATCATTTTTGGTACAGTCCAAAAAATCAATTTTCGGATGAAAAACGATGACTCCGGACCTGTCGAACGATCCCAAAATGGTCAATATGGATGAAATTTCAACATTTAATCTTTTGACTCTAAATGACTGTTGGATGTGAATTATGACTTTGTCAACTAAAATAAGTGTGTTTAAAGTCATTTCTGTGCCTGAAACGGGTCAAAATTGAAGCTTTTGAGTAAGCAAAACTCTGTAAAAATGGCAATTTTGGTCACTGTGAGGGTTTAAAAAGTGGTTATTCAACATGAGGCACGATCAAATTGACATTTTGAATCATTTTTGGTACAGTCCGAAAAATCAATTTTCGGATGAAAAACGATGACTCCGGACCTGTCGAACGATCCCAAAATGGTCAATATGGATGAAATTTCAACATTTAATCTTTTGACTCTAAATGACTGTTGGATGTGAATTATGACTTTGTCAACTAAAATAAGTGTGTTTAAAGTCATTTCTGTGCCTGAAACGGGTCAAAATTGAAGCATTTGAGTAAGCAAAACTCTGTAAAAATGGCAATTTTGGTCACTGTGAGGGTTTAAAAAGTGGTTATTCAACATGAGGCACGATCCAATTGTCATTTTGAATCATTTTTGCTACAGTCCAAAAAATCAATTTTCGGATGAAAAATGATGACTCCGGACCTGTCGAACGATCCCAAAATGGTCAATATGGATGAAATTTCAACATTTAATCTTTTGACTCTAAATGACTGTTGGATGTGAATTATGACTTTGTCAACTAAAATAAGTGTGTTTAAAGTCATTTCTGTGCCTGAAACGGGTCAAAATTGAAGCTTTTGAGTAAGCAAAACTCTGTAAAAATGGCAATTTTGGTCACTGTGAGGGCTTAAAAAGTGGTTATTCAACATGAGGCACGATCCAATTGACATTTTGAATCATTTTTGGTACAGTCCAAAAAATCAATTTTCGGATGAAAAACGATGACTCCGGACCTGTCGAACGATCCCAAAATGGTCTATGATGATGAAATTTCAACATTTAATCTTTTGACTCTAAATGACTGTTGGATGTGAATTATGACTTTGTCAACTAAAATAAGTGTGTTTAAAGTCATTTCTGTGCCTGAAACGGGTCAAAATGGAAGCTTTTGAGTAAGCAAAACTCTGTAAAAATGGCAATTTTGGTCACTGTGAGGGTTTAAAAAGTGGTTATTCAACATGAGGCATGATCCAATTGACATTTTGAATCATTTTTGGTACAGTCCAAAAAATCAATTTTCGGATGAAAAACGATGACTCCGGACCTGTCGAACGATCCCAAAATGGTCAATATGGATGAAATTTCAACATTTAATCTTTTGACTCTAAATGACTGTTGGATGTGAATTATGACTTTGTCAACTAGAATAAGTGTGTTTAAAGTCATTTCTGTGCCTGAAACGGGTCAAAATTGAAGCTTTTGAGTAAGCAAAACTCTGTAAAAATTGCAATTTTGGTCACTGTGAGGGTTTAAAAAGTGGTTATTCAACATGAGGAACGATCCAATTGACATTTTGAATCATTTTTGGTACAGTCCAAAAAAATCAATTTTCGGATGAAAAACGATGACTCCGGACCTGTCGAACGATCCCAAAATGGTCAATATGGATGAAATTTCAACATTTAATCTTTTGACTCTAAATGACTGTTGGATGTGAATTATGACTTTGTCAACTAAAATAAGTGTGTTTAAAGTCATTTCTGTGCCTGAAACGGGTCAAAATTGAAGCTTTTGAGTAAGCAAAACTCTGTAAAAATGGCAATTTTGGTCACTGTGAGGGTTTAAAAAGTGGTTATTCAACATGAGGCACGATCCAATTGACATTTTGAATCATTTTTGGTACAGTCCAAAAAATCAATTTTCGGATGAAAAACGATGACTCCGGACCTGTCGAACGATCCCAAAATAGTCAATATGGATGAAATTTCAACATTTAATCTTTTGACTCTAAATGACTGTTGGATGTGAATTATGACTTTGTCAAGTAGAATAAGTGTGTTTAAAGTCATTTCTGTGCCTGAAACGGGTCAAAATGGAAGCTTTTGAGTAAGCAAAACTCTGTAAAAATGGCAATTTTGGTCACTGTGAGGGTTTAAAAAGTGGTTATTAAACATGAGGCACAATCCAATTGACATTTTGAATCATTTTTGGTACAGTCCGAAAAATCAATTTTCGGATGAAAAACGATGACTCCGGACCTGTCGAACGATCCCAAAATGGTCAATATGGATGAAATTTCAACATTTAATCTTTTGACTCTAAATGACTGTTGGATGTGAATTATGACTTTGTCAACTATAATAAGTGTATTTAAAGTCATTTCTGTGCCTGAAACGGGTCAAAATGGAAGCTTTTGAGATAGCAAAACTCTGTAAAAATGGCAATTTTGGTCACTGTGAGGGTTTAAAAAGTGGTTATTCAACATGAGGCACGATCCAATTGACATTTTGAATCATTTTTGGTACAGTCCGAAAAATCAATTTTCGGATGAAAAACGATGACTCCGGACGTGTCGAACGATCCCAAAATGGTCAATATGGATGAAATTTCAACATTTAATCTTTTGACTCTAAATGACTGTTGGATGTGAATTATGACTTTGTCAACTAGAATAAGTGTGTTTAAAGACATTTCTGTGCCTGAAACGGGTCAAAATTGAAGCTTTTGAGTAAGCAAAACTCTGTAAAAATTGCAATTTTGGTCACTGTGAGGGTTTAAAAAGTGGTTATTCAACATGAGGAACGATCCAATTGACATTTTGAATCATTTTTGGTACAGTCCAAAAAATCAATTTTCGGATGAAAAACGATGACTCCGGACCTGTCGAACGATCCCAAAATGGTCAATATGGATGAAATTTCAACATTTAATCTTTTGACTCTAAATGACTGTTGGATGTGAATTATGACTTTGTCAACTAAAATAAGTGTGTTTAAAGTCATTTCTGTGCCTGAAACGGGTCAAAATTGAAGCTTTTGAGTAAGCAAAACTCTGTAAAAATGCCAATTTTGGTCACTGTGAGGGTTTAAAAAGTGGTTATTCAACATGAGGCACGATCCAATTGACATTTTGAATCATTTTTGGTACAGTTCAAAAAATCAATTTTCGGATGAAAAACGATGACTCGGGACCTGTCGAACGATTCCAAAATGGTCAATATGGATAAAATTTCAACATTTAATCTTTTGACTCTAAATGACTGTTGGATGTGAATTATGACTTTGTCAACTAAAATAAGTGTGTTTAAAGTCATTTCTGTGCCTGAAACGGGTCAAAATTGAAGCTTTTGAGTAAGCAAAACTCTGTAAAAATGGCAATTTTGGTCACTGTGAGGGTTTAAAAAGTGGTTATTCAACATGAGGCACGATCCAATTGACATTTTGAATCATTTTTGGTACAGTCCAAAAAATCAATTTTCGGATGAAAAACGATGACTCCGGCCGGACCTGTCGAACGATCCCAAAATGGTCTATGATGATGAAATTTCAACATTTAATCTTTTGACTCTAAATGACTGTTGGATGTGAATTATGACTTTGTCAACTAAAATAAGTGTGTTTAAAGTCATTTCTGTGCCTGAAACGGGTCAAAATGGAAGCTTTTGAGTAAGCAAAACTCTGTAAAAATGGCAATTTTGGTCACTGTGAGGGTTTAAAAAGTGGTTATTCAACATGAGGCATGATCCAATTGACATTTTGAATCATTTTTGGTACAGTCCAAAAAATCAATTTTCGGATGAAAAACGATGACTCCGGACCTGTCGAACGATCCCAAAATGGTCAATATGGATGAAATTTCAACATTTTATCTTTTGACTCTAAATGACTGTTGGATGTGAATTATGACTTTGTCAACTAGAATAAGTGTGTTTAAAGTCATTTCTGTGCCTGAAACGGGTCAAAATTGAAGCTTTTGAGTAAGCAAAACTCTGTAAAAATTGCAATTTTGGTCACTGTGAGGGTTTAAAAAGTGGTTATTCAACATGAGGAACGATCCAATTGACATTTTGAATCATTTTTGGTACAGTCCAAAAAATCAATTTTCGGATGAAAAACGATGACTCCGGACCTGTCGAACGATCCCAAAATGGTCAATATGGATGAAATTTCAACATTTAATCTTTTGACTCTAAATGACTGTTGGATGTGAATTATGACTTTGTCAACTAAAATAAGTGTGTTTAAAGTCATTTCTGTGCCTGAAACGGGTCAAAATTGAAGCTTTTGAGTAAGCAAAACTCTGTAAAAATGGCAATTTTGGTCACTGTGAGGGTTTAAAAAGTGGTTATTCAACATGAGGCACGATCCAATTGACATTTTGAATCATTTTTGGTACAGTCCAAAAAATCAATTTTCGGATGAAAAACGATGACTCCGGACCTGTCGAACGATCCCAAAATAGTCAATATGGATGAAATTTCAACATTTAATCTTTTGACTCTAAATGACTGTTGGATGTGAATTATGACTTTGTCAAGTAGAATAAGTGTGTTTAAAGTCATTTCTGTGCCTGAAACGGGTCAAAATGGAAGCTTTTGAGTAAGCAAAACTCTGTAAAAATGGCAATTTTGGTCACTGTGAGGGTTTAAAAAGTGGTTATTCAACATGAGGCACGATCCAATTGACATTTTGAATCATTTTTGGTACAGTCCGAAAAATCAATTTTCGGATGAAAAACGATGACTCTGGACCTGTCGAACGATCCCAAAATGGTCAATATGGATGAAATTTCAACATTTAATCTTTTGACTCTAAATGACTGTTGGATGTGAATTATGACTTTGTCAACTAAAATAAGTGTGTTTAAAGTCATTTCTGTGCCTGAAACGGGTCAAAATTGAAGCATTTGAGTAAGCAAAACTCTGTAAAAATGGCAATTTTGGTCACTGTGAGGGTTTAAAAAGTGGTTATTCAACATGAGGCACGATCCAATTGTCATTTTGAATCATTTTTGCTACAGTCCAAAAAATCAATTTTCGGATGAAAAATGATGACTCCGGACCTGTCGAACGATCCCAAAATGGTCAATATGGATGAAATTTCAACATTTAATCTTTTGACTCTAAATGACTGTTGGATGTGAATTATGACTTTGTCAACTAAAATAAGTGTGTTTAAAGTCATTTCTGTGCCTGAAACGGGTCAAAATTGAAGCTTTTGAGTAAGCAAAACTCTGTAAAAATGGCAATTTTGGTCACTGTGAGGGTTTAAAAAGTGGTTATTCAACATGAGGCACGATCCAATTGACATTTTGAATCATTTTTGGTACAGTCCAAAAAATCAATTTTCGGATGAAAAACGATGACTCCGGCCGGACCTGTCGAACGATCCCAAAATGGTCTATGATGATGAAATTTCAACATTTAATCTTTTGACTCTAAATGACTGTTGGATGTGAATTATGACTTTGTCAACTAAAATAAGTGTGTTTAAAGTCATTTCTGTGCCTGAAACGGGTCAAAATGGAAGCTTTTGAGTAAGCAAAACTCTGTAAAAATGGCAATTTTGGTCACTGTGAGGGTTTAAAAAGTGGTTATTCAACATGAGGCATGATCCAATTGACATTTTGAATCATTTTTGGTACAGTCCAAAAAATCAATTTTCGGATGAAAAACGATGACTCCGGACCTGTCGAACGATCCCAAAATGGTCAATATGGATGAAATTTCAACATTTTATCTTTTGACTCTAAATGACTGTTGGATGTGAATTATGACTTTGTCAACTAGAATAAGTGTGTTTAAAGTCATTTCTGTGCCTGAAACGGGTCAAAATTGAAGCTTTTGAGTAAGCAAAACTCTGTAAAAACTGCAATTTTGGTCACTGTGAGGGTTTAAAAAGTGGTTATTCAACATGAGGAACGATCCAATTGACATTTTGAATCATTTTTGGTACAGTCCAAAAAATCAATTTTCGGATGAAAAACGATGACTCCGGACCTGTCGAACGATCCCAAAATGGTCAATATGGATGAAATTTCAACATTTAATCTTTTGACTCTAAATGACTGTTGGATGTGAATTATGACTTTGTCAACTAAAATAAGTGTGTTTAAAGTCATTTCTGTGCCTGAAACGGGTCAAAATTGAAGCTTTTGAGTAAGCAAAACTCTGTAAAAATGGCAATTTTGGTCACTGTGAGGGTTTAAAAAGTGGTTATTCAACATGAGGCACGATCCAATTGACATTTTGAATCATTTTTGGTACAGTCCAAAAAATCAATTTTCGGATGAAAAACGATGACTCCGGACCTGTCGAACGATCCCAAAATAGTCAATATGGATGAAATTTCAACATTTAATCTTTTGACTCTAAATGACTGTTGGATGTGAATTATGACTTTGTCAAGTAGAATAAGTGTGTTTAAAGTCATTTCTGTGCCTGAAACGGGTCAAAATGGAAGCTTTTGAGTAAGCAAAACTCTGTAAAAATGGCAATTTTGGTCACTGTGAGGGTTTAAAAAGTGGTTATTAAACATGAGGCACAATCCAATTGACATTTTGTATCATTTTTGGTACAGTCCGAAAAATCAATTTTCGGATGAAAAACGATGACTCCGGACCTGTCGAACGATCCCAAAATGGTCAATATGGATGAAATTTCAACATTTAATCTTTTGACTCTAAATGACTGTTGGATGTGAATTATGACTTTGTCAACTATAATAAGTGTATTTAAAGTCATTTCTGTGCCTGAAACGGGTCAAAATGGAAGCTTTTGAGATAGCAAAACTCTGTAAAAATGGCAATTTTGGTCACTGTGAGGGTTTAAAAAGTGGTTATTCAACATGAGGCACGATCCAATTGACATTTTGAATCATTTTTGGTACAGTCCGAAAAATCAATTTTCGGATGAAAAACGATGACTCCGGACGTGTCGAACGATCCCAAAATGGTCAATATGGATGAAATTTCAACATTTAATCTTTTGACTCTAAATGACTGTTGGATGTGAATTATGACTTTGTCAACTAGAATAAGTGTGTTTAAAGTCATTTCTGTGCCTGAAACGGGTCAAAATTGAAGCTTTTGAGTAAGCAAAACTCTGTAAAAATTGCAATTTTGGTCACTGTGAGGGTTTAAAAAGTGGTTATTCAACATGAGGAACGATCCAATTGACATTTTGAATCATTTTTGGTACAGTCCAAAAAATCAATTTTCGGATGAAAAACGATGACTCCGGACCTGTCGAACGATCCCAAAATAGTCAATATGGATGAAATTTCAACATTTAATCTTTTGACTCTAAATGACTGTTGGATGTGAATTATGACTTTGTCAAGTAGAATAAGTGTGTTTAAAGTCATTTCTGTGCCTGAAACGGGTCAAAATGGAAGCTTTTGAGTAAGCAAAACTCTGTAAAAATGGCAATTTTGGTCACTGTGAGGGTTTAAAAAGTGGTTATTAAACATGAGGCACAATCCAATTGACATTTTGAATCATTTTTGGTACAGTCCGAAAAATCAATTTTCGGATGAAAAACGATGACTCCGGACCTGTCGAACGATCCCAAAATGGTCAATATGGATGAAATTTCAACATTTAATCTTTTGACTCTAAATGACTGTTGGATGTGAATTATGACTTTGTCAACTATAATAAGTGTATTTAAAGTCATTTCTGTGCCTGAAACGGGTCAAAATGGAAGCTTTTGAGATAGCAAAACTCTGTAAAAATGGCAATTTTGGTCACTGTGAGGGTTTAAAAAGTGGTTATTCAACATGAGGCACGATCCAATTGACATTTTGAATCATTTTTGGTACAGTCCGAAAAATCAATTTTCGGATGAAAAACGATGACTCCGGACCTGTCGAACGATCCCAAAATGGTCAATATGGATGAAATTTCAACATTTAATCTTTTGACTCTAAATGACTGTTGGATGTGAATTATGACTTTGTCAACTAGAATAAGTGTGTTTAAAGTCATTTCTGTGCCTGAAACGGGTCAAAATTGAAGCTTTTGAGTAAGCAAAACTCTGTAAAAATTGCAATTTTGGTCACTGTGAGGGTTTAAAAAGTGGTTATTCAACATGAGGAACGATCCAATTGACATTTTGAATCATTTTTGGTACAGTCCAAAAAATCAATTTTCGGATGAAAAACGATGACTCCGGACCTGTCGAACGATCCCAAAATGGTCAATATGGATGAAATTTCAACATTTAATCTTTTGACTCTAAATGACTGTTGGATGTGAATTATGACTTTGTCAACTAGAATAAGTGTGTTTAAAGTCATTTCTGTGCCTGGAACGGGTCAAAATGGAAGCTTTTGAGATAGCAAAACTCTGTAAAAATGGCAATTTTGGTCACTGTGAGGGTTTAAAAAGTGGTTATTCAACATGAGGCACGATCCAATTGACATTTTGAATCATTTTTGGTACAGTCCAAAAAATCAATTTTTGGATGAAAAACGATGACTCCGGACCTGTTGAACGATCCCAAAATGGTCAATATGGATGAAATTTCAACATTTAATCTTTTGACTCTAAATGACTGTTGGATGTGAATTATGACTTTGTCAACTAAAATAAGTGTGTTTAAAGTCATTTCTGTGCCTGAAACGGGTCAAAATTGAAGCTTTTGAGTAAGCAAAACTCTGTAAAAATGGCAATTTTGGTCACTGTGAGGGTTTAAAAAGTGGTTATTCAACATGAGGCACGATCCAATTGACATTTTGAATCATTTTTGGTACAGTCCAAAAAATCAATTTTCGGATGAAAAACGATGACTCGGGACCTGTCGAACGATTCCAAAATGGTCAATATGGATAAAATTTCAACATTTAATCTTTTGACTCTAAATGACTGTTGGATGTGAATTATGACTTTGTCAACTAGAATAAGTGTGTTTAAAGTCATTTCTGTGCCTGGAACGGGTCAAAATGGAAGCTTTTGAGTAAGCAAAACTCTGTAAAAATGGCAATTTTGGTCACTGTGAGGGTTTAAAAAGTGGTTATTCAACATGAGGCACGATCCAATTGACATTTTGAATCATTTTTGGTACAGTCCGAAAAATCAATTTTCGGATGAAAAACGATGACTCTGGACCTGTCGAACGATCCCAAAATGGTCAATATGGATGAAATTTCAACATTTAATCTTTTGACTCTAAATGACTGTTGGATGTGAATTATGACTTTGTCAACTAGAATAAGTGTGTTTAAAGTCATTTCTGTGCCTGAAACGGGTCAAAATGGAAGCTTTTGAGTAAGCAAAACTCTGTAAAAATGGCAATTTTGGTCACTGTGAGGGTTTAAAAAGTGGTTTTTAAACATGAGGCACAATCCAATTGACATTTTGAATCATTTTTGGTACAGTCCGAAAAATCAATTTTCCGGTGATAAACGATGACTCCGGACCTGTCGAACGATCCCAAAATGGTCAATATGGATGAAATTTCAACATTTAATCTTTTGACTCTAAATGACTGTTGGATGTGAATTATGACTTTGTCAACTAGAATAAGTGTGTTTAAAGTCATTTCTGTGCCTGGAACGGGTCAAAATGGAAGCTTTTGAGATAGCAAAACTCTGTAAAAATGGCAATTTTGGTCACTGTGAGGGTTTAAAAAGTGGTTATTCAATATGAGGCACGATCCAATTGACATTTTGAATCATTTTTGGTACAGTCCAAAAAATCAATTTTTGGATGAAAAACGATGACTCCGGACCTGTTGAACGATCCCAAAATGGTCAATATGGATGAAATTTCAACATTTAATCTTTTGACTCTAAATGACTGTTGGATGTGAATTATGACTTTGTCAACTAAAATAAGTGTGTTTAAAGTCATTTCTGTGCCTGAAACGGGTCAAAATTGAAGCTTTTGAGTAAGCAAAACTCTGTAAAAATGGCAATTTTGGTCACTGTGAGGGTTTAAAAAGTGGTTATTCAACATGAGGCACGATCCAATTGACATTTTGAATCATTTTTGGTACAGTCCAAAAAATCAATTTTCGGATGAAAAACGATGACTCGGGACCTGTCGAACGATTCCAAAATGGTCAATATGGATAAAATTTCAACATTTAATCTTTTGACTCTAAATGACTGTTGGATGTGAATTATGACTTTGTCAACTAGAATAAGTGTGTTTAAAGTCATTTCTGTGCCTGGAACGGGTCAAAATTGAAGCTTTTGAGTAAGCAAAACTCTGTAAAAATGGCAATTTTGGTCACTGTGAGGGTTTAAAAAGTGGTTATTCAACATGAGGCACGATCCAATTGACATTTTGAATCATTTTTGGTACAGTCCAAAAAATCAATTTTCGGATGAAAAACGATGACTCCGGACCTGTCGAACGATCCCAAAATAGTCAATATGGATGAAATTTCAACATTTAATCTTTTGACTCTAAATGACTGTTGGATGTGAATTATGACTTTGTCAAGTAGAATAAGTGTGTTTAAAGTCATTTCTGTGCCTGAAACGGGTCAAAATGGAAGCTTTTGAGTAAGCAAAACTCTGTAAAAATGGCAATTTTGGTCACTGTGAGGGTTTAAAAAGTGGTTATTAAACATGAGGCACAATCCAATTGACATTTTGAATCATTTTTGGTACAGTCCGAAAAATCAATTTTCGGATGAAAAACGATGACTCCGGACCTGTCGAACGATCCCAAAATGGTCAATATGGATGAAATTTCAACATTTAATCTTTTGACTCTAAATGACTGTTGGATGTGAATTATGACTTTGTCAAGTAGAATAAGTGTGTTTAAAGTCATTTCTGTGCCTGAAACGGGTCAAAATTGAAGCTTTTTAGTAAGCAAAACTCTGTAAAAATGGCAATTTTGGTCACTGTGAGGGTTTAAAAAGTGGTTATTCAACATGAGGCACGATCCAATTCACATTTTGAATCATTTTTGGTACAGTCCAAAAAATCAATTTTCGGATGAAAAACGATGACTCGGGACCTGTCGAACTATCCCAAAATGGTCAATATGGATGAAATTTCAACATTTAATCTTTTGACTCTAAATGACTGTTGGATGTGAATTATGACTTTGTCAACTAGAATAAGTGTGTTTAAAGTCATTTCTGTGCCTGGAACGGGTCAAAATGGAAGCTTTTGAGTAGGCAAAACTCTGTAAAAATGGCAATTTTGGTCACTGTGAGGGTTTAAAAAGTGGTTATTCAACATGAGGCACGATCCAATTGACATTTTGAATCATTTTTGGTACAGTCCAAAAAATCAATTTTCGGATGAAAAACGATGACTCCGGACCTGTCGAACGATCCCAAAATGGTCAATATGGATGAAATTTCAACATTTAATCTTTTGACTCTAAATGACTGTTGGATGTGAATTATGACTTTGTCAACTAGAATAAGTGTGTTTAAAGTCATTTCTGTGCCTGAAACGGTTCAAAATTGAAGCTTTTGAGTAAGCAAAACTCTGTAAAAATGGCAATTTTGGTCACTGTGAGGGTTTAAAAAGTGGTTATTCAACATGAGGCACGATCCAATTGACATTTTGAATCATTTTTGGTACAGTCCAAAAAATCAATTTTCGGATGAAAAACAATGACTCCGGACCTGTCGAACGATCCCAAAATGGTCAATATGGATGAAATTTCAACATTTAATCTTTTGACTCGAAATGACTGTTGGATGTGAATTATGACGTTGTCAACTAAAATAAGTGTGTTTAAAGTCATTTCTGTGCCTGAAACGGGTCAAAATTGAAGCTTTTGAGATAGCAAAACTCTGTAAAAATGGCAATTTTGGTCACTGTGAGGGTTTAAAAAGTGGTTATTCAACATGAGGCACGATCCAATTGACATTTTGAATCATTTTTGGTACAGTCCAAAAAATCAATTTTCGGATGAAAAACGATGACTCCGGACCTGTCGAACTATCCCAAAATGGTCAATATGGATGAAATTTCAACATTTAATCTTTTGACTCTATATGACTGTTGGGTGTGAATTATGACTTTGTCAACTAGAATAAGTGTGTTTAAAGTCATTTCTGTGCCTGGAACGGGTCAAAATGGAAGCTTTTGAGTAAGCAAAATTCTGTAAAAATGGCAATTTTGGTCACTGTGAGGGTTTAAAAAGTGGTTATTCAACATGAGGCACGATCCAATTGACATTTTGAATCATTTTTGGTACAGTCCAAAAAATCAATTTTCGGATGAAAAACGATGACTCCGGACCTGTCGAACGATCCCAAAATGGTCAATATGGATGAAATTTCAACATTTTATCTTTTGACTCTAAATGACTGTTGGATGTGAATTATGACTTTGTCAACTAGAATAAGTGTGTTTAAAGTCATTTCTGTGCCTGAAACGGGTCAAAATGGAAGCTTTTGAGTAAGCAAAACTCTGTAAAAATGGCAATTTTGGTCACTGTGAGGGTTTAAAAAGTGGTTATTAAACATGAGGCACGATCCAATTGACATTTTGAATCATTTTTGGTACAGTCCGAAAAATCAATTTTCGGATGAAAAACGATGACTCCGGACCTGTCGAACGATCCCAAAATGGTCAATATGGATGAAATTTCAACATTTAATCTTTTGACTCTAAATGACTGTTGGATGTGAATTATGACTTTGTCAACTAAAATAAGTGTGTTAAAGTCATTTCTGTGCCTGAAACGGGTCAAAATTGAAGCTTTTGAGTAAGCAAAACTCTGTAAAAATGGCAATTTTGGTCACTGTGAGGGTTTAAAAAGTGGTTATTCAACATGAGGCACGATCCAATTGACATTTTGAATCATTTTTGGTACAGTCCGAAAAATCAATTTTCGGATGAAAAACGATGACTCCGGACCTGTCGAACGATCCCAAAATGGTCAATATGGATGAAATTTCAACATTTAATCTTTTGACTCTAAATGACTGTTGGATGTGAATTATGACTTTGTCAACTAAAATAAGTGTGTTTAAAGTCATTTCTGTGCCCGAAACGGGTCAAAATTGAAGCATTTGAGTAAGCAAAACTCTGTAAAAATGGCAATTTTGGTCACTGTGAGGGTTTAAAAAGTGGTTCTTCAACATGAGGCACGATCCAATTGTCATTTTGAATCATTTTTGCTACAGTCCAAAAAATCAATTTTCGGATGAAAAACGATGACTCCGGACCTGTCGAACGATCCCAAAATGGTCAATATGGATGAAATTTCAACATTTAATCTTTTGACTCTAAATGACTGTTGGATGTGAATTATGACTTTGTCAACTAAAATAAGTGTGTTTAAAGTCATTTCTGTGCCTGAAACGGGTCAAAATTGAAGCTTTTGAGTAAGCAAAACTCTGTAAAAATGGCAATTTTGGTCACTGTGAGGGTTTAAAAAGTGGTTATTCAACATGAGGCACGATCCAATTGACATTTTGAATCATTTTTGGTACAGTCCAAAAAATCAATTTTCGGATGAAAAACGATGACTCCGGACCTGTCGAACGATCCCAAAATGGTCTATGATGATGACATTTCAACATTTAATCTTTTGACTCTAAATGACTGTTGGATGTGAATTATGACTTTGTCAACTAAAATAAGTGTGTTTAAAGTCATTTCTGTGCCTGAAACGGGTCAAAATGGAAGCTTTTGAGTAAGCAAAACTCTGTAAAAATGGCAATTTTGGTCACTGTGAGGGTTTAAAAAGTGGTTATTCAACATGAGGCATGATCCAATTGACATTTTGAATCATTTTTGGTACAGTACAAAAAATCAATTTTCATATGAAAAACGATGACTCCGGACCTGTCGAACGATCCCAAAATGGTCAATATGGATGAAATTTCAACATTTAATCTTTTGACTCTAAATGACTGTTGGATGTGAATTATGACTTTGTCAACTAGAATAAGTGTGTTTAAAGTCATTTCTGTGCCTGAAACGGGTCAAAATTGAAGCTTTTGAGTAAGCAAAACTCTGTAAAAATTGCAATTTTGGTCACTGTGAGGGTTTAAAAAGTGGTTATTCAACATGAGGAACGATCCAATTGACATTTTGAATCATTTTTGGTACAGTCCAAAAAATCAATTTTCGGATGAAAAACGATGACTCCGGACCTGTCGAACGATCCCAAAATGGTCAATATGGATGAAATTTCAACATTTAATCTTTTGACTCTAAATGACTGTTGGATGTGAATTATGACTTTGTCAACTAGAATAAGTGTGTTTAAAGTCATTTCTGTGCCTGGAACGGGTCAAAATGGAAGCTTTTGAGATAGCAAAACTCTGTAAAAATGGCAATTTTGGTCACTGTGAGGGGTTAAAAAGTGGTTATTCAACATGAGGCACGATCCAATTGACATTTTGAATCATTTTTGGTACAGTCCAAAAAATCAATCTTCGGATGAAAAACGATGACTCCGGACCTGTTGAACGATCCCAAAATGGTCAATATGGATGAAATTTCAACATTTAATCTTTTGACTCTAAATGACTGTTGGATGTGAATTATGACTTTGTCAACTAAAATAAGTGTGTTTAAAGTCATTTCTGTGCCTGAAACGGGTCAAAATTGAAGCTTTTGAGTAAGCAAAACTCTGTAAAAATGGCAATTTTGGTCACTGTGAGGGTTTAAAAAGTGGTTATTCAACATGAGGCATGTTCCAATTGACATTTTGAATCATTTTTGGTACAGTCCAAAAAATCAATTTTCGGATGAAAAACGATGACTCCGGACCTGTCGAACGATCCCAAAATGGTCTATGATGATGAAATTTCAACATTTAATCTTTTGACTCTAAATGACTGTTGGATGTGAATTATGACTTTGTCAACTAAAATAAGTGTGTTTAAAGTCATTTCTGTGCCTGAAACGGGTCAAAATGGAAGCTTTTGAGTAAGCAAAACTCTGTAAAAATGGCAATTTTGGTCACTGTGAGGGTTTAAAAAGTGGTTATTCAACATGAGGCATGATCCAATTGACATTTTGAATCATTTTTGGTACAGTCCAAAAAATCAATTTTCGGATGAAAAACGATGACTCCGGACCTGTCGAACGATCCCAAAATGGTCAATATGGATGAAATTTCAACATTTAATCTTTTGACTCTAAATGACTGTTGGATGTGAATTATGACTTTGTCAACTAGAATAAGTGTGTTTAAAGTCATTTCTGTGCCTGAAACGGGTCAAAATTGAAGCTTTTGAGTAAGCAAAACTCTGTAAAAATTGCAATTTTGGTCACTGTGAGGGTTTAAAAAGTGGTTATTCAACATGAGGAACGATCCAATTGACATTTTGAATCATTTTTGGTACAGTCCAAAAAATCAATTTTCGGATGAAAAACGATGACTCCGGACCTGTCGAACGATCCCAAAATGGTCAATATGGATGAAATTTCAACATTTAATCTTTTGACTCTAAATGACTGTTGGATGTGAATTATGACTTTGTCAACTAAAATAAGTGTGTTTAAAGTCATTTCTGTGCCTGAAACGGGTCAAAATTGAAGCTTTTGAGTAAGCAAAACTCTGTAAAAATGGCAATTTTGGTCACTGTGAGGGTTTAAAAAGTGGTTATTCAACATGAGGCACGATCCAATTGACATTTTGAATCATTTTTGGTACAGTCCAAAAAATCAATTTTCGGATGAAAAACGATGACTCCGGACCTGTCGAACGATCCCAAAATAGTCAATATGGATGAAATTTCAACATTTAATCTTTTGACTCTAAATGACTGTTGGATGTGAATTATGACTTTGTCAAGTAGAATAAGTGTGTTTAAAGTCATTTCTGTGCCTGAAACGGGTCAAAATGGAAGCTTTTGAGTAAGCAAAACTCTGTAAAAATGGCAATTTTGGTCACTGTGAGGGTTTAAAAAGTGGTTATTAAACATGAGGCACAATCCAATTGACATTTTGAATCATTTTTGGTACAGTCCGAAAAATCAATTTTCGGATGAAAAACGATGACTCCGGACCTGTCGAACGATCCCAAAATGGTCAATATGGATGAAATTTCAACATTTAATCTTTTGACTCTAAATGACTGTTGGATGTGAATTATGACTTTGTCAACTATAATAAGTGTATTTAAAGTCATTTCTGTGCCTGAAACGGGTCAAAATGGAAGCTTTTGAGATAGCAAAACTCTGTAAAAATGGCAATTTTGGTCACTGTGAGGGTTTAAAAAGTGGTTATTCAACATGAGGCACGATCCAATTGACATTTTGAATCATTTTTGGTACAGTCCGAAAAATCAATTTTCGGATGAAAAACGATGACTCCGGACGTGTCGAACGATCCCAAAATGGTCAATATGGATGAAATTTCAACATTTAATCTTTTGACTCTAAATGACTGTTGGATGTGAATTATGACTTTGTCAACTAGAATAAGTGTGTTTAAAGTCATTTCTGTGCCTGAAACGGGTCAAAATTGAAGCTTTTGAGTAAGCAAAACTCTGTAAAAATTGCAATTTTGGTCACTGTGAGGGTTTAAAAAGTGGTTATTCAACATGAGGAACGATCCAATTGACATTTTGAATCATTTTTGGTACAGTCCAAAAAATCAATTTTCGGATGAAAAACGATGACTCCGGACCTGTCGAACGATCCCAAAATAGTCAATATGGATGAAATTTCAACATTTAATCTTTTGACTCTAAATGACTGTTGGATGTGAATTATGACTTTGTCAACTATAATAAGTGTATTTAAAGTCATTTCTGTGCCTGAAACGGGTCAAAATGGAAGCTTTTGAGTAAGCAAAACTCTGTAAAAATGGCAATTTTGGTCACTGTGAGGGTTTAAAAAGTGGTTATTAAACATGAGGCACGATCCAATTGACATTTTGAATCATTTTTGGTACAGTCCGAAAAATCAATTTTCGGATGAAAAACGATGACTCCGGACCTGTCGAACGATCCCAAAATGGTCAATATGGATGAAATTTCAACATTTAATCTTTTGACTCTAAATGACTGTTGGATGTGAATTATGACTTTGTCAACTAGAATAAGTGTGTTTAAAGTCATTTCTGTGCCTGAAACGGGTCAAAATTGAAGCTTTTGAGTAAGCAAAACTCTGTAAAAATTGCAATTTTGGTCACTGTGAGGGTTTAAAAAGTGGTTATTCAACATGAGGAACGATCCAATTGACATTTTGAATCATTTTTGGTACAGTCCAAAAAATCAATTTTCGGATGAAAAACGATGACTCCGGACCTGTCGAACGATCCCAAAATGGTCAATATGGATGAAATTTCAACATTTAATCTTTTGACTCTAAATGACTGTTGGATGTGAATTATGACTTTGTCAACTAGAATAAGTGTGTTTAAAGTCATTTCTGTGCCTGGAACGGGTCAAAATGGAAGCTTTTGAGATAGCAAAACTCTGTAAAAATGGCAATTTTGGTCACTGTGAGGGTTTAAAAAGTGGTTATTCAACATGAGGCACGATCCAATTGACATTTTGAATCATTTTTGGTACAGTCCAAAAAATCAATTTTTGGATGAAAAACGATGACTCCGGACCTGTTGAACGATCCCAAAATGGTCAATATGGATGAAATTTCAACATTTAATCTTTTGACTCTAAATGACTGTTGGATGTGAATTATGACTTTGTCAACTAAAATAAGTGTGTTTAAAGTCATTTCTGTGCCTGAAACGGGTCAAAATTGAAGCTTTTGAGTAAGCAAAACTCTGTAAAAATGGCAATTTTGGTCACTGTGAGGGTTTAATAAGTGGTTATTCAACATGAGGCACGATCCAATTGACATTTTGAATCATTTTTGGTACAGTCCAAAAAATCAATTTTCGGATGAAAAACGATGACTCGGGACCTGTCGAACGATTCCAAAATGGTCAATATGGATAAAATTTCAACATTTAATCTTTTGACTCTAAATGACTGTTGGATGTGAATTATGACTTTGTCAACTAGAATAAGTGTGTTTAAAGTCATTTCTGTGCCTGGAACGGGTCAAAATGGAAGCTTTTGAGTAAGCAAAACTCTGTAAAAATGGCAATTTTGGTCACTGTGAGGGTTTAAAAAGTGGTTATTCAACATGAGGCACGATCCAATTGACATTTTGAATCATTTTTGGTACAGTCCGAAAAATCAATTTTCGGATGAAAAACGATGACTCTGGACCTGTCGAACGATCCCAAAATGGTCAATATGGATGAAATTTCAACATTTAATCTTTTGACTCTAAATGACTGTTGGATGTGAATTATGACTTTGTCAACTAGAATAAGTGTGTTTAAAGTCATTTCTGTGCCTGAAACGGGTCAAAATGGAAGCTTTTGAGTAAGCAAAACTCTGTAAAAATGGCAATTTTGGTCACTGTGAGGGTTTAAAAAGTGGTTATTAAACATGAGGCACAATCCAATTGACATTTTGAATCATTTTTGGTACAGTCCGAAAAATCAATTTTCCGGTGATAAACGATGACTCCGGACCTGTCGAACGATCCCAAAATGGTCAATATGGATGAAATTTCAACATTTAATCTTTTGACTCTAAATGACTGTTGGATGTGAATTATGACTTTGTCAACTAGAATAAGTGTGTTTAAAGTCATTTCTGTGCCTGGAACGGGTCAAAATGGAAGCTTTTGAGATAGCAAAACTCTGTAAAAATGGCAATTTTGGTCACTGTGAGGGTTTAAAAAGTGGTTATTCAATATGAGGCACGATCCAATTGACATTTTGAATCATTTTTGGTACAGTCCAAAAAATCAATTTTTGGATGAAAAACGATGACTCCGGACCTGTTGAACGATCCCAAAATGGTCAATATGGATGAAATTTCAACATTTAATCTTTTGACTCTAAATGACTGTTGGATGTGAATTATGACTTTGTCAACTAAAATAAGTGTGTTTAAAGTCATTTCTGTGCCTGAAACGGGTCAAAATTGAAGCTTTTGAGTAAGCAAAACTCTGTAAAAATGGCAATTTTGGTCACTGTGAGGGTTTAAAAAGTGGTTATTCAACATGAGGCACGATCCAATTGACATTTTGAATCATTTTTGGTACAGTCCAAAAAATCAATTTTCGGATGAAAAACGATGACTCGGGACCTGTCGAACGATTCCAAAATGGTCAATATGGATAAAATTTCAACATTTAATCTTTTGACTCTAAATGACTGTTGGATGTGAATTATGACTTTGTCAACTAGAATAAGTGTGTTTAAAGTCATTTCTGTGCCTGGAACGGGTCAAAATTGAAGCTTTTGAGTAAGCAAAACTCTGTAAAAATGGCAATTTTGGTCACTGTGAGGGTTTAAAAAGTGGTTATTCAACATGAGGCACGATCCAATTGACATTTTGAATCATTTTTGGTACAGTCCAAAAAATCAATTTTCGGATGAAAAACGATGACTCCGGACCTGTCGAACGATCCCAAAATAGTCAATATGGATGAAATTTCAACATTTAATCTTTTGACTCTAAATGACTGTTGGATGTGAATTATGACTTTGTCAAGTAGAATAAGTGTGTTTAAAGTCATTTCTGTGCCTGAAACGGGTCAAAATGGAAGCTTTTGAGTAAGCAAAACTCTGTAAAAATGGCAATTTTGGTCACTGTGAGGGTTTAAAAAGTGGTTATTAAACATGAGGCACAATCCAATTGACATTTTGAATCATTTTTGGTACAGTCCGAAAAATCAATTTTCGGATGAAAAATGATGACTCCGGACCTGTCGAACGATCCCAAAATGGTCAATATGGATGAAATTTCAACATTTAATCTTTTGACTCTAAATGACTGTTGGATGTGAATTATGACTTTGTCAACTAAAATAAGTGTGTTTAAAGTCATTTCTGTGCCTGAAACGGGTCAAAATTGAAGCTTTTGAGTAAGCAAAACTCTGTAAAAATGGCAATTTTGGTCACTGTGAGGGTTTAAAAAGTGGTTATTCAACATGAGGCACGATCCAATTCACATTTTGAATCATTTTTGGTACAGTCCAAAAAATCAATTTTCGGATGAAAAACGATGACTCGGGACCTGTCGAACTATCCCAAAATGGTCAATATGGATGAAATTTCAACATTTAATCTTTTGACTCTAAATGACTGTTGGATGTGAATTATGACTTTGTCAACTAGAATAAGTGTGTTTAAAGTCATTTCTGTGCCTGGAACGGGTCAAAATGGAAGCTTTTGAGTAGGCAAAACTCTGTAAAAATGGCAATTTTGGTCACTGTGAGGGTTTAAAAAGTGGTTATTCAACATGAGGCACGATCCAATTGACATTTTGAATCATTTTTGGTACAGTCCAAAAAATCAATTTTCGGATGAAAAACGATGACTCCGGACCTGTCGAACGATCCCAAAATGGTCAATATGGATGAAATTTCAACATTTAATCTTTTGACTCTAAATGACTGTTGGATGTGAATTATGACTTTGTCAACTAGAATAAGTGTGTTTAAAGTCATTTCTGTGCCTGAAACGGTTCAAAATTGAAGCTTTTGAGTAAGCAAAACTCTGTAAAAATGGCAATTTTGGTCACTGTGAGGGTTTAAAAAGTGGTTATTCAACATGAGGCACGATCCAATTGACATTTTGAATCATTTTTGGTACAGTCCAAAAAATCAATTTTCGGATGAAAAACAATGACTCCGGACCTGTCGAACGATCCCAAAATGGTCAATATGGATGAAATTTCAACATTTAATCTTTTGACTCGAAATGACTGTTGGATGTGAATTATGACGTTGTCAACTAAAATAAGTGTGTTTAAAGTCATTTCTGTGCCTGAAACGGGTCAAAATTGAAGCTTTTGAGATAGCAAAACTCTGTAAAAATGGCAATTTTGGTCACTGTGAGGGTTTAAAAAGTGGTTATTCAACATGAGGCACGATCCAATTGACATTTTGAATCATTTTTGGTACAGTCCAAAAAATCAATTTTCGGATGAAAAACGATGACTCCGGACCTGTCGAACTATCCCAAAATGGTCAATATGGATGAAATTTCAACATTTAATCTTTTGACTCTATATGACTGTTGGGTGTGAATTATGACTTTGTCAACTAGAATAAGTGTGTTTAAAGTCATTTCTGTGCCTGGAACGGGTCAAAATGGAAGCTTTTGAGTAAGCAAAACTCTGTAAAAATGGCAATTTTGGTCACTGTGAGGGTTTAAAAAGTGGTTATTCAACATGAGGCACGATCCAATTGACATTTTGAATCATTTTTGGTACAGTCCAAAAAATCAATTTTCGGATGAAAAACGATGACTCCGGACCTGTCGAACGATCCCAAAATGGTCAATGTGGATGAAATTTCAACATTTAATCTTTTGACTCTAAATGACTGTTGGATGTGAATTATGACTTTGTCAACTAAAATAAGTGTGTTAAAGTCATTTCTGTGCCTGAAACGGGTCAAAATTGAAGCTTTTGAGTAAGCAAAACTCTGTAAAAATGGCAATTTTGGTCACTGTGAGGGTTTAAAAAGTGGTTATTCAACATGAGGCACGATCCAATTGACATTTTGAATCATTTTTGGTACAGTCCGAAAAATCAATTTTCGGATGAAAAACGATGACTCCGGACCTGTCGAACGATCCCAAAATGGTCAATATGGATGAAATTTCAACATTTAATCTTTTGACTCTAAATGACTGTTGGATGTGAATTATGACTTTGTCAACTAAAATAAGTGTGTTTAAAGTCATTTCTGTGCCCGAAACGGGTCAAAATTGAAGCATTTGAGTAAGCAAAACTCTGTAAAAATGGCAATTTTGGTCACTGTGAGGGTTTAAAAAGTGGTTATTCAACATGAGGCACGATCCAATTGTCATTTTGAATCATTTTTGCTACAGTCCAAAAAATCAATTTTCGGATGAAAAACGATGACTCCGGACCTGTCGAACGATCCCAAAATGGTCAATATTGATGAAATTTCAACATTTAATCTTTTGACTCTAAATGACTGTTGGATGTGAATTATGACTTTGTCAACTAAAATAAGTGTGTTTAAAGTCATTTCTGTGCCTGAAACGGGTCAAAATTGAAGCTTTTGAGTAAGCAAAACTCTGTAAAAATGGCAATTTTGGTCACTGTGAGGGTTTAAAAAGTGGTTATTCAACATGAGGCACGATCCAATTGACATTTTGAATCATTTTTGGTACAGTCCAAAAAATCAATTTTCGGATGAAAAACGATGACTCCGGACCTGTCGAACGATCCCAAAATGGTCTATGATGATGACATTTCAACATTTAATCTTTTGACTCTAAATGACTGTTGGATGTGAATTATGACTTTGTCAACTAAAATAAGTGTGTTTAAAGTCATTTCTGTGCCTGAAACGGGTCAAAATGGAAGCTTTTGAGTAAGCAAAACTCTGTAAAAATGGCAATTTTGGTCACTGTGAGGGTTTAAAAAGTGGTTATTCAACATGAGGCATGATCCAATTGACATTTTGAATCATTTTTGGTACAGTACAAAAAATCAATTTTCATATGAAAAACGATGACTCCGGACCTGTCGAACGATCCCAAAATGGTCAATATGGATGAAATTTCAACATTTAATCTTTTGACTCTAAATGACTGTTGGATGTGAATTATGACTTTGTCAACTAGAATAAGTGTGTTTAAAGTCATTTCTGTGCCTGAAACGGGTCAAAATTGAAGCTTTTGAGTAAGCAAAACTCTGTAAAAATTGCAATTTTGGTCACTGTGAGGGTTTAAAAAGTGGTTATTCAACATGAGGCATGTTCCAATTGACATTTTGAATCATTTTTGGTACAGTCCAAAAAATCAATTTTCGGATGAAAAACGATGACTCCGGACCTGTCGAACGATCCCAAAATGGTCAATATGGATGAAATTTCAACATTTAATCTTTTGACTCTAAATGACTGTTGGATGTGAATTATGACTTTGTCAACTAGAATAAGTGTGTTTAAAGTCATTTCTGTGCCTGAAACGGGTCAAAATTGAAGCTTTTGAGTAATCAAAACTCTGTAAAAATTGCAATTTTGGTCACTGTGAGGGTTTAAAAAGTGGTTATTCAACATGAGGAACGATCCAATTGACATTTTGAATCATTTTTGGTACAGTCCAAAAAATCAATTTTCGGATGAAAAACGATGACTCCGGACCTGTCGAACGATCCCAAAATGGTCAATATGGATGAAATTTCAACATTTAATCTTTTGACTCTAAATGACTGTTGGATGTGAATTATGACTTTGTCAACTAAAATAAGTGTGTTTAAAGTCATTTCTGTGCCTGAAACGGGTCAAAATGGAAGCTTTTGAGATAGCAAAACTCTGTAAAAATGGCAATTTTGGTCACTGTGAGGGTTTAAAAAGTGGTTATTCAACATGAGGCACGATCCAATTGACATTTTGAATCATTTTTGGTACAGTCCGAAAAATCAATTTTCGGATGAAAAACGATGACTCCGGACCTGTCGAACGATCCCAAAATGGTCAATATGGATGAAATTTCAACATTTAATCTTTTGACTCTAAATGACTGTTGGATGTGAATTATGACTTTGTCAACTAGAATAAGTGTGTTTAAAGTCATTTCTGTGCCTGAAACGGGTCAAAATTGAAGCTTTTGAGTAAGCAAAACTCTGTAAAAATTGCAATTTTGGTCACTGTGAGGGTTTAAAAAGTGGTTATTCAACATGAGGAACGATCCAATTGACATTTTGAATCATTTTTGGTACAGTCCAAAAAATCAATTTTCGGATGAAAAACGATGACTCCGGACCTGTCGAACGATCCCAAAATGGTCAATATGGATGAAATTTCAACATTTAATCTTTTGACTCTAAATGACTGTTGGATGTGAATTATGACTTTGTCAACTAGAATAAGTGTGTTTAAAGTCATTTCTGTGCCTGGAACGGGTCAAAATGGAAGCTTTTGAGATAGCAAAACTCTGTAAAAATGGCAATTTTGGTCACTGTGAGGGTTTAAAAAGTGGTTATTCAACATGAGGCATGTTCCAATTGACATTTTGAATCATTTTTGGTACAGTCCAAAAAATCAATTTTCGGATGAAAAACGATGACTCGGGACCTGTCGAACGATCCCAAAATGGTCAATATGGATGAAATTTCAACATTTAATCTTTTGACTCTAAATGACTGTTGGATGTGAATTATGACTTTGTCAACTAGAATAAGTGTGTTTAAAGTCATTTCTGTGCCTGAAACGGGTCAAAATTGAAGCTTTTGAGTAATCAAAACTCTGTAAAAATTGCAATTTTGGTCACTGTGAGGGTTTAAAAAGTGGTTATTCAACATGAGGAACGATCCAATTGACATTTTGAATCATTTTTGGTACAGTCCAAAAAATCAATTTTCGGATGAAAAACGATGACTCCGGACCTGTCGAACGATCCCAAAATGGTCAATATGGATGAAATTTCAACATTTAATCTTTTGACTCTAAATGACTGTTGGATGTGAATTATGACTTTGTCAACTAAAATAAGTGTGTTTAAAGTCATTTCTGTGCCTGAAACGGGTCAAAATGGAAGCTTTTGAGATAGCAAAACTATGTAAAAATGGCAATTTTGGTCACTGTGAGGGTTTAAAAAGTGGTTATTCAACATGAGGCACGATCCAATTGACATTTTGAATCATTTTTGGTACAGTCCGAAAAATCAATTTTCGGATGAAAAACGATGACTCCGGACCTGTCGAACGATCCCAAAATGGTCAATATGGATGAAATTTCAACATTTAATCTTTTGACTCTAAATGACTGTTGGATGTGAATTATGACTTTGTCAACTAGAATAAGTGTGTTTAAAGTCATTTCTGTGCCTGAAACGGGTCAAAATTGAAGCTTTTGAGTAAGCAAAACTCTGTAAAAATTGCAATTTTGGTCACTGTGAGGGTTTAAAAAGTGGTTATTCAACATGAGGAACGATCCAATTGACATTTTGAATCATTTTTGGTACAGTCCAAAAAATCAATTTTCGGATGAAAAACGATGACTCCGGACCTGTCGAACGATCCCAAAATGGTCAATATGGATGAAATTTCAACATTTAATCTTTTGACTCTAAATGACTGTTGGATGTGAATTATGACTTTGTCAACTAGAATAAGTGTGTTTAAAGTCATTTCTGTGCCTGGAACGGGTCAAAATGGAAGCTTTTGAGATAGCAAAACTCTGTAAAAATGGCAATTTTGGTCACTGTGAGGGTTTAAAAAGTGGTTATTCAACATGAGGCACGATCCAATTGACATTTTGAATCATTTTTGGTACAGTCCAAAAAATCAATTTTTGGATGAAAAACGATGACTCCGGACCTGTTGAACGATCCCAAAATGGTCAATATGGATGAAATTTCAACATTTAATCTTTTGACTCTAAATGACTGTTGGATGTGAATTATGACTTTGTCAACTAAAATAAGTGTGTTTAAAGTCATTTCTGTGCCTGAAACGGGTCAAAATTGAAGCTTTTGAGTAAGCAAAACTCTCTAAAAATGGCAATTTTGGTCACTGTGAGGGTTTAAAAAGTGGTTATTCAACATGAGGCACGATCCAATTGACATTTTGAATCATTTTTGGTACAGTACAAAAAATCAATTTTCATATGAAAAACGATGACTCCGGACCTGTCGAACGATCCCAAAATGGTCAATATGGATGAAATTTCAACATTTAATCTTTTGACTCTAAATGACTGTTGGATGTGAATTATGACTTTGTCAACTAGAATAAGTGTGTTTAAAGTCATTTCTGTGCCTGAAACGGGTCAAAATTGAAGCTTTTGAGTAAGCAAAACTCTGTAAAAATTGCAATTTTGGTCACTGTGAGGGTTTAAAAAGTGGTTATTCAACATGAGGCATGTTCCAATTGACATTTTGAATCATTTTTGGTACAGTCCAAAAAATCAATTTTCGGATGAAAAACGATGACTCCGGACCTGTCGAACGATCCCAAAATGGTCAATATGGATGAAATTTCAACATTTAATCTTTTGACTCTAAATGACTGTTGGATGTGAATTATGACTTTGTCAACTAGAATAAGTGTGTTTAAAGTCATTTCTGTGCCTGAAACGGGTCAAAATTGAAGCTTTTGAGTAATCAAAACTCTGTAAAAATTGCAATTTTGGTCACTGTGAGGGTTTAAAAAGTGGTTATTCAACATGAGGAACGATCCAATTGACATTTTGAATCATTTTTGGTACAGTCCAAAAAATCAATTTTCGGATGAAAAACGATGACTCCGGACCTGTCGAACGATCCCAAAATGGTCAATATGGATGAAATTTCAACATTTAATCTTTTGACTCTAAATGACTGTTGGATGTGAATTATGACTTTGTCAACTAAAATAAGTGTGTTTAAAGTCATTTCTGTGCCCGAAACGGGTCAAAATTGAAGCATTTGAGTAAGCAAAACTCTGTAAAAATGGCAATTTTGGTCACTGTGAGGGTTTAAAAAGTGGTTATTCAACATGAGGCACGATCCAATTGTCATTTTGAATCATTTTTGCTACAGTCCAAAAAATCAATTTTCGGATGAAAAACGATGACTCCGGACCTGTCGAACGATCCCAAAATGGTCAATATTGATGAAATTTCAACATTTAATCTTTTGACTCTAAATGACTGTTGGATGTGAATTATGACTTTGTCAACTAAAATAAGTGTGTTTAAAGTCATTTCTGTGCCTGAAACGGGTCAAAATTGAAGCTTTTGAGTAAGCAAAACTCTGTAAAAATGGCAATTTTGGTCACTGTGAGGGTTTAAAAAGTGGTTATTCAACATGAGGCACGATCCAATTGACATTTTGAATCATTTTTGGTACAGTCCAAAAAATCAATTTTCGGATGAAAAACGATGACTCCGGACCTGTCGAACGATCCCAAAATGGTCTATGATGATGACATTTCAACATTTAATCTTTTGACTCTAAATGACTGTTGGATGTGAATTATGACTTTGTCAACTAAAATAAGTGTGTTTAAAGTCATTTCTGTGCCTGAAACGGGTCAAAATGGAAGCTTTTGAGTAAGCAAAACTCTGTAAAAATGGCAATTTTGGTCACTGTGAGGGTTTAAAAAGTGGTTATTCAACATGAGGCATGATCCAATTGACATTTTGAATCATTTTTGGTACAGTACAAAAAATCAATTTTCATATGAAAAACGATGACTCCGGACCTGTCGAACGATCCCAAAATGGTCAATATGGATGAAATTTCAACATTTAATCTTTTGACTCTAAATGACTGTTGGATGTGAATTATGACTTTGTCAACTAGAATAAGTGTGTTTAAAGTCATTTCTGTGCCTGAAACGGGTCAAAATTGAAGCTTTTGAGTAAGCAAAACTCTGTAAAAATTGCAATTTTGGTCACTGTGAGGGTTTAAAAAGTGGTTATTCAACATGAGGCATGTTCCAATTGACATTTTGAATCATTTTTGGTACAGTCCAAAAAATCAATTTTCGGATGAAAAACGATGACTCCGGACCTGTCGAACGATCCCAAAATGGTCAATATGGATGAAATTTCAACATTTAATCTTTTGACTCTAAATGACTGTTGGATGTGAATTATGACTTTGTCAACTAGAATAAGTGTGTTTAAAGTCATTTCTGTGCCTGAAACGGGTCAAAATTGAAGCTTTTGAGTAATCAAAACTCTGTAAAAATTGCAATTTTGGTCACTGTGAGGGTTTAAAAAGTGGTTATTCAACATGAGGAACGATCCAATTGACATTTTGAATCATTTTTGGTACAGTCCAAAAAATCAATTTTCGGATGAAAAACGATGACTCCGGACCTGTCGAACGATCCCAAAATGGTCAATATGGATGAAATTTCAACATTTAATCTTTTGACTCTAAATGACTGTTGGATGTGAATTATGACTTTGTCAACTAAAATAAGTGTGTTTAAAGTCATTTCTGTGCCTGAAACGGGTCAAAATGGAAGCTTTTGAGATAGCAAAACTCTGTAAAAATGGCAATTTTGGTCACTGTGAGGGTTTAAAAAGTGGTTATTCAACATGAGGCACGATCCAATTGACATTTTGAATCATTTTTGGTACAGTCCGAAAAATCAATTTTCGGATGAAAAACGATGACTCCGGACCTGTCGAACGATCCCAAAATGGTCAATATGGATGAAATTTCAACATTTAATCTTTTGACTCTAAATGACTGTTGGATGTGAATTATGACTTTGTCAACTAGAATAAGTGTGTTTAAAGTCATTTCTGTGCCTGAAACGGGTCAAAATTGAAGCTTTTGAGTAAGCAAAACTCTGTAAAAATTGCAATTTTGGTCACTGTGAGGGTTTAAAAAGTGGTTATTCAACATGAGGAACGATCCAATTGACATTTTGAATCATTTTTGGTACAGTCCAAAAAATCAATTTTCGGATGAAAAACGATGACTCCGGACCTGTCGAACGATCCCAAAATGGTCAATATGGATGAAATTTCAACATTTAATCTTTTGACTCTAAATGACTGTTGGATGTGAATTATGACTTTGTCAACTAGAATAAGTGTGTTTAAAGTCATTTCTGTGCCTGGAACGGGTCAAAATGGAAGCTTTTGAGATAGCAAAACTCTGTAAAAATGGCAATTTTGGTCACTGTGAGGGTTTAAAAAGTGGTTATTCAACATGAGGCATGTTCCAATTGACATTTTGAATCATTTTTGGTACAGTCCAAAAAATCAATTTTCGGATGAAAAACGATGACTCGGGACCTGTCGAACGATCCCAAAATGGTCAATATGGATGAAATTTCAACATTTAATCTTTTGACTCTAAATGACTGTTGGATGTGAATTATGACTTTGTCAACTAGAATAAGTGTGTTTAAAGTCATTTCTGTGCCTGAAACGGGTCAAAATTGAAGCTTTTGAGTAATCAAAACTCTGTAAAAATTGCAATTTTGGTCACTGTGAGGGTTTAAAAAGTGGTTATTCAACATGAGGAACGATCCAATTGACATTTTGAATCATTTTTGGTACAGTCCAAAAAATCAATTTTCGGATGAAAAACGATGACTCCGGACCTGTCGAACGATCCCAAAATGGTCAATATGGATGAAATTTCAACATTTAATCTTTTGACTCTAAATGACTGTTGGATGTGAATTATGACTTTGTCAACTAAAATAAGTGTGTTTAAAGTCATTTCTGTGCCTGAAACGGGTCAAAATGGAAGCTTTTGAGATAGCAAAACTATGTAAAAATGGCAATTTTGGTCACTGTGAGGGTTTAAAAAGTGGTTATTCAACATGAGGCACGATCCAATTGACATTTTGAATCATTTTTGGTACAGTCCGAAAAATCAATTTTCGGATGAAAAACGATGACTCCGGACCTGTCGAACGATCCCAAAATGGTCAATATGGATGAAATTTCAACATTTAATCTTTTGACTCTAAATGACTGTTGGATGTGAATTATGACTTTGTCAACTAGAATAAGTGTGTTTAAAGTCATTTCTGTGCCTGAAACGGGTCAAAATTGAAGCTTTTGAGTAAGCAAAACTCTGTAAAAATTGCAATTTTGGTCACTGTGAGGGTTTAAAAAGTGGTTATTCAACATGAGGAACGATCCAATTGACATTTTGAATCATTTTTGGTACAGTCCAAAAAATCAATTTTCGGATGAAAAACGATGACTCCGGACCTGTCGAACGATCCCAAAATGGTCAATATGGATGAAATTTCAACATTTAATCTTTTGACTCTAAATGACTGTTGGATGTGAATTATGACTTTGTCAACTAGAATAAGTGTGTTTAAAGTCATTTCTGTGCCTGGAACGGGTCAAAATGGAAGCTTTTGAGATAGCAAAACTCTGTAAAAATGGCAATTTTGGTCACTGTGAGGGTTTAAAAAGTGGTTATTCAACATGAGGCACGATCCAATTGACATTTTGAATCATTTTTGGTACAGTCCAAAAAATCAATTTTTGGATGAAAAACGATGACTCCGGACCTGTTGAACGATCCCAAAATGGTCAATATGGATGAAATTTCAACATTTAATCTTTTGACTCTAAATGACTGTTGGATGTGAATTATGACTTTGTCAACTAAAATAAGTGTGTTTAAAGTCATTTCTGTGCCTGAAACGGGTCAAAATTGAAGCTTTTGAGTAAGCAAAACTCTCTAAAAATGGCAATTTTGGTCACTGTGAGGGTTTAAAAAGTGGTTATTCAACATGAGGCACGATCCAATTGACATTTTGAATCATTTTTGGTACAGTACAAAAAATCAATTTTCATATGAAAAACGATGACTCCGGACCTGTCGAACGATCCCAAAATGGTCAATATGGATGAAATTTCAACATTTAATCTTTTGACTCTAAATGACTGTTGGATGTGAATTATGACTTTGTCAACTAGAATAAGTGTGTTTAAAGTCATTTCTGTGCCTGAAACGGGTCAAAATTGAAGCTTTTGAGTAAGCAAAACTCTGTAAAAATTGCAATTTTGGTCACTGTGAGGGTTTAAAAAGTGGTTATTCAACATGAGGCATGTTCCAATTGACATTTTGAATCATTTTTGGTACAGTCCAAAAAATCAATTTTCGGATGAAAAACGATGACTCCGGACCTGTCGAACGATCCCAAAATGGTCAATATGGATGAAATTTCAACATTTAATCTTTTGACTCTAAATGACTGTTGGATGTGAATTATGACTTTGTCAACTAGAATAAGTGTGTTTAAAGTCATTTCTGTGCCTGAAACGGGTCAAAATTGAAGCTTTTGAGTAATCAAAACTCTGTAAAAATTGCAATTTTGGTCACTGTGAGGGTTTAAAAAGTGGTTATTCAACATGAGGAACGATCCAATTGACATTTTGAATCATTTTTGGTACAGTCCAAAAAATCAATTTTCGGATGAAAAACGATGACTCCGGACCTGTCGAACGATCCCAAAATGGTCAATATGGATGAAATTTCAACATTTAATCTTTTGACTCTAAATGACTGTTGGATGTGAATTATGACTTTGTCAACTAAAATAAGTGTGTTTAAAGTCATTTCTGTGCCTGAAACGGGTCAAAATGGAAGCTTTTGAGATAGCAAAACTCTGTAAAAATGGCAATTTTGGTCACTGTGAGGGTTTAAAAAGTGGTTATTCAACATGAGGCACGATCCAATTGACATTTTGAATCATTTTTGGTACAGTCCGAAAAATCAATTTTTGGATGAAAAACGATGACTCCGGACCTGTCGAACGATCCCAAAATGGTCAATATGGATGAAATTTCAACATTTAATCTTTTGACTCTAAATGACTGTTGGATGTGAATTATGACTTTGTCAACTAGAATAAGTGTGTTTAAAGTCATTTCTGTGCCTGAAACGGGTCAAAATTGAAGCTTTTGAGTAAGCAAAACTCTGTAAAAATTGCAATTTTGGTCACTGTGAGTGTTTAAAAAGTAGTTATTCAACATGAGGAACGATCCAATTGACATTTTGAATCATTTTTGGTACAGTCCAAAAAATCAATTTTCGGATGAAAAACGATGACTCCGGACCTGTCGAACGATCCCAAAATGGTCAATATGGATGAAATTTCAACATTTAATCTTTTGACTCTAAATGACTGTTGGATGTGAATTATGACTTTGTCAACTAGAATAAGTGTGTTTAAAGTCATTTCTGTGCCTGGAACGGGTCAAAATGGAAGCTTTTGAGATAGCAAAACTCTGTAAAAATGGCAATTTTGGTCACTGTGAGGGTTTAAAAAGTGGTTATTCAACATGAGGCACGATCCAATTGATATTTTGAATCATTTTTGGTACAGTCCGAAAAATCAATTTTCGGATGAAAAACGATGACTCCGGACCTGTCGAACGATCCCAAAATGGTCAATATGGATGAAATTTCAACATTTAATCTTTTGACTCTAAATGACTGTTGGATGTGAATTATGACTTTGTCAACTAGAATAAGTGTGTTTAAAGTCATTTCTGTGCCTGAAACGGGTCAAAATTGAAGATTTTGAGTAAGCAAAACTCTGTAAAAATTGCAATTTTGGTCACTGTGAGGGTTTAAAAAGTGGTTATTCAACATGAGGAACGATCCAATTGACATTTTGAATAATTTTTGGTACAGTCCAAAAAATCAATTTTCGGATGAAAAACGATGACTCCGGACCTGTCGAACGATCCCAAAATGGTCAATATGGATGAAATTTCAACATTTAATCTTTTGACTCTAAATGACTGTTGGATGTGAATTATGACTTTGTCAACTAGAATAAGTGTGTTTAAAGTCATTTCTGTGCCTGGAACGGGTCAAAATGGAAGCTTTTGAGATAGCAAAACTCTGTAAAAATGGCAATTTTGGTCACTGTGAGGGTTTAAAAAGTGGTTATTCAACATGAGGCACGATCCAATTGACATTTTGAATCATTTTTGGTACAGTCCAAAAAATCAATTTTTGGATGAAAAACGATGACTCCGGACCTGTTGAACGATCCCAAAATGGTCAATATGGATGAAATTTCAACATTTAATCTTTTGACTCTAAATGACTGTTGGATGTGAATTATGACTTTGTCAACTAAAATAAGTGTGTTTAAAGTCATTTCTGTGCCTGAAACGGGTCAAAATTGAAGCTTTTGAGTAAGCAAAACTCTGTAAAAATGGCAATTTTGGTCACTGTGAGGGTTTAAAAAGTGGTTATTCAACATGAGGCACGATCCAATTGACATTTTGAATCATTTTTGGTACAGTCCAAAAAATCAATTTTCGGATGAAAAACGATGACTCGGGACCTGTCGAACGATCCCAAAATGGTCAATATGGATGAAATTTCAACATTTAATCTTTTGACTCTAAATGACTGTTGGATGTGAATTATGACTTTGTCAACTAGAATAAGTGTGTTTAAAGTCATTTCTGTGCCTGGAACGGGTCAAAATGGAAGCTTTTGAGTAAGCAAAACTCTGTAAAAATGGCAATTTTGGTCACTGTGAGGGTTTAAAAAGTGGTTATTCAACATGAGGCACGATCCAATTGACATTTTGAATCATTTTTGGTACAGTCCAAAAAATCAATTTTCGGATGAAAAACGATGACTCGGGACCTGTCGAACGATCCCAAAATGGTCAATATGGATGAAATTTCAACATTTAATCTTTTGACTCTAAATGACTGTTGGATGTGAATTATGACTTTGTCAACTAGAATAAGTGTGTTTAAATTCATTTCTGTGCCTGGAACGGGTAAAAATGGAAACTTTTGAGTAAGCAAAACTCTGTAAAAATGGCAATTTTGGTCACTGTGAGGGTTTAAAAAGTGGTTATTCAACATGAGGCACGATCCAATTGACATTTTGAATCATTTTTGGTACAGTCCGAAAAATCAATTTTCGGATGAAAAACGATGACTCCGGACCTGTCGAACGATCCCAAAATGGTCAATATGGATGAAATTTCAACATTTAATCTTTTGACTCTAAATGACTGTTGGATGTGAATTATGACTTTGTCAACTAGAATAAGTGTGTTTAAAGTCATTTCTGTGCCTGAAACGGGTCAAAATTGAAGCTTTTGAGTAAGCAAAACTCTGTAAAAATTGCAATTTTGGTCACTGTGAGGGTTTAAAAAGTGGTTATTCAACATGAGGAACGATCCAATTGACATTTTGAATCATTTTTGGTACAGTCCAAAAAATCAATTTTCGGATGAAAAACGATGACTCCGGACCTGTCGAACTATCCCAAAATGGTCAATATGGATGAAATTTCAACATTTAATCTTTTGACTCTAAATGACTGTTGGATGTGAATTATGACTTTGTCAACTAGAATAAGTGTGTTTAAAGTCATTTCTGTGCCTGGAACGGGTCAAAATGGAAGCTTTTGAGATAGCAAAACTCTGTAAAAATGGCAATTTTGGTCACTGTGAGGGTTTAAAAAGTGGTTATTCAACATGAGGCACGATCCAATTGACATTTTGAATCATTTTTGGTACAGTCCAAAAAATCAATTTTTGGATGAAAAACGATGACTCCGGACCTGTTGAACGATCCCAAAATGGTCAATATGGATGAAATTTTACCATTTCATCTTTTGACTCTAAATGACTGTTGGGTGTGAATTATGACTTTTTCAACTAAAATAAGTGTGTTTAAAGTCATTTCTGTGCCTGAAACGGGTCAAAATTGAAGCTTTTGAGTAAGCAAACTCTGTAAAAATGGCAATTTTGGTCACTGTGAGGGTTTTAAAAGTGGTTAATCAACATGAGGCACCATCCAATTGACATTTTGAATCATTTTTGGTACAGTCCAAAAAATCAATTTTCGGATGAAAAACCATGACTCCGGGCCTGTCGAATGATCCCAAAATGGTCAATATGGATGAAATTTTAACATTTAATCTTTTGACTCTAAATGACTGTTGGATGTGAATTGTGACTTTTTCAACTAAAATAAGTGTGTTTAAAGTCATTTCTGTGCCTGAAACGGGTCAAAATTGAAGCTTTTGAGTAAGCAAAACTCTGTAAAAATGGCAATTTTGGTCACTGTGAGGGTTTAAAAAGTGATTATTCAACATGAGGCACGATCCAATTGACATTTTGAATCATTTTTGGTACAGTCCAAAAAATCAATTTTCGGATGAAAAACGATGACTCCGGACCTGTCGAACGTTCCCAAAATGGTCTATAATGATGAAATTTTAACATTTAATCTTTTGACTCTAAATGACTGTTGGATGTGAATTATGACTTTTTCAACTAAAATAAGTGTGTTTAAAGTGATTTCTGTGCCTGAAACGGGTCAAAATTGAAGCTTTTGAGTAAGCAAAACTCTGTTAAAATGTCAATTTTGGTCACTGTAAAAAGAGGTTATTCAACGTGAGGCACGATCTAATTGACATTTTGAATCATTTTTGGTAGAGTCCAAAAAATCCATTTTCGAATGAAAAACGATGACTCCGGACCTGTCGAACGATCCCAAAATGGTCAATATGGATGAAATTTTAACATTTAATCTTTTGACTCTAAATGACTGTTGGATGTGAATTATGACTTTGTCAACTAAAATAAGTGTGTTTAAAGTCATTTCTGTGCCTGAAACGGGTCAAAATTGAAGCTTTAGAGTAAGCAAACTCTGTAAAAATGGCAATTTTGGTCACTGTGAGGGGTTAAAAAGTGGTTATTCAACATGAGGCAAGATCCAATTGACATTTTGAATCATTTTTGGTACAGTCCAAAAAATCAATCTTCGGATGAAAAACGATGACTCCGGACCTGTCGAACGATCCCAAAAAGGTCAATATGGATGAAATTTTAACATTTCATCTTTTGACTATAAATGACTGTTGGATGTGAATTATGACTTTTTCAACTAAAATAAGTGTGTTCAAAGTCATTTCTGTGCCTGAAACGGGTCAAATTTGAAGCTTTTGAGTAAGCAAAATTCTGTAAAAATGGCAATTTTGGTCAATGTGAGGGTTTAAAAAGTGGTTATTCAACATGAGGCACCATCCAATTGACATTTTGAATCATTTTTGGTACAGTCCAAAAAATCAATTTTCGGATGAAAAATTATGACTCCGGACCTGTTGAACGTTCCCAAAATGGTCTATAATGATGAAATTTTAACATTTAATCTTTTGACTCTAAATGACTGTTGGATGTGAATTATGACTTTTTCAACTAAAATAAGTGTGTTTAAAGTCATTTTTGTGCCTGAAACGGGTCAACATTGAAGCTTTTGAGTAAGCAAACTCTGTAAAAATGGCAATTTTGGTCACTGTGAGGGGTTAAAAAGTGGTTATTCAACATGAGGCACGATCCAATTGACATTTTGAATCATTTTTGGTACAGTCCAAAAAAATCAATTTTCGGATGGAAAACGATCACTCCGGACCTGTCGAACGATCCCAAAAAGGTCAATATGGATGAAATTTTACCATTTAATCTTCTGACTCTAAAGGACTGTTGGATGTGAATTATGAGTTTGTCAACTAAAATAAGTGTGTTTAAAGTCATTTCTGTGCCTGAAACTGGTCAAAATTGAAACTTTTGAGTAAGCAAAACTCTGTGAAAATGGCAATTTTGGTCACTGTGAGGGTTTAAAAAGTGGTTATTCAACATGAGGCACGATCCAATTTACATTTTGAATCATTTTTGGTACAGTCCAAAAAATCCATTTTCTGATGAAACACGATGACTCCGGACCTGTCGAACGATCCCAAAATGGTCAATATGGATGAAATTTTAACATTTAATCTTTTGATTCTAAATGACTGTTGGATGTGAATTATGACTTTGTCAACTAAAATAAGTGTGTTTAAAGTCATTTCTGTGCCTGAAACGGGTCAAAATTGAAGCTTTAGAGTAAGCAAACTCTGTAAAAATGGCAATTTTGGTCACTGTGAGGGGTTAAAAAGTGGTTATTCAACGGGAGGCACGATCTAATTGACATTTTGAATCATTTTTGGTAGAGTCCAAAAAATCCATTTTCGGATGAAAAACGATGACTCCGGACCTGTCGAACGATCCCAAAATGGTCAATATAGATGAAATTTTAACATTTAATCTTTTGACTCTAAATGACTGTTGGATCTGAATTATGACTTTTTCAACTAAAATAAGTGTGTTTAAAGTCATTTCTGTGCCTGAAACGGGTCAAATTTGAAGCTTTTGAGTAAGCAAAACTCTGTAAAAATGGCAATTTTGGTCACTGTGAGGGTTTTAAAAGTGGTTAATCAACATGAGGCACCATCCAATTGACATTTTGAATCATTTTTGGTACAGTCCAAAAAATCAATTTTCGGATGAAAAACCATGACTCCGGACCTGTTGAATGATCCCAAAATGGTCAATATGGATGAAATTTTAACATTTAATCTTTTGACTCTAAATGACTGTTGGATGTGAATTGTGACTTTGTCAACTAGAATAAGTGTGTTTAAAGTCATTTCTGTGCCTGGAACGGGTCAAAATGGAAGCTTTTGAGATAGCAAAACTCTGTAAAAATGGCAATTTTGGTCACTGTGAGGGTTTAAAAAGTGGTTATTCAACATGAGGCACGATCCAATTGACATTTTGAATCATTTTTGGTACAGTCCAAAAAATCAATTTTTGGATGAAAAACGATGACTCCGGACCTGTTGAACGATCCCAAAATGGTCAATATGGATGAAATTTTAACATTTAATCTTTTGACTCTAAATGACTGTTGGATGTGAATTATGACTTTGTCAACTAAAATAATTGTGTTTAAAGTCATTTCTCTGCCTGAAACGGGTCAAAATGGAAGCTTTTGAGTAAGCAAAACTCTGTAAAAATGGCAATTTTGGTCACTGTGAGGGTTTAAAAAGTGGTTATTCAACATGAAGCACGATCCAATTGACATTTTGAATCATTTTTGGTACAGTCCAAAAAATCAATTTTCGGATGAAAAATGATGACTCCGGACCTGTTGAACGATCCCAAAATGGTTAATACGGATGAAATTTTAACATTTAATCTTTTGACTCTAAATGACTGTTGGATGTGAATTATGACTTTGTCAACTAAAATTAGTGTGTTTCAAGTCATTTCTGTGCCTGAAAGGGGTCAAAATTGGAGCTTTTGAGTAAGCAAAACTCTGTAAAAATGGCAATTTTGGTCACTGTGAGAGTTTAAAAAGTGGTTATTCAACATGAGGCACGATCCAATTTACATTTTGAATCATTTGTGGTACAGTCCAAAAAATCAATTTTCTGATGAAAAACGATGACTCCGGACCTGTCGAACGATCCCAAAATGGTCAATATGGATGAAATTTTAACATTTAATCTTTTGACTCTAAATGACTGTTGGATGTGAATTATGACTTTTTCAACTAAAATAAGTGTGTTTAAAGTCATTTCCGTGCCTGAAACGGGTCAAATTTGAAGCTTTTGAGTAAGCAAAATTCTGTAAATATGGCAATTTTGGTAAATGTGAGGGTTTAAAAAGTGGTTATTCAACATGAGGCACGATCCAATTTACATTTTGAATCATTTTTGGTACAGTTCAAATAATCAATTTTCGGATGAAAAACGATGACTCCGGACCTGTCGAACGATCCCAAAAAGGTCAATATGGATGAAATTTTAACATTTAATCTTCTGACTCTAAATGACTGTTGGATGTGAATTATGAGTTTGTCAACTAAAATAAGTGTGTTTAAAGTCATTTCTGTGCCTGAAACTGGTCAAAATTGAAACTTTTGAGTAAGCAAAACTCTGTGAAAATGGCAATTTTGGTCACTGTGAGGGTTTAAAAAGTGGTTATTCAACATGAGGCACGATCCAATTTACATTTTGAATCATTTTTGGTACAGTTCAAATAATCAATTTTCGGATGAAAAACGATGACTCCGGACCTGTCGAACGATCCCAAAATGGTCAATATGGATGTAATTTTACCATTTAATCTTTTGACTCTAAATGACTGTTGGGTGTGAATTATGACTTTTTCAACTAAAATAAGTGTGTTTAAAGTCATTTCTGTGCCTGAAACGGGTCAAAATTGAAGCTTTTGAGTAAGCAAAACTCTGTAAAAATGGCAATTTTGGTCACTGTGAGGGTTTAAAAAGTGGTTATTCAACATGAGGCACAATCCAATTTACATTTTGAATCATTTTTGGTACAGTCCAAAAAATCAATTTTCTGATGAAACACGATGACTCCGGACCTGTCGAACAATCCCAAAATGGTCAATATGGATGAAATTTTAACATTTAATCTTTTGACTCTAAATGACTGTTGGATGTGAATTATGACTTTTTCAACTAAAATAAGTGTGTTTAAAGTCATTTCTGTGCCTGAAACAGGTCAAAATTGAAGCTTTTGAGTAAGCAAACTCTGTAAAAATGGCAATTTTGGTCACTGTGAGGGTTTTAAAAGTGGTTAATCAACATGAGGCACCATCCAATTGACATTTTGAATCATTTTTGGTACAGTCCAAAAAATCAATTTTCGGATGAAAAACCATGACTCCGGACCTGTCGAATGATCCCAAAATGGTCAATATGGATGAAATTTTAACATTTAATCTTTTGACTCTAAATGACTGTTGGATGTGAATTGTGACTTTTTCAACTAAAATAAGTGTGTTTAAAGTCATTTCTGTGCCTGAAACGGGTCAAAATTGAAGCTTTTGAGTAAGCAAAACTCTGTAAAAATGGCAATTTTGGTCACTGTGAGGGTTTTAAAAGTGGTTAATCAACATGAGGCACCATCCAATTGACATTTTGAATCATTTTTGGTACAGTCCAAAAAATCAATTTTCGGATGAAAAACCATGACTCCGGACCTGTTGAATGATCCCAAAATGGTCAATATGGATGAAATTTTAACATTTAATCTTTTGACTCTAAATGACTGTTGGATGTGAATTGTGACTTTTTCAACTAAAATAAGTGTGTTTAAAGTCATTTCTGTGCCTGAAACGGGTCAAAATTGAAGCTTTTGAGTAAGCAAAACTCTGTGAAAATGGCAATTTTGGTCACTGTGAGGGTTTAAAAAGGGGTTATTCAACATGAGGCACGATCCAATTGACATTTTGAATCATTTGTGGTACAGTCCAAAAAATCAATTTTCGGATGAATAACGATGACTCCGGACCTGTCGAACGATCCCAAAATGGTCAATATGGATGAAATTTTAACATTTAATCTTTTGACTCTAAATGACTGTTGGATGTGAATTATGACTTTGTCAACTAAAATAATTGTGTTTAAAGTCATTTCTCTGCCTGAAACGGGTCAAAATGGAAGCTTTTGAGTAAGCAAAACTCTGTAAAAATGGCAATTTTGGTCACTGTGAGGGTTTAAAAAGTGGTTATTCAACATGAGGCACGATCCAATTGACATTTTGAATCATTTTTGGTACAGTCCAAAAAATCAATTTTCGGATGAAAAATGATGACTCCGGACCTGTTGAACGATCCCAAAATGGTCAATACGGATGAAATTTTAACATTTAATCTTTTGACTCTAAATGACTGTTGGATGTGAATTATGACTTTGTCAACTAAAATTAGTGTGTTTCAAGTCATTTCTGTGCCTGAAAGGGGTCAAAATTGGAGCTTTTGAGTAAGCAAAACTCTGTAAAAATGGCAATTTTGGTCACTGTGAGGGTTTAAAAAGTGGTTATTCAACATGAGGCACGATCCAATTTACATTTTGAATCATTTTTGGTACAGTCCAAAAAATCAATTTTCTGATGAAAAACGATGACTCCGGACCTGTCGAACGATCCCAAAATGGTCAATATGGATGAAATTTTAACATTTAATCTTTTGACTCTAAATGACTGTTGGATGTGAATTATGACTTTTTCAACTAAAATAAGTGTGTTTAAAGTCATTTCCGTGCCTGAAACGGGTCAAATTTGAAGCTTTTGAGTAAGCAAAATTCTGTAAATACGGCAATTTTGGTAAATGTGAGGGTTTAAAAAGTGGTTATTCAACATGAGGCACGATCCAATTTACATTTTGAATCATTTTTGGTACAGTTCAAATAATCAATTTTCGGATGAAAAACGATGACTCCGGACCTGTCGAACGATCCCAAACAGGTCAATATGGATGAAATTTTAACATTTAATCTTCTGACTCTAAATGACTGTTGGATGTGAATTATGAGTTTGTCAACTAAAATAAGTGTGTTTAAAGTCATTTCTGTGCATGAAACTGGTCAAAATTGAAACTTTTGAGTAAGCAAAACTCTGTGAAAATGGCAATTTTGGTCACTGTGAGGGTTTAAAAAGTGGTTATTCAACATGAGGCACGATCCAATTTACATTTTGAATCATTTTTGGTACAGTTCAAATAATCAATTTTCGGATGAAAAACGATGACTCCGGACCTGTCGAACGATCCCAAAATGGTCAATATGGATGTAATTTTACCATTTAATCTTTTGACTCTAAATGACTGTTGGGTGTGAATTATGACTTTTTCAACTAAAATAAGTGTGTTTAAAGTCATTTCTGTGCCTGAAACGGGTCAAAATTGAAGCTTTTGAGTAAGCAAAACTCTGTAAAAATGGCAATTTTGGTCACTGTGAGGGTTTAAAAAGTGGTTATTCAACATGAGGCACAATCCAATTTACATTTTGAATCATTTTTGGTACAGTCCAAAAAATCAATTTTCTGATGAAACACGATGACTCCGGACCTGTCGAACGATCCCAAAATGGTCAATATGGATGAAATTTTAACATTTAATCTTTTGACTCTAAATGACTGTTGGATGTGAATTATGACTTTTTCAACTAAAATAAGTGTGTTTAAAGTCATTTCTGTGCCTGAAACAGGTCAAAATTGAAGCTTTTGAGTAAGCAAACTCTGTAAAAATGGCAATTTTGGTCACTGTGAGGGTTTTAAAAGTGGTTAATCAACATGAGGCACCATCCAATTGACATTTTGAATCATTTTTGGTACAGTCCAAAAAATCAATTTTCGGAGGAAAAGCCATGACTCCGGACCTGTCGAATGATCCCAAAATGGTCAATATGGATGAAATTTTAACATTTAATCTTTTGACTCTAAATGACTGTTGGATGTGAATTGTGACTTTTTCAACTAAAATAAGTGTGTTTAAAGTCATTTCTGTGCCTGAAACGGGTCAAAATTGAAGCTTTTGAGTAAGCAAAACTCTGTAAAAATGGCAATTTTGGTCACTGTGAGGGTTTAAAAAGTGATTATTCAACATGAGGCACGATCCAATTGACATTTTGAATCATTTTTGGTACAGTCCAAAAAATCAATTTTCGGATGAAAAACGATGACTCCGGACCTGTCGAACGTTCCCAAAATGGTCTATATTGATGAAATTTTAACATTTATTTCTTTTGACTCTAAATGACTGTTGGATGTGAATTATGACTTTTTCAACTAAAATAAGTTTGTTTAAAGTGATTTCTGTGCCTGAAACGGGTCAAAATTGAAGCTTTTGAGTAAGCAAAACTCTGTTAAAATGTCAATTTTGGTCACTGTGAGGGTTTAAAAAGAGGTTATTCAACGTGAGGCACGATCTAATTGACATTTTGAATCATTTTTGGTAGAGTCCAAAAAATCCATTTTCGAATGAAAAACGATGACTCCGGACCTGTCGAACGATCACAAAATGGTCAATATGGATGAAATTTTAACATTTAATCTTTTGACTCTAAATGACTGTTGGATGTGAATTATGACTTTGTCAACTAAAATAAGTGTGTTTAAAGTCATTTCTGTGCCTGAAACGGGTCAAAATTGAAGGTTTAGAGTAAGCAAACTCTGTAAAAATGGCAATTTTGGTCACTGTGAGGGGTTAAAAAGTGGTTATTCAACATGAGGCAAGATCCAATTGACATTTTGAATCATTTTTGGTACAGTCCAAAAAATCAATTTTCTGATGAAAAACGATGACTCCGGGCCTGTCGAACGATCCCAAAAAGGTCAATATGGATGAAATTTTAACATTTCATCTTTTGACTATAAATGACTGTTGGATGTGAATTATGACTTTTTCAACTAAAATAAGTGTGTTCAAAGTCATTTCTGTGCCTGAAACGGGTCAAGTTTGAAGCTTTTGAGTAAGCAAAATTCTGTAAAAATGGCAATTTTGGTCACTGTTAGGGTTTAAAAAGTGGTTATTCAACATGAGGCACCATCCAATTGACATTTTGAATCATTTTTGGTACAGTCCAAAAAATCAATCTTCGGATGAAAAACGATGACTCCGGACCTGTCGAACGATCCCAAAAAGGTCAATATGGATGAAATTTTAACATTTAATCTTCTGACTCTAAATGACTGTTGGATGTGAATTATGACTTTGTCAACTAAAATAAGTGTGTTTAAAGTCATTTCTGTGCCTGAAACGGGTCAAAATTGAAGGTTTAGAGTAAGCAAACTCTGTAAAAATGGCAATTTTGGTCACTGTGAGGGGTTAAAAAGTGGTTATTCAACATGAGGCAAGATCCAATTGACATTTTGAATCATTTTTGGTACAGTCCAAAAAATCAATTTTCTGATGAAAAACGATGACTCCGGACCTGTCGAACGATCCCAAAAAGGCCAATATGGATGAAATTTTAACATTTCATCTTTTGACTATAAATGACTGTTGGATGTGAATTATGACTTTTTCAACTAAAATAAGTGTGTTCAAAGTCATTTCTGTGCCTGAAACGGGTCAAGTTTGAAGCTTTTGAGTAAGCAAAATTCTGTAAAAATGGCAATTTTGGTCACTGTTAGGGTTTAAAAAGTGGTTATTCAACATGAGGCACCATCCAATTGACATTTTGAATCATTTTTGGTACAGTCCAAAAAATCAATTTTCGGATGAAAAACCATGACTCCGGACCTGTTGAATGATCCCAAAATGGTCAATATGGATGAAATTTTAACATTTAATCTTTTGACTCTAAATGACTGTTGGATGTGAATTGTGACTTTTTCAACTAAAATAAGTGTGTTTAAAGTCATTTCTGTGCCTGAAACGGGTCAAAATTGAAGCTTTTGAGTAAGCAAAACTCTGTAAAAATGGCAATTTTGGTCACTGTGAGGGTTTTAAAAGTGGTTAATCAACATGAGGCACCATCCAATTGACATTTTGAATCATTTTTGGTACAGTCCAAAAAATCAATTTTCGGATGAAAAACCATGACTCCGGACCTGTTGAATGATCCCAAAATGGTCAATATGGATGAAATTTTAACATTTAATCTTTTGACTCTAAATGACTGTTGGATGTGAATTGTGACTTTTTCAACTAAAATAATTGTGTTTAAAGTCATTTCTCTGCCTGAAACGGGTCAAAATGGAAGCTTTTGAGTAAGCAAAACTCTGTAAAAATGGCAATTTTGGTCACTGTGAGGGTTTAAAAAGTGGTTATTCAACATGAGGCACGATCCAATTGACATTTTGAATCATTTTTGGTACAGTCCAAAAAATCAATTTTCGGATGAAAAATGATGACTCCGGACCTGTTGAACGATCCCAAAATGGTCAATACGGATGGAATTTTAACATTTATTCTTTTGACTCTAAATGACTGTTGGATGTGAATTATGACTTTGTCAACTAAAATTAGTGTGTTTCAAGTCATTTCTGTGCCTGAAAGGGGTCAAAATTGGAGCTTTTGAGTAAGCAAAACTCTGTTAAAATGTCAATTTTGGTCACTGTGAGGGTTTAAAAAGAGGTTATTCAACGTGAGGCACGATCTAATTGACATTTTGAATCATTTTTGGTAGAGTCCAAAAAATCCATTTTCGAATGAAAAACGATGACTCCGGACCTGTCGAACGATCACAAAATGGTCAATATGGATGAAATTTTAACATTTAATCTTTTGACTCTAAATGACTGTTGGATGTGAATTATGACTTTGTCAACTAAAATAAGTGTGTTTAAAGTCATTTCTGTGCCTGAAACGGGTCAAAATTGAATCTTTAGAGTAAGCAAACTCTGTAAAAATGGCAATTTTGGTCACTGTGAGGGGTTAAAAAGTGGTTATTCAACATGAGGCAAGATCCAATTGACATTTTGAATCATTTTTGGTACAGTCCAAAAAATCAATCTTCGGATGAAAAACGATGACTCCGGACCTGTCGAACGATCCCAAAAAGGTCAATATGGATGAAATTTTAACATTTAATCTTCTGACTCTAAATGACTGTTGGATGTGAATTATGACTTTGTCAACTAAAATAAGTGTGTTTAAAGTCATTTCTGTGCCTGAAACGGGTCAAAATTGAAGGTTTAGAGTAAGCAAACTCTGTAAAAATGGCAATTTTGGTCACTGTGAGGGGTTAAAAAGTGGTTATTCAACATGAGGCAAGATCCAATTGACATTTTGAATCATTTTTGGTACAGTCCAAAAAATCAATTTTCTGATGAAAAACGATGACTCCGGACCTGTCGAACGATCCCAAAAAGGTCAATATGGATGAAATTTTAACATTTCATCTTTTGACTATAAATGACTGTTGGATGTGAATTATGACTTTTTCAACTAAAATAAGTGTGTTCAAAGTCATTTCTGTGCCTGAAACGGGTCAAGTTTGAAGCTTTTGAGTAAGCAAAATTCTGTAAAAATGGCAATTTTGGTCACTGTTAGGGTTTAAAAAGTGGTTATTCAACATGAGGCACCATCCAATTGACATTTTGAATCATTTTTGGTACAGTCCAAAAAATCAATTTTCGGATGAAAAATGATGACTCCGGACCTGTTGAACGTTCCCAAAATGGTCTATAATGATGAAATTTTAACATTTAATCTTTTGACTCTAAATGACTGTTGGATGTGAATTATGACTTTTTCAACTAAAATAAGTGTGTTTAAAGTCATTTTTGTGCCTGAAACGGGTCAAAATTGAAGCTTTTGAGTAAGCAAACTCTGTAAAAATGGCAATTTTGGTCACTGTAAGGGGTTAAAAAGTGGTTATTCAACATGAGGCACGATCCAATTGACATTTTGAATCATTTTTGGTACAGTCCAAAAAATCAATTTTCGGATGAAAAACGATCCCAAAAAGGTCAATATGGATGAAATTTTAACATTTAATCTTCTGACTCTAAAGGACTGTTGGATGTGAATTATGAGTTTGTCAACTAAAATAAGTGTGTTTAAAGTCATTTCTGTGCCTGAAACTTGTCAAAATTGAAACTTTTGAGTAAGCAAAACTCTGTGAAAATGGCAATTTTGGTCACTGTGAGGGTTTAAAAAGTGGTTATTCAACATGAGGCACGATCCAATTGACATTTTGAATCATTTTTGGTACAGTCCAAAAAATCAATTTTCTGATGAAAAACGATGACTCCGGACCTGTCGAACGATCCCAAAATTGTCAATAAGGATGATATTTTAACATTTAATCTTTTGACTCTAAATGACTGTTGGATGTGAATTATGACTTTTTCAACTAAAATAAGTGTGTTTAAAGTCATTTCTGTGCCTGAAACGGGTCAAAATTGAAGCTTTTGAGTAAGCAAACTCTGTACAAATGGCAATTTTGGTCTCTGTGAGGGTTTTAAAAGTGGTTATTCAACATGAGGCACGATCCAATTGACATTTTGAATCATTTTTGGTACAGTCCAAAAAATCAATTTTCGGATGAATAACGATGACTCCGGACCTGTCGAACGATCCCAAAATGGTCAATATGGATGAAATTTTAACATTTAATCTTTTGACTCTAAATGACTGTTGGATGTGAATTATGACTTTGTCAACTAAAATAATTGTGTTTAAAGTCATTTCTCTGCCTGAAACGGGTCAAAATGGAAGCTTTTGAGTAAGCAAAACTCTGTAAAAATGGCAATTTTGGTCACTGTGAGGGTTTAAAAAGTGGTTATTCAACATGAGGCACGATCCAATTGACATTTTGAATCATTTTTGGTACAGTCCAAAAAATCAATTTTCGGATGAAAAATGATGACTCCGGACCTGTTGAACGATCCCAAAATGGTCAATACGGATGAAATTTTAACATTTAATCTTTTGACTCTAAATGACTGTTGGATGTGAATTATGACTTTGTCAACTAAAATTAGTGTGTTTCAAGTCATTTCTGTGCCTGAAAGGGGTCAAAATTGGAGCTTTTGAGTAAGCAAAACTCTGTAAAAATGGCAATTTTGGTCACTGTGAGGGTTTAAAAAGTGGTTATTCAACATGAGGCACGATCCAATTTACATTTTGAATCATTTTTGGTACAGTCCAAAAAATCAATTTTCTGATGAAAAACGATGACTCCGGACCTGTCGAACGATCCCAAAATGGTCAATATGGATGAAATTTTAACATTTAATCTTTTGACTCTAAATGACTGTTGGATGTGAATTATGACTTTTTCAACTAAAATAAGTGTGTTTAAAGTAATTTCTGTGCCTGAAACGGGTCAAATTTGAAGCTTTTGAGTAAGCAAAACTCTGTAAAAATGGCAATTTTGGTCACTGTGAGGGTTTAAAAAGTGGTTATTCAACATGAGGCACCATCCAATTGACATTTTGAATCATTTTTGGTACAGTCCAAAAAATCAATTTTCGGATGAAAAACGATGACTCCGGACCTGTTGAATGATCCCAAAAAGGTCAATATGGATGAAATTTTAACATTTAATCTTTTGACTCTAAATGACTGTTGGATGTGAATTATGACTTTTTCAACTAAAATAAGTGTGTTTAAAGTCATTTTTGTGCCTGAAACGTGTCAAAATTGAAGCTTTTGAGTAAGCAAACTCTGTACAAATGGCAATTTTGGTCACTGTGAGGGGTTAAAAAGTGGTTATTCAACATGAGGCACGATCCAATTGACATTTTGAATCATTTTTGGTACAGTCCAAAAAAATCAATTTTCGGATGAAAAACGATGACTCCGGACCTGTCGAACGATCCCAAAAAGGTCAATATGGATGAAATTTTAACATTTAATCTTCTGACTCTAAAGGACTGTTGGATGTGAATTATGAGTTTGTCAACTAAAATAAGTGTGTTTAAAGTCATTTCTGTGCCTGAAACGGGTCAAAATTGAAGCTTTAGAGTAAGCAAACTCTGTAAAAATGGTAATTTTGGTCACTGTGAGGGGTTAAAAAGTGGTTATTCAACGGGAGGCACGATCTAATTGACATTTTGAATCATTTTTGGTAGAGTCCAAAAAATCCATTTTCGGATGAAAAACGATGACTCCGGACCTGTCGAACGATCCCAAAATGGTCAATATGGATGAAATTTTAACATTTAATCTTTTGACTCTAAATGACTGTTGGATCTGAATTATGACTTTTTCAACTAAAATAAGTGTGTTTAAAGTCATTTCTGTGCCTGAAACGGGTCAAATTTGAAGCTTTTGAGTAAGCAAAACTCTGTAAAAATGGCAATTTTGGTCACTGTGAGGGTTTAAAAAGTGGTTATTCAACATGAGGCACCATCCAATTGACATTTAGAATTATTTTTGGTACAGTCCAAAAAATCAATTTGCGGATGAAAAACGATGACTCCGGACCTGTTGAATGATCCCAAAAAGGTCAATATGGATGAAATTTTAACATTTAATCTTCTGACTCTGAATGACTGTTGGATGTGAATTATGAGTTTGTCAACTAAAATAAGTGTGTTTAAAGTCATTTCTGTGCCTAAAACGGGTCAAAATGGAAGCTTTTGAGATAGCAAAACTCTGTAAAAATGGCAATTTTGGTCACTGTGAGGGTTTAAAAAGTGGTTATTCAACATGAGGCACGATCCAATTGACATTTTGAATCATTTTTGGTACAGTCTGAAAAATCAATTTTCGGATGAAAAACGATGACTCCGGACCTGTCGAACGATCCCAAAATGGTCAATATGGATGAAATTTCAACATTTAATCTTTTGACTCTAAATGACTGTTGGGTGTGAATTATGACTTTTTCAACTAAAATAAGTGTGTTTAAAGTCATTTCTGTGCCTGAAACGGGTCAAAATTGAAGCTTTTGAGTAAGCAAAACTCTGTAAAAATGGCAATTTTGGTCACTGTGAGGGTTTAAAAAGGGGTTATTCAACATGAGGCATGATCCAATTGACATTTTGAATCATTTGTGGTACAGTCCAAAAAAGCAATTTTCGGATGAATAACGATGACTCCGGATCTGTCGAACGATCTCAAAATGGTCAATATGGATGAAATTTTAACATTTAATCTTTTGACTCTAAATGACTGTTGGATGTAAATTATGACTTTGTCAACTAAAATAATTGTGTTTAAAGTCATTTCTCTGCCTGAAACGGGTCAAAATGGAAGCTTTTGAGTAAGCAAAACTCTGTAAAAATGGCAATTTTGGTAAATGTGAGGGTTTAAAAAGTGGTTATTCAACATGAGGCACGATCCAATTTACATTTTGAATCATTTTTGGTACAGTTCAAATAATCAATTTTCGGATGAAAAACGATGACTCCGGACCTGTCGAACGATCCCAAAAAGGTCAATATGGATGAAATTTTAACATTTAATCTTCTGACTCTAAAGGACTGTTGGATGTGAATTATGAGTTTGTCAACTAAAATAAGTGTGTTTAAAGTCATTTCTGTGCCTGAAACTGGTCAAAATTGAAACATTTGAGTAAGCAAAACTCTGTGAAAATGGCAATTTTGGTCACTGTGAGGGTTTTAAAAGTGGTTAATCAACATGAGGCACGATCCAATTTACATTTTGAATCATTTTTGGTACAGTTCAAATAATCAATTTTCGGATGAAAAACGATGACTCCGGACCTGTCGAACGATCCCAAAATGGTCAATATGGATGTAATTTTACCATTTAATCTTTTGACTCTAAATGACTGTTGGGTGTGAATTATGACTTTTTCAACTAAAATAAGTGTGTTTAAAGTCATTTCTGTGCCTGAAACGGGTCAAAATTGAAGCTTTTGAGTAAGCAAAACTCTGTAAAAATGGCAATGTTGGTCACTGTGAGGGTTTAAAAAGTGGTTATTCAACATGAGGCACGATCCAATTGACATTTTGAATCATTTTTGGTAGAGTCCAAAAAATCAATTTTCGGATGGAAAACGATGACTCCGGACCTGTCGAACGATCCCAAAATGGTCAATATGGATGAAATTTTAACATTTAATCTTTTGACTCTAAATGACTGTTGGATGTGAATTATGACTTTTTCAACTAAAATAAGTGTGTTTAAAGTCATTTCTGTGCCTGAAACGGGTCAAATTTGAAGCTTTTGAGTAAGCAAAACTCTGTAAAAATGGCAATTTTGGTCACTGTGAGGGTTTAAAAAGTGGTTATTCAACATGAGGCACCATCCAATTGACATTTTGAATCATTTTTGGTACAGTCCAAAAAATCAATTTTCGGATGAAAAACGATGACTCCGGACCTGTTGAATGATCCCAAAAAGGTCAATATGGATGAAATTTTAACATTTAATCTTTTGACTCTAAATGACTGTTGGATGTGAATTATGACTTTTTCAACTAAAATAAGTGTGTTTAAAGTCATTTCTGTGCCTGAAACGGGTCAAAATTGAAGCTTTTGAGTAAGCAAACTCTGTAAAAATGGCAATTTTGGTCACTGTGAGGGTTTTAAAAGTGGTTAATCAACATGAGGCACCATCCATTTGACATTTTGAATCATTTTTGGTACAGTCCAAAAAATCAATTTTCGGATGAAAAACCATGACTCCGGACCTGTCGAATGATCCCAAAATGGTCAATATGGATGAAATTTTAACATTTAATCTTTTGACTCTAAATGACTGTTGGATGTGAATTGTGACTTTTTCAACTAAAATAAGTGTGTTTAAAGTCATTTCTGTGCCTGAAACGGGTCAAAATTGAAGCTTTTGAGTAAGCAAAACTCTGTAAAAATGGCAATTTTGGTCACTGTGAGGGTTTAAAAAGTGATTATTCAACATGAGGCACGATCCAATTGACATTTTGAATCATTTTTGGTACAGCCCAAAAAATCAATTTTCGGATGAAAAACGATGACTCCGGACCTGTCGAACGTTCCCAAAATGGTCTATAATGATGAAATTTTAACATTGAATCTTTTGACTCTAAATGACTGTTGGATGTGAATTATGACTTTTTCAACTAAAATAAGTGTGTTTAAAGTGATTTCTGTGCCTGAAACGGGTCAAAATTGAAGCTTTTGAGTAAGCAAAACTCTGTTAAAATGTCAATTTTGGTCACTGTGAGGGTTTAAAAAGAGGTTATTCAACGTGAGGCACGATCTAATTGACATTTTGAATCATTTTTGGTAGAGTCCAAAAAATCCATTTTCGAATGAAAAACGATGACTCCGGACCTGTCGAACGATCCCAAAATGGTCAATATGGATGAAATTTTAACATTTAATCTTTTGACTCTAAATGACTGTTGGATGTGAATTATGACTTTGTCAACTAAAATAAGTGTGTTTAAAGTCATTTCTGTGCCTGAAACGGGTCAAAATTGAAGCTTTAGAGTAAGCAAACTCTGTAAAAATGGCAATTTTGGTCACTGTGAGGGGTTAAAAAGTGGTTATTCAACATGAGGCAAGATCCAATTGACATTTTGAATCATTTTTGGTACAGTCCAAAAAATCAATCTTCGGATGAAAAACGATGACTCCGGACCTGTCGAACGATCCCAAAAAGGTCAATATGGATGAAATTTTAACGTTTAATCTTCTGACTCTAAATGACTGTTGGAAGTGAATTATGACTTTGTCAACTAAAATAAGTGTGTTTAAAGTCATTTCTGTGCCTGAAACGGGTCAAAATTGAAGCTTTAGAGTAAGCAAACTCTGTAAAAATGGCAATTTTGGTCACTGTGAGGGGTTAAAAAGTGGTTATTCAACATGAGGCAAGATCCAATTGACATTTTGAATCATTTTTGGTACAGTCCAAAAAATCAATTTTCTGATGAAAAACGATGACTCCGGACCTGTCGAACGATCCCAAAAAGGTCAATATGGATGAAATTTTAACATTTCATCTTTTGACTATAAATGACTGTTGGATGTGAATTATGACTTTTTCAACTAAAATACGTGTGTTCAAAGTCATTTCTGTGCCTGAAACGGGTCAAATTTGAAGCTTTTGAGTAAGCAAAATTCTGTAAAAATGGCAATTTTGGTCACTGTGAGGGTTTAAAAAGTGGTTATTCAACATGAGGCACCATCCAATTGACATTTTGAATCATTTTTGGTACAGTCCAAAAAATCAATTTTCGGATGAAAAATGATGACTCCGGACCTGTTGAACGTTCCCAAAATGGTCTATAATGATGACATTTTAACATTTAATCTTTTGACTCTAAATGACTGTTGGATGTGAATTATGACTTTTTCAACTAAAATAAGTGTGTTTAAAGTCATTTTTGTGCCTGAAACAGGTCAAAATTGAAGCTTTTGAGTAAGCAAACTCTGTAAAAATGGCAATTTTGGTCACTGTGAGGGGTTAAAAAGTGGGTATTCAACATGAGGCACGATCCAATTGACATTTTGAATCATTTTTGGTACAGTCCAAAAAATCAATTTTCGGATGAAAAACGATGACTCCGGACCTGTCGAACGATCCCAAAAAGGTCAATATGGATGAAATTTTAACATTTAATCTTCTGACTCTAAAGGACTGTTGGATGTGAATTATGAGTTTGTCAACTAAAATAAGTGTGTTTAAAGTCATTTCTGTGCCTGAAACTGGTCAAAATTGAAACTTTTGAGTAAGCAAAACTCTGTGAAAATGGCAATTTTGGTCACTGTGAGGGTTTAAAAAGTGGTTATTCAACATGAGGCACGATCCAATTGACATTTTGAATCATTTTTGGTACAGTCCAAAAAATCAATCTTCGGATGAAAAACGATGACTCCGGACCTGTCGAACGATCCCAAAAAGGTCAATATGGATGAAATTTTAACATTTAATCTTCTGACTCTAAATGACTGTTGGATGTGAATTATGAGTTTATCAACTAAAATAAGTGTGTTTAAAGTCATTTCTGTGCCTGAAACGGGTCAAAATTGAAACTTTTGAGTAAGCAAAACTCTGTAAAAATGGCAATTTTGGTCACTGTGAGGGTTTAAAAAGTGGTTATTCAACATGAGGCACGATCCAATTTACATTTTGAATCATTTTTGGTACAGTCCAAAAAATCAATTTTCTGATGAAAAACGATGACTCCGGACCTGTCGAACGATCCCAAAATGGTCAATATGGATGCAATTTTAACATTTAATCTTTTGACTCTAAATGACTGTTGGATGTGAATTATGACTTTTTCAACTAAAATAAGTGTGTTTAAAGTCATTTCTGTGCCTGAAACGGGTCAAATTTGAAGCTTTTGAGTAAGCAAAACTCTGTCAAAATGGCAATTTTGGTCACTGTGAGGGTTTGAAAAGTGGTTATTCAACATGAGGCACGATCCAATTTACATTTTGAATCATTTTTGGTACAGTCCAAAAAATCAATTTTCTGATGAAAAACGATGACTCCGGACCTGTCGAACGATCCCAAAATGGTCAATATGGATGAAATTTTAACATTTAATCTTTTGACTCTAAATGACTGTTGGATGTGAATTATGACTTTTTCAACTAAAATAAGTGTGTTTAAAGTCATTTCTGTGCCTGAAACGGGTCAAAATTGAAGCTTTTGAGTAAGCAAACTCTGTAAAAATGGCAATTTTGGTCACTGTGAGGGTTTTAAAAGTGGTTAATCAACATGAGGCACCATCCAATTGACATTTTGAATCATTTTTGGTACAGTCCAAAAAATCAATTTTCGGATGAAAAACCATGACTCCGGACCTGTCGAATGATCCCAAAATGGTCAATATGGATGAAATTTTAACATTTAATCTTTTGACTCTAAATGACTGTTGGATGTGAATTGTGACTTTTTCAACTAAAATAAGTGTGTTTAAAGTCATTTCTGTGCCTGAAACGGGTCAAAATTGAAGCTTTTGAGTAAGCAAAACTCTGTAAAAATGGCAATTTTGGTCACTGTGAGGGTTTAAAAAGAGGTTATTCAACGTGAGGCACGATCTAATTGACATTTTGAATCATTTTTGGTACAGTCCAAAAAATCAATCTTCGGATGAAAAACGATGACTCCGGACCTGTCGAACGATCCCAAAAAGGTCAATATGGATGAAATTTTAACATTTAATCTTCTGACTCTAAATGACTGTTGGATGTGAATTATGAGTTTGTCAACTAAAATAAGTGTGTTTAAAGTCATTTCTGTGCCTGAAACGGGTCAAAATTGAAACTTTTGAGTAAGCAAAACTCTGTAAAAATGGCAATTTTGGTCACTGTGAGGGTTTAAAAAGTGGTTATTCAACATGAGCCACGATCCAATTTACATTTTGAATCATTTTTGGTACAGTCCAAAAAATCAATTTTCTGATGAAAAACGATGACTCCGGACCTGTCGAACGATCCCAAAATGGTCAATAAGGATGAAATTTTAACATTTAATCTTTTGACTCTAAATGACTGTTGGATGTGAATTATGACTTTTTCAACTAAAATAAGTGTGTTTAAAGTCATTTCTGTGCCTGAAACGGGTCAAAATTGAAGCTTTTGAGTAAGCAAACTCTGTACAAATGGCAATTTTGGTCTCTGTGAGGGTTTTAAAAGTGGTTATTCAACATGAGGCACGATCCAATTGACATTTTGAATCATTTTTGGTACAGTCCAAAAAATCAATTTTCGGATGAATAACGATGACTCCGGACCTGTCGAACGATCCCAAAATGGTCAATATGGATGAAATTTTAACATTTAATCTTTTGACTCTAAATGACTGTTGGATGTGAATTGTGACTTTTTCAACTAAAATAAGTGTGTTTAAAGTCATTTCTGTGCCTGAAACGGGTCAAAATTGAAGCTTTTGAGTAAGCAAAACTCTGTATAAATGGCAATTTTGGTCACTGTGAGGGTTTAAAAAGTGATTATTCAACATGAGGCACGATCCAATTGACATTTTGAATCATTTTTGGTATAGTCCAAAAAATCAATTTTCGGATGAAAAACGATGACTCCGGACCTGTCGAACGTTCCCAAAATGGTCTATAATGATGAAATTTTAACATTTAATCTTTTGACTCTAAATGACTGTTGGATGTGAATTATGACTTTTTCAACTAAAATAAGTGTGTTTAAAGTGATTTCTGTGCCTGAAACGGGTCAAAATTGAAGCTTTTGAGTAAGCAAAACTCTGTTAAAATGTCAATTTTGGTCACTGTGAGGGTTTAAAAAGAGGTTATTCAACGTGAGGCACGATCTAATTGACATTTTGAATCATTTTTGGTACAGTCCAAAAAATCAATTTTCTGATGAAAAACGATGACTCCGGACCTGTCGAACGATCCGAAAAAGGTCAATATGGATGAAATTTTAACATTTAATCTTCTGACTCTAAATGACTGTTGGATGTGAATTATGAGTTTGTCAACTAAAATAAGTGTGTTTAAAGTCATTTCTGTGCCTGAAACGGGTCAAAATTGAAACTTTTGAGTAAGCAAAACTCTGTAAAAATGGCAATTTTGGTCACTGTGAGGGTTTAAAAAGTGGTTATTCAACATGAGGCACGATCCAATTTACATTTTGAATCATTTTTGGTACAGTCCAAAAAATCAATTTTCTGATGAAAAACGATGACTCCGGACCTGTCGAACGATCCGAAAAAGGTCAATATGGATGAAATTTTAACATTTAATCTTCTGACTCTAAATGACTGTTGGATGTGAATTATGAGTTTGTCAACTAAAATAAGTGTGTTTAAAGTCATTTCTGTGCCTGAAACGGGTCAAAATTGAAACTTTTGAGTAAGCAAAACTCTGTAAAAATGGCAATTTTGGTCACTGTGAGGGTTTAAAAAGTGGTTATTCAACATGAGGCACGATCCAATTTACATTTTGAATCATTTTTGGTACAGTCCAAAAAATCAATTTTCTGATGAAAAACGATGACTCCGGACCTGTCGAACGATCCCAAAATGGTCAATAAGGATGAAATTTTAACATTTAATCTTTTGACTCTAAATGACTGTTGGATGTGAATTATGACTTTTTCAACTAAAATAAGTGTGTTTAAAGTCATTTCTGTGCCTGAAACGGGTCAAAATTGAAGCTTTTGAGTAGGCAAACTCTGTACAAATGGCAATTTTGGTCTCTGTGAGGGTTTTAAAAGTGGTTATTCAACATGAGGCACGATCCAATTGACATTTTGAATCATTTTTGGTACAGTCCAAAAAATCAATTTTCGGATGAATAACGATGACTCCGGACCTGTCGAACGATCCCAAAATGGTCAATATGGATGAAATGTTAACATTTAATCTTTTGACTCTAAATGACTGTTGGATGTGAATTATGACTTTGTCAACTAAAATAATTGTGTTTAAAGTCATTTCTCTGCCTGAAACGGGTCAAAATGGAAGCTTTTGAGTAAGCAAAACTCTGTAAAAATGGCAATTTTGGTCACTGTGAGGGTTTAAAAAGAGGTTATTCAACGTGAGGCACGATCTAATTGACATTTTGAATCATTTTTGGTACAGTCCAAAAAATCAATTTTCTGATGAAAAATTATGACTCCGGACCTGTTGAACGATCCCAAAATGGTCAATACGGATGAAATTTTAACATTTAATCTTTTGACTCTAAATGACTGTTGGATGTGAGTTATGACTTTGTCAACTAAAATTAGTGTGTTTCAAGTCATTTCTGTGCCTGAAAGGGGTCAAAATTGGAGCTTTTGAGTAAGCAAAACTCTGTAAAAATGGCAATTTTGGTCACTGTGAGGGTTTAAAAAGTGGTTATTCAACATGAGGCACGATCCAATTTACATTTTGAATCATTTTTGGTACAGTCCAAAAAATCAATTTTCTGATGAAAAACGATGACTCCGGACCTGTCGAACGATCCCAAAATGGTCAATATGGATGAAATTTTAACATTTAATCTTTTGACTCTAAATGACTGTTGGATGTGAATTATGACTTTTTCAACTAAAATAAGTGTGTTTAAAGTCATTTCTGTGCCTGAAACGGGTCAAATTTGAAGCTTTTGAGTAAGCAAAACTCTGTAAAAATGGCAATTTTGGTCACTGTGAGGGTTTGAAAAGTGGTTATTCAACATGAGGCACCATCCAATTGACATTTTGAATCATTTTTGGTACAGTCCAAAAAATCAATTTTCGGATGAAAAACGATGACTCCGGACCTGTTGAATGATCCCAAAAAGGTCAATATGGATGAAATTTTAACATTTAATCTTCTGACTCTAAATGACTGTTGGATGTGAATTATGAGTTTGTCAACTAAAATAAGTGTGTTTAAAGTCATTTCTGTGCCTGAAACGGGTCAAAATTGAAATTTGTGAGTAAGCAAAACTCTGTAAAAATGGCAATTTTGGTCACTGTGAGGGTTTAAAAAGTGGTTATTCAACATGAGGCACAATCCAATTTACATTTTGAATCATTTTTGGTACAGTCCAAAAAATCAATTTTCTGATGAAACACGATGACTCCGGACCTGTCGAACGATCCCAAAATGGTCAATATGGATGAAATTTTAACATTTAATCTTTTGACTCTAAATGACTGTTGGATGTGAATTATGACTTTTTCAACTAAAATAAGTGTGTTTAAAGTCATTTCTGTGCCTGAAACGGGTCAAAATTGAAGCTTTTGAGTAAGCAAACTCTGTAAAAATGGCAATTTTGGTCACTGTGAGGGTTTTAAAAGTGGTTAATCAACATGAGGCACCATCCAATTGACATTTTGAATCATTTTTGGTACAGTCCAAAAAATCAATTTTCGGATGAAAAACCATGACTCCGGACCTGTCGAATGATCCCAAAATGGTCAATATGGATGAAATTTTAACATTTAATCTTTTGACTCTAAATGACTGTTGGATGTGAATTGTGACTTTTTCAACTAAAATAAGTGTGTTTAAAGTCATTTCTGTGCCTGAAACGGGTCAAAATTGAAGCTTTTGAGTAAGCAAAACTCTGTAAAAATGGCAATTTTGGTCACTGTGAGGGTTTAAAAAGAGGTTATTCAACGTGAGGCACGATCTAATTGACATTTTGAATCATTTTTGGTACAGTCCAAAAAATCAATCTTCGGATGAAAAACGATGACTCCGGACCTGTCGAACGATCCCAAAAAGGTCAATATGGATGAAATTTTAACATTTAATCTTCTGACTCTAAATGACTGTTGGATGTGAATTATGAGTTTGTCAACTAAAATAAGTGTGTTTAAAGTCATTTCTGTGCCTGAAACGGGTCAAAATTGAAACTTTTGAGTAAGCAAAACTCTGTAAAAATGGCAATTTTGGTCACTGTGAGGGTTTAAAAAGTGGTTATTCAACATGAGGCACGATCCAATTTACATTTTGAATCATTTTTGGTACAGTCCAAAAAATCAATTTTCTGATGAAAAACGATGACTCCGGACCTGTCGAACGATCCCAAAATGGTCAATAAGGATGAAATTTTAACATTTAATCTTTTGACTCTAAATGACTGTTGGATGTGAATTATGACTTTTTCAACTAAAATAAGTGTGTTTAAAATCATTTCTGTGCCTGAAACGGGTCAAAATTGAAGCTTTTGAGTAAGCAAACTCTGTACAAATGGCAATTTTGGTCTCTGTGAGGGTTTTAAAAGTGGTTATTCAACATGAGGCACGATCCAATTGACATTTTGAATCATTTTTGGTACAGTCCAAAAAATCAATTTTCGGATGAATAACGATGACTCCGGACCTGTCGAACGATCCCAAAATGGTCAATATGGATGAAATTTTAACATTTAATCTTTTGACTCTAAATGACTGTTGGATGTGAATTGTGACTTTTTCAACTAAAATAAGTGTGTTTAAAGTCATTTCTGTGCCTGAAACGGGTCAAAATTGAAGCTTTTGAGTAAGCAAAACTCTGTATAAATGGCAATTTTGGTCACTGTGAGGGTTTAAAAAGTGATTATTCAACATGAGGCACGATCCAATTGACATTTTGAATCATTTTTGGTACAGTCCAAAAAATCAATTTTCGGATGAAAAACGATGACTCCGGACCTGTCGAACGTTCCCAAAATGGTCTATAATGATGAAATTTTAACATTTAATCTTTTGACTCTAAATGACTGTTGGATGTGAATTATGACTTTTTCAACTAAAATAAGTGTGTTTAAAGTGATTTCTGTGCCTGAAACGGGTCAAAATTGAAGCTTTTGAGTAAGCAAAACTCTGTTAAAATGTCAATTTTGGTCACTGTGAGGGTTTAAAAAGAGGTTATTCAACGTGAGGCACGATCTAATTGACATTTTGAATCATTTTTGGTACAGTCCAAAAAATCAATTTTCTGATGAAAAACGATGACTCCGGACCTGTCGAACGATCCCAAAAAGGTCAATATGGATGAAATTTTAACATTTAATCTTCTGACTCTAAATGACTGTTGGATGTGAATTATGAGTTTGTCAACTAAAATAAGTGTGTTTAAAGTCATTTCTGTGCCTGAAACGGGTCAAAATTGAAACTTTTGAGTAAGCAAAACTCTGTAAAAATGGCAATTTTGGTCACTGTTAGGGTTTAAAAAGTGGTTATTCAACATGAGGCACGATCCAATTTACATTTTGAATCATTTTTGGTACAGTCCAAAAAATCAATTTTCTGATGAAAAACGATGACTCCGGACCTGTCGAACGATCCCAAAATGGTCAATAAGGATGAAATTTTAACATTTAATCTTTTGACTCTAAATGACTGTTGGATGTGAATTATGACTTTTTCAACTAAAATAATTGTGTTTAAAGTCATTTCTGTGCCTGAAACGGGTCAAAATGGAAGCTTTTGAGTAAGCAAAACTCTGTAAAAATGGCAATTTTGGTCACTGTGAGGGTTTAAAAAGTGGTTATTCAACATGAGGCACGATCCAATTTACATTTTGAATCATTTTTGGTACAGTCCAAAAAATCAATTTTCTGATGAAAAACGATGATTCCGGACCTGTCGAACGATCCCAAAATGGTCAATATGGATGAAATTTTAACATTTAATCTGTTTGACTCTAAATGACTGTTGGATGTGAATTATGACTTTTTCAACTAAAATAAGTGTGTTTAAAGTCATTTCTGTGCCTGAAACGGGTCAAATTTGAAGCTTTTGAGTAAGCAAAACTCTGTAAAAATGGCAATTTTGGTCACTGTGAGGGTTTAAAAAGTGGTTATTCAACATGAGGCACCATCCAATTGACATTTTGAATCATTTTTGGTACAGTCCAAAAAATCAATTTTCGGATGAAAAACGATGACTCCGGACCTGTTGAATGATCCCAAAAAGGTCAATATGGATGAAATTTTAACATTTAATCTTCTGACTCTAAATGACTGTTGGATGTGAATTATGAGTTTGTCAACTAAAATAAGTGTGTTTAAAGTCATTTCTGTGCCTGAAACGGGTCAAAATTGAAGCTTTTGTTAAGCAAACTCTGTAAAAATGGCAATTTTGGTCACTGTGAGGGTTTTAAAAGTGGTTAATCAACATGAGGCACCATCCAATTGACATTTTGAATCATTTTTGGTACAGTCCAAAAAATCAATTTTCGGATGAAAAACCATGACTCCGGACCTGTCGAACTTTCCCAAAATGGTCTATAATGATGAAATTTTAACATTTAATCTTTTGACTCTAAATGACTGTTGGGTGTGAATTATGACTTTTTCAACTAAAATAAGTGTGTTTAAAGTGATTTCTGTGCCTGAAACGGGTCAAAATTGAAGCTTTTGAGTAAGCAAAACTCTGTAAAAATGGCAATTTTGGTCACTGTGAGGGTTTAAAAAGTGGTTATTCAACATGAGGCACGATCCAATTGACATTTTGAATCATTTTTGGTACAGTCCAAAAAATCAATTTTCGGATGAAAAATGATGACTCCGGACCTGTTGAACGATCCCAAAATGGTCAATACGGATGAAATTTTAACATTTAATCTTTTGACTCTAAATGACTGTTGGATGTGAATTATGACTTTGTCAACTAAAATTAGTGTGTTTCAAGTCATTTCTGTGCCTGAAAGGGGTCAAAATTGGAGCTTTTGAGTAAGCAAAATTCTGTAAATATGGCAATTTCGGTAAATGTGAGGGTTTAAAAAGTGGTTATTCAACATGAGGCACGATCCAATTTACATTTTGAATCATTTTTGGTACAGTTCAAATAATCAATTTTCGGATGAAAAACGATGACTCCGGACCTGTCGAACGATCCCAAAAAGGTCAATATGGATGAAATTTTAACATTTAATCTTCTGACTCTAAAGGACTGTTGGATGTGAATTATGAGTTTGTCAACTAAAATAAGTGTGTTTAAAGTCATTTCTGTGCCTGAAACTGGTCAAAATTGAAACTTTTGAGTAAGCAAAACTCTGTGAAAATGGCAATTTTGGTCACTGTGAGGGTTTAAAAAGTGGTTATTCAACATGAGGCACGATCCAATTTACATTTTGAATCATTTTAGGTACAGTTCAAATAATCAATTTTCGAATGAAAAACGATGACTCCGGACCTGTCGAACGATCCCAAAATGGTCAATATGGATGTAATTTTACCATTTAATCTTTTGACTCTAAATGACTGTTGGGTGTGAATTATGACTTTTTCAACTAAAATAAGTGTGTTTAAAGTCATTTCTGTGCCTGAAACGGGTCAAAATTGAAGCTTTTGAGTAAGCAAAACTCTGTAAAAATGGCAATTTTGGTCACTGTGAGGGTTTAAAAAGTGGTTATTCAACATGAGGCACGATCCAATTGACATTTTGAATCATTTTTGGGAGAGTCCAAAAAATCAATTTTCGGATGGAAAACGATGACTCCGGACCTGTCGAACGATCTTAAAATGGTCAATATGGATGAAATTTTAACATTTAATCTTTTGACTCTAAATGACTGTTGGATGTGAATTATGACTTTTTCAACTAAAATAAGTGTGTTTAAAGTCATTTCTGTGCCTGAACGGGTCAAAATTGAAGCTTTTGAGTAAGCAAAACTCTGTAAAAATTGCAATTTTGGTCACTGTGAGGGTTTTAAAAGTGGTTAATCAACATGAGGCACCATCCAATTGACATCTTGAATCATTTTTGGTACAGTCCAAAAAATCAATTTTCGGATGAAAAACCATGACTCCGGACCTGTCGAATGATCCCAAAATGGTCAATATGGATGAAATTTTAACATTTAATCTTTTGACTCTAAATGACTGTTGGATGTGAATTGTGACTTTTTCAACTAAAATAAGTGTGTTTAAAGTCATTTCTGTGCCTGAAACGGGTCAAAATTGAAGCTTTTGAGTAAGCAAAACTCTGTAAAAATGGCAATTTTGGTCACTGTGAGGGTTTAAAAAGTGATTATTCAACATGAGGCACGATCCAATTGACATTTTGAATCATTTTTGGTACAGTCCAAAAAATCAATTTTCGGATGAAAAACGATGACTCCGGACCTGTCGAACGTTCCCAAAATGGTCTATAATGATGAAATTTTAACATTTAATCTTTTGACTCTAAATGACTGTTGGATGTGAATTATGACTTTTTCAACTAAAATAAGTGTGTTTAAAGTGATTTCTGTGCCTGAAACGGGTCAAAATTGAAGCTTTTGAGTAAGCAAAACTCTGTTAAAATGTCAATTTTGGTCACTGTGAGGGTTTAAAAAGAGGTTATTCAACGTGAGGCACGATCTAATTGACATTTTGAATCATTTTTGGTAGAGTCCAAAAAATCCATTTTCGAATGAAAAACGATGACTCCGGACCTGTCGAACGATCCCAAAATGGTCAATATGGATGAAATTTTAACATTTAATCTTTTGACTCTAAATGACTGTTGGATGTGAATTATGACTTTTTCAACTAAAATAAGTGTGTTTAAAGTGATTTCTGTGCCTGAAACGGGTCAAAATTGAAGCTTTTGAGTAAGCAAAACTCTGTTAAAATGTCAATTTTGGTCACTGTTAGGGTTTAAAAAGTGGTTATTCAACATGAGGCACGATCCAATTTACATTTTGAATCATTTTTGGTACAGTCCAAAAAATCAATTTTCTGATGAAAAACGATGACTCCGGACCTGTCGAACGATCCCAAAATGGTCAATAAGGATGAAATTTTAACATTTAATCTTTTGACTCTAAATGACTGTTGGATGTGAATTATGACTTTTTCAACTAAAATAATTGTGTTTAAAGTCATTTCTGTGCCTGAAACGGGTCAAAATGGAAGCTTTTGAGTAAGCAAAACTCTGTAAAAATGGCAATTTTGGTCACTGTGAGGGTTTAAAAAGTGGTTATTCAACATGAGGCACGATCCAATTGACATTTTGAATCATTTTTGGTACAGTCCAAAAAATCAATTTTCGGATGAAAAATGATGACTCCGGACCTGTTGAACGATCCCAAAATGGTCAATACGGATGAAATTTTAACATTTAATCTTTTGACTCTAAATGACTGTTGGATGTGAATTATGACTTTGTCAACTAAAATTAGTGTGTTTCAAGTCATTTCTGTGCCTGAAAGGGGTCCAAATTGGAGCTTTTGAGTAAGCAAAACTCTGTAAAAATGGCAATTTTGGTCACTGTGAGGGTTTAAAAAGTGGTTATTCAACATGAGGCACGATCCAATTTACATTTTGAATCATTTTTGGTACAGTCCAAAAAATCAATTTTCTGATGAAAAACGATGATTCCGGACCTGTCGAACGATCCCAAAATGGTCAATATGGATGAAATTTTAACATTTAATCTGTTTGACTCTAAATGACTGTTGAATGTGAATTATGACTTTTTCAACTAAAATAAGTGTGTTTAAAGTCATTTCTGTGCCTGAAACGGGTCAAATTTGAAGCTTTTGAGTAAGCAAAACTCTGTAAAAATGGCAATTTTGGTCACTGTGAGGGTTTAAAAAGTGGTTATTCAACATGAGGCACCATCCAATTGACATTTTGAATCATTTTTGGTACAGTCCAAAAAATCAATTTTCGGATGAAAAACGATGACTCGGGACCTGTTGAATGATCCCAAAAAGGTCAATATGGATGAAATTTTAACATTTAATCTTCTGACTCTAAATGACTGTTGGATGTGAATTATGAGTTTGTCAACTAAAATAAGTGTGTTTAAAGTCATTTCTGTGCCTGAAACGGGTCAAAATTGAAGCTTTTGAGTAAGCAAACTCTGTAAAAATGGCAATTTTGGTCACTGTGAGGGTTTTAAAAGTGGTTAATCAACATGAGGCACCATCCAATTGACATTTTGAATCATTTTTGGTACAGTCCAAAAAATCAATTTTCGGATGAAAAACCATGACTCCGGACCTGTCGAACTTTCCCAAAATGGTCTATAATGATGAAATTTTAACATTTAATCTTTTGACTCTAAATGACTGTTGGGTGTGAATTATGACTTTTTCAACTAAAATAAGTGTGTTTAAAGTGATTTCTGTGCCTGAAACGGGTCAAAATTGAAGCTTTTGAGTAAGCAAAACTCTGTAAAAATGGCAATTTTGGTCACTGTGAGGGTTTAAAAAGTGGTTATTCAACATGAGGCACGATCCAATTGACATTTTGAATCATTTTTGGTACAGTCCAAAAAATCAATTTTCGGATGAAAAATGATGACTCCGGACCTGTTGAACGATCCCAAAATGGTCAATACGGATGAAATTTTAACATTTAATCTTTTGACTCTAAATGACTGTTGGATGTGAATTATGACTTTGTCAACTAAAATTAGTGTGTTTCAAGTCATTTCTGTGCCTGAAAGGGGTCAAAATTGGAGCTTTTGAGTAAGCAAAATTCTGTAAATATGGCAATTTCGGTAAATGTGAGGGTTTAAAAAGTGGTTATTCAACATGAGGCACGATCCAATTTACATTTTGAATCATTTTTGGTACAGTTCAAATAATCAATTTTCGGATGAAAAACGATGACTCCGGACCTGTCGAACGATCCCAAAAAGGTCAATATGGATGAAATTTTAACATTTAATCTTCTGACTCTAAAGGACTGTTGGATGTGAATTATGAGTTTGTCAACTAAAATAAGTGTGTTTAAAGTCATTTCTGTGCCTGAAACTGGTCAAAATTGAAACTTTTGAGTAAGCAAAACTCTGTGAAAATGGCAATTTTGGTCACAGTGAGGGTTTAAAAAGTGGTTATTCAACATGAGGCACGATCCAATTTACATTTTGAATCATTTTAGGTACAGTTCAAATAATCAATTTTCGAATGAAAAACGATGAGTCCGGACCTGTCGAACGATCCCAAAATGGTCAATATGGATGTAATTTTACCATTTAATCTTTTGACTCTAAATGACTGTTGGGTGTGAATTATGACTTTTTCAACTAAAATAAGTGTGTTTAAAGTCATTTCTGTGCCTGAAACGGGTCAAAATTGAAGCTTTTGAGTAAGCAAAACTCTGTAAAAATGGCAATTTTGGTCACTGTGAGGGTTTAAAAAGTGGTTATTCAACATGAGGCACGATCCAATTGACATTTTGAATCATTTTTGGGAGAGTCCAAAAAATCAATTTTCGGATGGAAAACGATGACTCCGGACCTGTCGAACGATCTTAAAATGGTCAATATGGATGAAATTTTAACATTTAATCTTTTGACTCTAAATGACTGTTGGATGTGAATTATGACTTTTTCAACTAAAATAAGTGTGTTTAAAGTCATTTCTGTGCCTGAAACGGGTCAAAATTGAAGCTTTTGAGTAAGCAAACTCTGTAAAAATGGCAATTTTGGTCACTGTGAGGGTTTTAAAAGTGGTTAATCAACATGAGGCACCATCCAATTGACATTTTGAATCATTTTTGGTACAGTCCAAAAAATCAATTTTCGGATGAAAAACCATGACTCCGGACCTGTCGAACTTTCCCAAAATGGTCTATAATGATGAAATTTTAACATTTAATCTTTTGACTCTAAATGACTGTTGGGTGTGAATTATGACTTTTTCAACTAAAATAAGTGTGTTTAAAGTGATTTCTGTGCCTGAAACGGGTCAAAATTGAAGCTTTTGAGTAAGCAAAACTCTGTAAAAATGGCAATTTTGGTCACTGTGAGGGTTTAAAAAGTGGTTATTCAACATGAGGCACGATCCAATTGACATTTTGAATCATTTTTGGTACAGTCCAAAAAATCAATTTTCGGATGAAAAATGATGACTCCGGACCTGTTGAACGATCCCAAAATGGTCAATACGGATGAAATTTTAACATTTAATCTTTTGACTCTAAATGACTGTTGGATGTGAATTATGACTTTGTCAACTAAAATTAGTGTGTTTCAAGTCATTTCTGTGCCTGAAAGGGGTCAAAATTGGAGCTTTTGAGTAAGCAAAATTCTGTAAATATGGCAATTTCGGTAAATGTGAGGGTTTAAAAAGTGGTTATTCAACATGAGGCACGATCCAATTTACATTTTGAATCATTTTTGGTACAGTTCAAATAATCAATTTTCGGATGAAAAACGATGACTCCGGACCTGTCGAACGATCCCAAAAAGGTCAATATGGATGAAATTTTAACATTTAATCTTCTGACTCTAAAGGACTGTTGGATGTGAATTATGAGTTTGTCAACTAAAATAAGTGTGTTTAAAGTCATTTCTGTGCCTGAAACTGGTCAAAATTGAAACTTTTGAGTAAGCAAAACTCTGTGAAAATGGCAATTTTGGTCACTGTGAGGGTTTAAAAAGTGGTTATTCAACATGAGGCACGATCCAATTTACATTTTGAATCATTTTAGGTACAGTTCAAATAATCAATTTTCGAATGAAAAACGATGACTCCGGACCTGTCGAACGATCCCAAAATGGTCAATATGGATGTAATTTTACCATTTAATCTTTTGACTCTAAATGACTGTTGGGTGTGAATTATGACTTTTTCAACTAAAATAAGTGTGTTTAAAGTCATTTCTGTGCCTGAAACGGGTCAAAATTGAAGCTTTTGAGTAAGCAAAACTCTGTAAAAATGGCAATTTTGGTCACTGTGAGGGTTTAAAAAGTGGTTATTCAACATGAGGCACGATCCAATTGACATTTTGAATCATTTTTGGGAGAGTCCAAAAAATCAATTTTCGGATGGAAAACGATGACTCCGGACCTGTCGAACGATCTTAAAATGGTCAATATGGATGAAATTTTAACATTTAATCTTTTGACTCTAAATGACTGTTGGATGTGAATTATGACTTTTTCAACTAAAATAAGTGTGTTTAAAGTCATTTCTGTGCCTGAACGGGTCAAAATTGAAGCTTTTGAGTAAGCAAAACTCTGTAAAAATTGCAATTTTGGTCACTGTGAGGGTTTTAAAAGTGGTTAATCAACATGAGGCACCATCCAATTGACATCTTGAATCATTTTTGGTACAGTCCAAAAAATCAATTTTCGGATGAAAAACCATGACTCCGGACCTGTCGAATGATCCCAAAATGGTCAATATGGATGAAATTTTAACATTTAATCTTTTGACTCTAAATGACTGTTGGATGTGAATTGTGACTTTTTCAACTAAAATAAGTGTGTTTAAAGTCATTTCTGTGCCTGAAACGGGTCAAAATTGAAGCTTTTGAGTAAGCAAAACTCTGTAAAAATGGCAATTTTGGTCACTGTGAGGGTTTAAAAAGTGATTATTCAACATGAGGCACGATCCAATTGACATTTTGAATCATTTTTGGTACAGTCCAAAAAATCAATTTTCGGATGAAAAACGATGACTCCGGACCTGTCGAACGTTCCCAAAATGGTCTATAATGATGAAATTTTAACATTTAATCTTTTGACTCTAAATGACTGTTGGATGTGAATTATGACTTTTTCAACTAAAATAAGTGTGTTTAAAGTGATTTCTGTGCCTGAAACGGGTCAAAATTGAAGCTTTTGAGTAAGCAAAACTCTGTTAAAATGTCAATTTTGGTCACTGTGAGGGTTTAAAAAGAGGTTATTCAACGTGAGGCACGATCTAATTGACATTTTGAATCATTTTTGGTAGAGTCCAAAAAATCCATTTTCGAATGAAAAACGATGACTCCGGACCTGTCGAACGATCCCAAAATGGTCAATATGGATGAAATTTTAACATTTAATCTTTTGACTCTAAATGACTGTTGGATGTGAATTATGACTTTTTCAACTAAAATAAGTGTGTTTAAAGTGATTTCTGTGCCTGAAACGGGTCAAAATTGAAGCTTTTGAGTAAGCAAAACTCTGTTAAAATGTCAATTTTGGTCACTGTTAGGGTTTAAAAAGTGGTTATTCAACATGAGGCACGATCCAATTTACATTTTGAATCATTTTTGGTACAGTCCAAAAAATCAATTTTCTGATGAAAAACGATGACTCCGGACCTGTCGAACGATCCCAAAATGGTCAATAAGGATGAAATTTTAACATTTAATCTTTTGACTCTAAATGACTGTTGGATGTGAATTATGACTTTTTCAACTAAAATAATTGTGTTTAAAGTCATTTCTGTGCCTGAAACGGGTCAAAATGGAAGCTTTTGAGTAAGCAAAACTCTGTAAAAATGGCAATTTTGGTCACTGTGAGGGTTTAAAAAGTGGTTATTCAACATGAGGCACGATCCAATTGACATTTTGAATCATTTTTGGTACAGTCCAAAAAATCAATTTTCGGATGAAAAATGATGACTCCGGACCTGTTGAACGATCCCAAAATGGTCAATACGGATGAAATTTTAACATTTAATCTTTTGACTCTAAATGACTGTTGGATGTGAATTATGACTTTGTCAACTAAAATTAGTGTGTTTCAAGTCATTTCTGTGCCTGAAAGGGGTCCAAATTGGAGCTTTTGAGTAAGCAAAACTCTGTAAAAATGGCAATTTTGGTCACTGTGAGGGTTTAAAAAGTGGTTATTCAACATGAGGCACGATCCAATTTACATTTTGAATCATTTTTGGTACAGTCCAAAAAATCAATTTTCTGATGAAAAACGATGATTCCGGACCTGTCGAACGATCCCAAAATGGTCAATATGGATGAAATTTTAACATTTAATCTGTTTGACTCTAAATGACTGTTGAATGTGAATTATGACTTTTTCAACTAAAATAAGTGTGTTTAAAGTCATTTCTGTGCCTGAAACGGGTCAAATTTGAAGCTTTTGAGTAAGCAAAACTCTGTAAAAATGGCAATTTTGGTCACTGTGAGGGTTTAAAAAGTGGTTATTCAACATGAGGCACCATCCAATTGACATTTTGAATCATTTTTGGTACAGTCCAAAAAATCAATTTTCGGATGAAAAACGATGACTCGGGACCTGTTGAATGATCCCAAAAAGGTCAATATGGATGAAATTTTAACATTTAATCTTCTGACTCTAAATGACTGTTGGATGTGAATTATGAGTTTGTCAACTAAAATAAGTGTGTTTAAAGTCATTTCTGTGCCTGAAACGGGTCAAAATTGAAGCTTTTGAGTAAGCAAACTCTGTAAAAATGGCAATTTTGGTCACTGTGAGGGTTTTAAAAGTGGTTAATCAACATGAGGCACCATCCAATTGACATTTTGAATCATTTTTGGTACAGTCCAAAAAATCAATTTTCGGATGAAAAACCATGACTCCGGACCTGTCGAACTTTCCCAAAATGGTCTATAATGATGAAATTTTAACATTTAATCTTTTGACTCTAAATGACTGTTGGGTGTGAATTATGACTTTTTCAACTAAAATAAGTGTGTTTAAAGTGATTTCTGTGCCTGAAACGGGTCAAAATTGAAGCTTTTGAGTAAGCAAAACTCTGTAAAAATGGCAATTTTGGTCACTGTGAGGGTTTAAAAAGTGGTTATTCAACATGAGGCACGATCCAATTGACATTTTGAATCATTTTTGGTACAGTCCAAAAAATCAATTTTCGGATGAAAAATGATGACTCCGGACCTGTTGAACGATCCCAAAATGGTCAATACGGATGAAATTTTAACATTTAATCTTTTGACTCTAAATGACTGTTGGATGTGAATTATGACTTTGTCAACTAAAATTAGTGTGTTTCAAGTCATTTCTGTGCCTGAAAGGGGTCAAAATTGGAGCTTTTGAGTAAGCAAAATTCTGTAAATATGGCAATTTCGGTAAATGTGAGGGTTTAAAAAGTGGTTATTCAACATGAGGCACGATCCAATTTACATTTTGAATCATTTTTGGTACAGTTCAAATAATCAATTTTCGGATGAAAAACGATGACTCCGGACCTGTCGAACGATCCCAAAAAGGTCAATATGGATGAAATTTTAACATTTAATCTTCTGACTCTAAAGGACTGTTGGATGTGAATTATGAGTTTGTCAACTAAAATAAGTGTGTTTAAAGTCATTTCTGTGCCTGAAACTGGTCAAAATTGAAACTTTTGAGTAAGCAAAACTCTGTGAAAATGGCAATTTTGGTCACAGTGAGGGTTTAAAAAGTGGTTATTCAACATGAGGCACGATCCAATTTACATTTTGAATCATTTTAGGTACAGTTCAAATAATCAATTTTCGAATGAAAAACGATGAGTCCGGACCTGTCGAACGATCCCAAAATGGTCAATATGGATGTAATTTTACCATTTAATCTTTTGACTCTAAATGACTGTTGGGTGTGAATTATGACTTTTTCAACTAAAATAAGTGTGTTTAAAGTCATTTCTGTGCCTGAAACGGGTCAAAATTGAAGCTTTTGAGTAAGCAAAACTCTGTAAAAATGGCAATTTTGGTCACTGTGAGGGTTTAAAAAGTGGTTATTCAACATGAGGCACGATCCAATTGACATTTTGAATCATTTTTGGGAGAGTCCAAAAAATCAATTTTCGGATGGAAAACGATGACTCCGGACCTGTCGAACGATCTTAAAATGGTCAATATGGATGAAATTTTAACATTTAATCTTTTGACTCTAAATGACTGTTGGATGTGAATTATGACTTTTTCAACTAAAATAAGTGTGTTTAAAGTCATTTCTGTGCCTGAAACGGGTCAAAATTGAAGCTTTTGAGTAAGCAAACTCTGTAAAAATGGCAATTTTGGTCACTGTGAGGGTTTTAAAAGTGGTTAATCAACATGAGGCACCATCCAATTGACATCTTGAATCATTTTTGGTACAGTCCAAAAAATCAATTTTCGGATGAAAAACCATGACTCCGGACCTGTCGAATGATCCCAAAATGGTCAATATGGATGAAATTTTAACATTTAATCTTTTGACTCTAAATGACTGTTGGATGTGAATTGTGACTTTTTCAACTAAAATAAGTGTGTTTAAAGTCATTTCTGTGCCTGAAACGGGTCAAAATTGAAGCTTTTGAGTAAGCAAAACTCTGTAAAAATGGCAATTTTGGTCACTGTGAGGGTTTAAAAAGTGATTATTCAACATGAGGCACGATCCAATTGACATTTTGAATCATTTTTGGTACAGTCCAAAAAATCAATTTTCGGATGAAAAACGATGACTCCGGACCTGTCGAACGTTCCCAAAATGGTCTATAATGATGAAATTTTAACATTTAATCTTTTGACTCTAAATGACTGTTGGATGTGAATTATGACTTTTTCAACTAAAATAAGTGTGTTTAAAGTGATTTCTGTGCCTGAAACGGGTCAAAATTGAAGCTTTTGAGTAAGCAAAACTCTGTTAAAATGTCAATTTTGGTCACTGTGAGGGTTTAAAAAGAGGTTATTCAACGTAAGGCACGATCTAATTGACATTTTGAATCATTTTTGGTAGAGTCCAAAAAATCCATTTTCGAATGAAAAACGATGACTCCGGACCTGTCGAACGATCCCAAAATGGTCAATATGGATGAAATTTTAACATTTAATCTTTTGACTCTAAATGACTGTTGGATGTGAATTATGACTTTGTCAACTAAAATAAATGTGTTTAAAGTCATTTCTGTGCATGAAACGGGTCAAAATTGAAGCTTTAGAGTAAGCAAACTCTGTAAAAATGGCAATTTTGGTCACTGTGAGGGGTTAAAAAGTGGTTATTCAACATGAGGCAAGATCCAATTGACATTTTGAATCATTTTTGGTACAGTCCAAAAAATCAATCTTCGGATGAAAAACGATGACTCTGGACCTGTCGAACGATCCCAAAAAGGTCAATATGGATGAAATTTTAACATTTCATCTTTTGACTATAAATGACTGTTGGATGTGAATTATGACTTTTTCAACTAAAATAAGTGTGTTCAAAGTCATTTCTGTGCCTGAAACGGGTCAAAATTGAAGCTTTTGAGTAAGCAAAATTCTGTAAAAATGGCAATTTTGGTCACTGTGAGGGTTTAAAAAGTGGTTATTCAACATGAGGCACCATCCAATTGACATTTTGAATCATTTTTGGTACAGTCCAAAAAATCAATTTTCGGATGAAAAATGATGACTCCAGACCTGTTGAACGTTCCCAAAATGGTCTATAATGATGAAATTTTAACATTTAATCTTTTGACTCTAAATGACTGTTGGATGTGAATTATGACTTTTTCAACTAAAATAAGTGTGTTCAAAGTCATTTCTGTGCCTGAAACGGGTCAAAATTGAAGCTTTTGAGTAAGCAAAATTCTGTAAAAATGGCAATTTTGGTCACTGTGAGGGTTTAAAAAGTGGTTATTCAACATGAGGCACCATCCAATTGACATTTTGAATCATTTTTGGTACAGTCCAAAAAATCAATTTTCGGATGAAAAATGATGACTCCAGACCTGTTGAACGTTCCCAAAATGGTCTATAATGATGACATTTTAACATTTAATCTTTTGACTCTAAATGACTGTTGGATGTGAATTATGACTTTTTCAACTAAAATAAGTGTGTTTAAAGTCATTTTTGTGCCTGAAACGGGTCAAAATTGAAGCTTTTGAGTAAGCAAACTCTGTAAAAATGGCAATTTTGGTCACTGTGAGGGGTTAAAAAGTGGTTATTCAACATGAGGCACGATCCAATTGACATTTTGAATCATTTTTGGTACAGTCCAAAAAAATCAATTTTCGGATGAAAAACGATCACTCCGGACCTGTCGAACGATCCCAAAAAGGTCAATATGGATGAAATTTTACCATTTAATCTTCTGACTCTAAAGGACTGTTGGATGTGAATTATGAGTTTGTCAACTAAAATAAGTGTGTTTAAAGTCATTTCTGTGCCTGAAACTGGTCAAATTTGAAGCTTTTGAGTAAGCAAAACTCTGTAAAAATGGCAATTTTGGTCACTGTGAGGGTTTAAAAAGTGGTTATTCAACATGAGGCACCATCCAATTGACATTTTGAATCATTTTTGGTACAGTCCAAAAAATCAATTTTCGGATGAAAAACGATGACTCCGGACCTGTTGAATGATCCCAAAAAGGTCAATATGGATGAAATTTTAACATTTAATCTTCTGACTCTAAATGACTGTTGGATGTGAATTATGAGTTTGTCAACTAAAATAAGTGTGTTTAAAGTCATTTCTGTGCCTGAAACGGGTCAAAATTGAAGCTTTTGAGTAAGCAAACTCTGTAAAAATGGCAATTTTGGTCACTGTGAGGGTTTTAAAAGTGGTTAATCAACATGAGGCACCATCCAATTGACATTTTGAATCATTTTTGGTACAGTCCAAAAAATCAATTTTCGGATGAAAAACCATGACTCCGGACCTGTCGAACTTTCCCAAAATGGTCTATAATGATGAAATTTTAACATTTAATCTTTTGACTCTAAATGACTGAAGGGTGTGAATTATGACTTTTTCAACTAAAATAAGTGTGTTTAAAGTGATTTCTGTGCCTGAAACGGGTCAAAATTGAAGCTTTTGAGTAAGCAAAACTCTGTAAAAATGGCAATTTTGGTCACTGTGAGGGTTTAAAAAGTGGTTATTCAACATGAGGCACGATCCAATTGACATTTTGAATCATTTTTGGTACAGTCCAAAAAATCAATTTTCGGATGAAAAATGATGACTCCGGACCTGTTGAACGATCCCAAAATGGTCAATACGGATGAAATTTTAACATTTAATCTTTTGACTCTAAATGACTGTTGGATGTGAATTATGACTTTGTCAACTAAAATTAGTGTGTTTCAAGTCATTTCTGTGCCTGAAAGGGGTCAAAATTGGAGCTTTTGAGTAAGCAAAACTCTGTGAAAATGGCAATTTTGGTCACTGTGAGGGTTTAAAAAGTGGTTATTCAACATGAGGCACGATCCAATTTACATTTTGAATCATTTTAGGTACAGTTCAAATAATCAATTTTCGAATGAAAAACGATGACTCCGGACCTGTCGAACGATCCCAAAATGGTCAATATGGATGTAATTTTACCATTTAATCTTTTGACTCTAAATGACTGTTGGGTGTGAATTATGACTTTTTCAACTAAAATAAGTGTGTTTAAAGTCATTTCTGTGCCTGAAACGGGTCAAAATTGAAGCTTTTGAGTAAGCAAAACTCTGTAAAAATGGCAATTTTGGTCACTGTGAGGGTTTAAAAAGTGGTTATTCAACATGAGGCACGATCCAATTGACATTTTGAATCATTTTTGGGAGAGTCCAAAAAATCAATTTTCGGATGGAAAACGATGACTCCGGACCTGTCGAACGATCTTAAAATGGTCAATATGGATGAAATTTTAACATTTAATCTTTTGACTCTAAATGACTGTTGGATGTGAATTGTGACTTTTTCAACTAAAATAAGTGTGTTTAAAGTCATTTCTGTGCCTGAAACGGGTCAAAATTGAAGCTTTTGAGTAAGCAAAACTCTGTAAAAATGGCAATTTTGGTCACTGTGAGGGTTTAAAAAGTGATTATTCAACATGAGGCACGATCCAATTGACATTTTGAATCATTTTTGGTACAGTCCAAAAAATCAATTTTCGGATGAAAAACGATGACTCCGGACCTGTCGAACGTTCCCAAAATGGTCTATAATGATGAAATTTTAACATTTAATCTTTTGACTCTAAATGACTGTTGGATGTGAATTATGACTTTTTCAACTAAAATAAGTGTGTTTAAAGTGATTTCTGTGCCTGAAACTGGTCAAATTTGAAGCTTTTGAGTAAGCAAAACTCTGTTAAAATGTCAATTTTGGTCACTGTGAGGGTTTAAAAAGAGGTTATTCAACGTGAGGCACGATCTAATTGACATTTTGAATCATTTTTGGTAGAGTCCAAAAAATCCATTTTCGAATGAAAAACGATGACTCCGGACCTGTCGAACGATCCCAAAATGGTCAATATGGATGAAATTTTAACATTTAATCTTTTGACTCTAAATGACTGTTGGATGTGAATTATGACTTTGTCAACTAAAATAAGTGTGTTTAAAGTCATTTCTGTGCATGAAACGGGTCAAAATTGAAGCTTTAGAGTAAGCAAACTCTGTAAAAATGGCAATTTTGGTCACTGTGAGGGGTTAAAAAGTGGTTATTCAACATGAGGCAAGATCCAATTGACATTTTGAATCATTTTTGGTACAGTCCAAAAAATCAATCTTCGGATGAAAAACGATGACTCCGGACCTGTCGAACGTTCCCAAAATGGTCTATAATGATGAAATTTTAACATTTAATCTTTTGACTCTAAATGACTGTTGGATGTGAATTATGACTTTTTCAACTAAAATAAGTGTGTTCAAAGTCATTTCTGTGCCTGAAACGGGTCAAAATTGAAGCTTTTGAGTAAGCAAAATTCTGTAAAAATGGCAATTTTGGTCACTGTGAGGGTTTAAAAAGTGGTTATTCAACATGAGGCACCATCCAATTGACATTTTGAATCATTTTTGGTACAGTCCAAAAAATCAATTTTCGGATGAAAAATGTTGACTCCAGACCTGTTGAACGTTCCCAAAATGGTCTATAATGATGACATTTTAACATTTAATCTTTTGACTCTAAATGACTGTTGGATGTGAATTATGACTTTTTCAACTAAAATAAGTGTGTTTAAAGTCATTTTTGTGCCTGAAACGGGTCAAAATTGAAGCTTTTGAGTAAGCAAACTCTGTAAAAATGGCAATTTTGGTCACTGTGAGGGGTTAAAAAGTGGTTATTCAACATGAGGCACGATCCAATTGACATTTTGAATCATTTTTGGTACAGTCCAAAAAAATCAATTTTCGGATGAAAAACGATCACTCCGGACCTGTCGAACGATCCCAAAAAGGTCAATATGGATGAAATTTTACCATTTAATCTTCTGACTCTAAAGGACTGTTGGATGTGAATTATGAGTTTTTCAACTAAAATAAGTGTGTTTAAAGTGATTTCTGTGCCTGAAACGGGTCAAAATTGAAGCTTTTGAGTAAGCAAAACTCTGTTAAAATGTCAATTTTGGTCACTGTGAGGGTTTAAAAAGAGGTTATTCAACGTGAGGCACGATCTAATTGACATTTTGAATCATTTTTGGTAGAGTCCAAAAAATCCATTTTCGAATGAAAAACGATGACTCCGGACCTGTCGAACGATCCCAAAATGGTCAATATGGATGAAATTTTAACATTTAATCTTTTGACTCTAAATGACTGTTGGATGTGAATTATGACTTTGTCAACTAAAATAAGTGTGTTTAAAGTCATTTCTGTGCATGAAACGGGTCAAAATTGAAGCTTTAGAGTAAGCAAACTCTGTAAAAATGGCAATTTTGGTCACTGTGAGGGGTTAAAAAGTGGTTATTCAACATGAGGCAAGATCCAATTGACATTTTGAATCATTTTTGGTACAGTCCAAAAAATCAATCTTCGGATGAAAAACGATGACTCCGGACCTGTCGAACGATCCCAAAAAGGTCAATATGGATGAAATTTTAACATTTCATCTTTTGACTATAAATGACTGTTGGATGTGAATTATGACTTTTTCAACTAAAATAAGTGTGTTCAAAGTCATTTCTGTGCCTGAAACGGGTCAAAATTGAAGCTTTTGAGTAAGCAAAATTCTGTAAAAATGGCAATTTTGGTCACTGTGAGGGTTTAAAAAGTGGTTATTCAACATGAGGCACCATCCAATTGACATTTTGAATCATTTTTGGTACAGTCCAAAAAATCAATTTTCGGATGAAAAATGATGACTCCAGACCTGTTGAACGTTCCCAAAATGGTCTATAATGATGAAATTTTAACATTTAATCTTTTGACTCTAAATGACTGTTGGATGTGAATTATGACTTTTCCAACTAAAATAAGTGTGTTTAAAGTCATTTTTGTGCCTGAAACGGGTCAAAATTGAAGCTTTTGAGTAAGCAAACTCTGTAAAAATGGCAATTTTGGTCACTGTGAGGGGTTAAAAAGTGGTTATTCAACATGAGGCACGATCCAATTGACATTTTGAATCAATTTTGGTACAGTCCAAAAAAATCAATTTTCGGATGAAAAACGATCACTCCGGACCTGTCGAACGATCCCAAAAATGTCAATATGGATGAAATTTTACCATTTAATCTTCTGACTCTAAAGGACTGTTGGATGTGAATTATGAGTTTGTCAACTAAAATCAGTGTGTTTAAAGTCATTTCTGTGCCTGAAACTGGTCAAATTTGAAGCTTTTGAGTAAGCAAAACTCTGTGAAAATGGCAATTTTGGTCACTGTGAGGGTTTAAAAAGTGGTTATTCAACATGAGGCACGATCCAATTGACATTTTGAATCATTTTTGGTACAGTCCAAAAAATCAATTTTCGGATGAAAAATGATGACTCCGGACCTGTTGAACGATCCCAAAATGGTCAATACGGATGAAATTTTAACATTTAATCTTTTGACTCTAAATGACTGTTGGATGTGAATTATGACTTTGTCAACTAAAATTAGTGTGTTTCAAGTCATTTCTGTGCCTGAAAGGGGTCCAAATTGGAGCTTTTGAGTAAGCAAAACTCTGTAAAAATGGCAATTTTGGTCACTGTGAGGGTTTAAAAAGTGGTTATTCAACATGAGGCACGATCCAATTTACATTTTGAATCATTTTTGGTACAGTCCAAAAAATCAATTTTCTGATGAAAAACGATGACTCCGGACCTGTCGAACGATCCCAAAATGGTCAATATGGATGAAATTTTAACATTTAATCTGTTTGACTCTAAATGACTGTTGGATGTGAATTATGACTTTTTCAACTAAAATAAGTGTGTTTAAAGTCATTTCTGTGCCTGAAACGGGTCAAAATTGAAGCTTTTGAGTAAGCAAAACTCTGTAAAAATGGCAATTTTGGTCACTGTGAGGGTTTAAAAAGTGGTTATTCAACATGAGGCACGATCCAATTGACATTTTGAATCATTTTTGGTACAGTCCAAAAAATCAATTTTCGGATGAAAAATGATGACTCCGGACCTGTTGAACGATCCCAAAATGGTCAATACGGATGAAATTTTAACATTTAATCTTTTGACTCTAAATGACTGTTGGATGTGAATTATGACTTTGTCAACTAAAATTAGTGTGTTTCAAGTCATTTCTGTGCCTGAAAGGGGTCAAAATTGGAGCTTTTGAGTAAGCAAAATTCTGTAAATATGGCAATTTCGGTAAATGTGAGGGTTTAAAAAGTGGTTATTCAACATGAGGCACGATCCAATTTACATTTTGAATCATTTTTGGTACAGTTCAAATAATCAATTTTCGGATGAAAAACGATGACTCCGGACCTGTCGAACGATCCCAAAAAGGTCAATATGGATGAAATTTTAACATTTAATCTTCTGACTCTAAAGGACTGTTGGATGTGAATTATGAGTTTGTCAACTAAAATAAGTGTGTTTAAAGTCATTTCTGTGCCTGAAACTGGTCAAAATTGAAACTTTTGAGTAAGCAAAACTCTGTGAAAATGGCAATTTTGGTCACTGTGAGGGTTTAAAAAGTGGTTATTCAACATGAGGCACGATCCAATTTACATTTTGAATCATTTTAGGTACAGTTCAAATAATCAATTTTCGAATGAAAAACGATGACTCCGGACCTGTCGAACGATCCCAAAATGGTCAATATGGATGTAATTTTACCATTTAATCTTTTGACTCTAAATGACTGTTGGGTGTGAATTATGACTTTTTCAACTAAAATAAGTGTGTTTAAAGTCATTTCTGTGCCTGAAACGGGTCAAAATTGAAGCTTTTGAGTAAGCAAAACTCTGTAAAAATGGCAATTTTGGTCACTGTGAGGGTTTAAAAAGTGGTTATTCAACATGAGGCACGATCCAATTGACATTTTGAATCATTTTTGGTAGAGTCCAAAAAATCAATTTTCGGATGGAAAACGATGACTCCGGACCTGTCGAACGATCTTAAAATGGTCAATATGGATGAAATTTTAACATTTAATCTTTTGACTCTAAATGACTGTTGGATGTGAATTATGACTTTTTCAACTAAAATAAGTGTGTTTAAAGTCATTTCTGTGCCTGAAACGGGTCAAAATTGAAGCTTTTGAGTAAGCAAACTCTGTAAAAATGGCAATTTTGGTCACTGTGAGGGTTTTAAAAGTGGTTAATCAACATGAGGCACCATCCAATTGACATCTTGAATCATTTTTGGTACAGTCCAAAAAATCAATTTTCGGATGAAAAACCATGACTCCGGACCTGTCGAATGATCCCAAAATGGTCAATATGGATGAAATTTTAACATTTAATCTTTTGACTCTAAATGACTGTTGGATGTGAATTGTGACTTTTTCAACTAAAATAAGTGTGTTTAAAGTCATTTCTGTGCCTGAAACGGGTCAAAATTGAAGCTTTTGAGTAAGCAAAACTCTGTAAAAATGGCAATTTTGGTCACTGTGAGGGTTTAAAAAGAGGTTATTCAACGTGAGGCACGATCTAATTGACATTTTGAATCATTTTTGGTAGAGTCCAAAAAATCCATTTTCGAATGAAAAACGATGACTCCGGACCTGTCGAACGATCCCAAAATGGTCAATATGGATGAAATTTTAACATTTAATCTTTTGACTCTAAATGACTGTTGGATGTGAATTATGACTTTGTCAACTAAAATAAGTGTGTTTAAAGTCATTTCTGTGCATGAAACGGGTCAAAATTGAAGCTTTAGAGTAAGCAAACTCTGTAAAAATGGCAATTTTGGTCACTGTGAGGGGTTAAAAAGTGGTTATTCAACATGAGGCAAGATCCAATTGACATTTTGAATCATTTTTGGTACAGTCCAAAAAATCAATCTTCGGATGAAAAACGATGACTCCGGACCTGTCGAACGATCCCAAAAAGGTCAATATGGATGAAATTTTAACATTTCATCTTTTGACTATAAATGACTGTTGGATGTGAATTATGACTTTTTCAACTAAAATAAGTGTGTTCAAAGTCATTTCTGTGCCTGAAACGGGTCAAAATTGAAGCTTTTGAGTAAGCAAAATTCTGTAAAAATGGCAATTTTGGTCACTGTGAGGGTTTAAAAAGTGGTTATTCAACATGAGGCACCATCCAATTGACATTTTGAATCATTTTTGGTACAGTCCAAAAAATCAATTTTCGGATGAAAAACGATGACTCCGGACCTGTCGAACGTTCCCAAAATGGTCTATAATGATGAAATTTTAACATTTAATCTTTTGACTCTAAATGACTGTTGGATGTGAATTATTACTTTTTCAACTAAAATAAGTGTGTTTAAAGTGATTTCTGTGCCTGAAACGGGTCAAAATTGAAGCTTTTGAGTAAGCAAAACTCTGTTAAAATGTCAATTTTGGTCACTGTGAGGGTTTAAAAAGAGGTTATTCAACGTGAGGCACGATCTAATTGACATTTTGAATCATTTTTGGTAGAGTCCAAAAAATCCATTTTCGAATGAAAAACGATGACTCCGGACCTGTCGAACGATCCCAAAATGGTCAATATGGATGAAATTTTAACATTTAATCTTTTGACTCTAAATGACTGTTGGATGTGAATTATGACTTTGTCAACTAAAATAAGTGTGTTTAAAGTCATTTCTGTGCATGAAACGGGTCAAAATTGAAGCTTTAGAGTAAGCAAACTCTGTAAAAATGGCAATTTTGGTCACTGTGAGGGGTTAAAAAGTGGTTATTCAACATGAGGCAAGATCCAATTGACATTTTGAATCATTTTTGGTACAGTCCAAAAAATCAATCTTCGGATGAAAAACGATGACTCCGGACCTGTCGAACGATCCCAAAAAGGTCAATATGGATGAAATTTTAACATTTCATCTTTTGACTATAAATGACTGTTGGATGTGAATTATGACTTTTTCAACTAAAATAAGTGTGTTCAAAGTCATTTCTGTGCCTGAAACGGGTCAAAATTGAAGCTTTTGAGTAAGCAAAATTCTGTAAAAATGGCAATTTTGGTCACTGTGAGGGTTTAAAAAGTGGTTATTCAACATGAGGCACCATCCAATTGACATTTTGAATCATTTTTGGTACAGTCCAAAAAATCAATTTTCGGATGAAAAATGATGACTCCAGACCTGTTGAACGTTCCCAAAATGGTCTATAATGATGAAATTTTAACATTTAATCTTTTGACTCTAAATGACTGTTGGATGTGAATTATGACTTTTTCAACTAAAATAAGTGTGTTCAAAGTCATTTCTGTGCCTGAAACGGGTCAAAATTGAAGCTTTTGAGTAAGCAAAATTCTGTAAAAATGGCAATTTTGGTCACTGTGAGGGTTTAAAAAGTGGTTATTCAACATGAGGCACCATCCAATTGACATTTTGAATCATTTTTGGTACAGTCCAAAAAATCAATTTTCGGATGAAAAATGATGACTCCAGACCTGTTGAACGTTCCCAAAATGGTCTATAATGATGAAATTTTAACATTTAATCTTTTGACTCTAAATGACTGTTGGATGTGAATTATGACTTTTTCAACTAAAATAAGTGTGTTTAAAGTCATTTTTGTGCCTGAAACGGGTCAAAATTGAAGCTTTTGAGTAAGCAAACTCTGTAAAAATGGCAATTTTGGTCACTGTGAGGGGTTAAAAAGTGGTTATTCAACATGAGGCACAATCCAATTGACATTTTGAATCATTTTTGGTACAGTCCAAAAAAATCAATTTTCGGATGAAAAACGATCACTCCGGACCTGTGGAACGATCCCAAAAAGGTCAATATGGATGAAATTTTACCATTTAATCTTCTGACTCTAAAGGACTGTTGGATGTGAATTATGAGTTTGTCAACTAAAATAAGTGTGTTTAAAGTCATTTCTGTGCCTGAAACTGGTCAAATTTGAAGCTTTTGAGTAAGCAAAACTCTGTGAAAATAGCAATTTTGGTCACTGTGAGGGTTTAAAAAGTGGTTATTCAACATGAGGCACGATCCAATTTACATTTTGAATCATTTTTGGTACAGTCCAAAAAATCAATTTTCTGATGAAAAACCATGACTCCGGACCTGTCGAACGATCCCAAAATGGTCAATATGGATGAAATTTTAACATTTAATCTTTTGACTCTAAATGACTGTTGGATGTGAATTATGACTTTGTCAACTAAAATAAGTGTGTTTAAAGTCATTTCTGTGCCTGAAACGGGTCAAAATTGAAGCTTTAGAGTAAGCAAACTCTGTAAAAATGGCAATTTTGGTCACTGTGAGGGGTTAAAAAGTGGTTATTCAACGGGAGGCACGATCTAATTGACATTTTGAATCATTTTTGGTAGAGTCCAAAAAATCCATTTTCGGATGAAAAACGATGACTCCGGACCTGTCGAACGATCCCAAAATGGTCAATATGGATGAAATTTTAACATTTAATCTTTTGACTCTAAATGACTGTTGGATCTGAATTATGACTTTTTCAACTAAAATAAGTGTGTTTAAAGTCATTTCTGTGCCTGAAACGGGTCAAATTTGAAGCTTTTGAGTAAGCAAAACTCTGTAAAAATGGCAATTTTGGTCACTGTGAGGGTTTTAAAAGTGGTTAATCAACATGAGGCACCATCCAATTGACATTTTGAATCATTTTTGGTACAGTCCAAAAAATCCATTTTCGGATGAAAAACCATGACTCCGGACCTGTTGAATGATCCCAAAATGGTCAATATGGATGAAATTTTAACATTTAATCTTTTGACTCTAAATGACTGTTGGATGTGAATTGTGACTTTTTCAACTAAAATAAGTGTGTTTAAAGTCATTTCTGTGCCTGAAACGGGTCAAAATTGAAGCTTTTGAGTAAGCAAAACTCTGTAAAAATGGCAATTTTGGTCACTGTGAGGGTTTAAAAAGGGGTTAATCAACATGAGGCACCATCCAATTGACATTTTGAATCATTTTTGGTACAGTCCAAAAAATCAATTTTCGGATGAAAAACCATGACTCCGGACCTGTCGAATGATCCCAAAATGGTCAATATGGATGAAATTTTAACATTTAATCTTTTGACTCTAAATGACTGTTGGATGTGAATTATGACTTTTTCAACTAAAATAAGTGTGTTCAAAGTCATTTCTGTGCCTGAAACGGGTCAAAATTGAAGCTTTTGAGTAAGCAAAATTCTGTAAAAATGGCAATTTTGGTCACTGTGAGGGTTTAAAAAGTGGTTATTCAACATGAGGCACCATCCAATTGACATTTTGAATCATTTTTGGTACAGTCCAAAAAATCAATTTTCGGATGAAAAATGATGACTCCAGACCTGTTGAACGTTCCCAAAATGGTCTATAATGATGAAATTTTAACATTTAATCTTTTGACTCTAAATGACTGTTGGATGTGAATTATGACTTTTTCAACTAAAATAAGTGTGTTTAAAGTCATTTCTGTGCCTGAAACTGGTCAAATTTGAAGCTTTTGAGTAAGCAAAACTCTGTGAAAATAGCAATTTTGGTCACTGTGAGGGTTTAAAAAGTGGTTATTCAACATGAGGCACGATCCAATTTACATTTTGAATCATTTTTGGTACAGTCCAAAAAATCAATTTTCTGATGAAAAACCATGACTCCGGACCTGTCGAACGATCCCAAAATGGTCAATATGGATGAAATTTTAACATTTAATCTTTTGACTCTAAATGACTGTTGGATGTGAATTATGACTTTGTCAACTAAAATAAGTGTGTTTAAAGTCATTTCTGTGCCTGAAACGGGTCAAAATTGAAGCTTTAGAGTAAGCAAACTCTGTAAAAATGGCAATTTTGGTCACTGTGAGGGGTTAAAAAGTGGTTATTCAACGGGAGGCACGATCTAATTGACATTTTGAATCATTTTTGGTAGAGTCCAAAAAATCCATTTTCGGATGAAAAACGATGACTCCGGACCTGTCGAACGATCCCAAAATGGTCAATATGGATGAAATTTTAACATTTAATCTTTTGACTCTAAATGACTGTTGGATCTGAATTATGACTTTTTCAACTAAAATAAGTGTGTTTAAAGTCATTTCTGTGCCTGAAACGGGTCAAATTTGAAGCTTTTGAGTAAGCAAAACTCTGTAAAAATGGCAATTTTGGTCACTGTGAGGGTTTTAAAAGTGGTTAATCAACATGAGGCACCATCCAATTGACATTTTGAATCATTTTTGGTACAGTCCAAAAAATCAATTTTCGGATGAAAAACCATGACTCCGGACCTGTTGAATGATCCCAAAATGGTCAATATGGATGAAATTTTAACATTTAATCTTTTGACTCTAAATGACTGTTGGATGTGAATTGTGACTTTTTCAACTAAAATAAGTGTGTTTAAAGTCATTTCTGTGCCTGAAACGGGTCAAAATTGAAGCTTTTGAGTAAGCAAAACTCTGTAAAAATGGCAATTTTGGTCACTGTGAGGGTTTAAAAAGGGGTTAATCAACATGAGGCACCATCCAATTGACATTTTGAATCATTTTTGGTACAGTCCAAAAAATCAATTTTCGGATGAAAAACCATGACTCCGGACCTGTCGAATGATCCCAAAATGGTCAATATGGATGAAATTTTAACATTTAATCTTTTGACTCTAAATGACTGTTGGATGTGAATTGTGACTTTTTCAACTAAAATAAGTGTGTTTAAAGTCATTTCTGTGCCTGAAACGGGTCAAAATTGAAGCTTTTGAGTAAGCAAAACTCTGTGAAAATGGCAATTTTGGTCACTGTGAGGGTTTAAAAAGTGGTTATTCAACATGAGGCACGATCCAATTTACATTTTGAATCATTTTTGGTACAGTTCAAATAATCAATTTTCGGATGAAAAACGATGACTCCGGACCTGTCGAACGATCCCAAAATGGTCAATATGGATGTAATTTTACCATTTAATCTTTTGACTCTAAATGACTGTTGGGTGTGAATTATGACTTTTTCAACTAAAATAAGTGTGTTTAAAGTCATTTCTGTGCCTGAAACGGGTCAGAATTGAAGCTTTTGAGTAAGCAAAACTCTGTAAAAATGGCAATTTTGGTCACTGTGAGGGTTTAAAAAGTGGTTATTCAACATGAGCCACGATCCAATTGACATTTTGAATCATTTTTGGTACAGTCCAAAAAATCAATTTTTGGATGAATAACGATGACTCCGGACCTGTCGAACGATCCCAAAATGGTCAATATGGATGAAATTTTAACATTTAATCTTATGACTCTAAAGGACTGTTGGATGTGAATTATGAGTTTGTCAACTAAAATAAGTGTGTTTAAAGTCATTTCTGTGCCTGAAACTGGTCAAAATTGAAGCTTTTGAGTAAGCAAAACTCTGTGAAAATAGCAATTTTGGTCACTGTGAGGGTTTAAAAAGTGGTTATTCAACATGAGGCACGATCCAATTTACATTTTGAATCATTTTTGGTACAGTCCAAAAAATCAATTTTCTGATGAAAAACCATGACTCCGGACCTGTCGAACGATCCCAAAATGGTCAATATGGATGAAATTTTAACATTTAATCTTTTGACTCTAAATGACTGTTGGATGTGAATTATGACTTTGTCAACTAAAATAAGTGTGTTTAAAGTCATTTCTGTGCCTGAAACGGGTCAAAATTGAAGCTTTAGAGTAAGCAAACTCTGTAAAAATGGCAATTTTGGTCACTGTGAGGGGTTAAAAAGTGGTTATTCAACGGGAGGCACGATCTAATTGACATTTTGAATCATTTTTGGTAGAGTCCAAAAAATCCATTTTCGGATGAAAAACGATGACTCCGGACCTGTCGAACGATCCCAAAATGGTCAATATGGATGAAATTTTAACATTTAATCTTTTGACTCTAAATGACTGTTGGATCTGAATTATGACTTTTTCAACTAAAATAAGTGTGTTTAAAGTCATTTCTGTGCCTGAAACGGGTCAAATTTGAAGCTTTTGAGTAAGCAAAACTCTGTAAAAATGGCAATTTTGGTCACTGTGAGGGTTTTAAAAGTGGTTAATCAACATGAGGCACCATCCAATTGACATTTTGAATCATTTTTGGTACAGTCCAAAAAATCAATTTTCGGATGAAAAACCATGACTCCGGACCTGTTGAATGATCCCAAAATGGTCAATATGGATGAAATTTTAACATTTAATCTTTTGACTCTAAATGACTGTTGGATGTGAATTGTGACTTTTTCAACTAAAATAAGTGTGTTTAAAGTCATTTCTGTGCCTGAAACGGGTCAAAATTGAAGCTTTTGAGTAAGCAAAACTCTGTAAAAATGGCAATTTTGGTCACTGTGAGGGTTTAAAAAGGGGTTAATCAACATGAGGCACCATCCAATTGACATTTTGAATCATTTTTGGTACAGTCCAAAAAATCAATTTTCGGATGAAAAACCATGACTCCGGACCTGTCGAATGATCCCAAAATGGTCAATATGGATGAAATTTTAACATTTAATCTTTTGACTCTAAATGACTGTTGGATGTGAATTGTGACTTTTTCAACTAAAATAAGTGTGTTTAAAGTCATTTCTGTGCCTGAAACGGGTCAAAATTGAAGCTTTTGAGTAAGCAAAACTCTGTGAAAATGGCAATTTTGGTCACTGTGAGGGTTTAAAAAGTGGTTATTCAACATGAGGCACGATCCAATTTACATTTTGAATCATTTTTGGTACAGTTCAAATAATCAATTTTCGGATGAAAAACGATGACTCCGGACCTGTCGAACGATCCCAAAATGGTCAATATGGATGTAATTTTACCATTTAATCTTTTGACTCTAAATGACTGTTGGGTGTGAATTATGACTTTTTCAACTAAAATAAGTGTGTTTAAAGTCATTTCTGTGCCTGAAACGGGTCAGAATTGAAGCTTTTGAGTAAGCAAAACTCTGTAAAAATGGCAATTTTGGTCACTGTGAGGGTTTAAAAAGTGGTTATTCAACATGAGCCACGATCCAATTGACATTTTGAATCATTTTTGGTACAGTCCAAAAAATCAATTTTTGGATGAATAACGATGACTCCGGACCTGTCGAACGATCCCAAAATGGTCAATATGGATGAAATTTTAACATTTAATCTTATGACTCTAAAGGACTGTTGGATGTGAATTATGAGTTTGTCAACTAAAATAAGTGTGTTTAAAGTCATTTCTGTGCCTGAAACTGGTCAAAATTGAAACTTTTGAGTAAGCAAAACTCTGTGAAAATGGCAATTTTGGTCACAGTGAGGGTTTAAAAAGTGGTTATTCAACATGAGGCACGATCCAATTTACATTTTGAATCATTTTAGGTACAGTTCAAATAATCAATTTTCGAATGAAAAACGATGAGTCCGGACCTGTCGAACGATCCCAAAATGGTCAATATGGATGTAATTTTACCATTTAATCTTTTGACTCTAAATGACTGTTGGGTGTGAATTATGACTTTTTCAACTAAAATAAGTGTGTTTAAAGTCATTTCTGTGCCTGAAACGGGTCAAAATTGAAGCTTTTGAGTAAGCAAAACTCTGTAAAAATGGCAATTTTGGTCACTGTGAGGGTTTAAAAAGTGGTTATTCAACATGAGGCACGATCCAATTGACATTTTGAATCATTTTTGGGAGAGTCCAAAAAATCAATTTTCGGATGGAAAACGATGACTCCGGACCTGTCGAACGATCTTAAAATGGTCAATATGGATGAAATTTTAACATTTAATCTTTTGACTCTAAATGACTGTTGGATGTGAATTATGACTTTTTCAACTAAAATAAGTGTGTTTAAAGTCATTTCTGTGCCTGAAACGGGTCAAAATTGAAGCTTTTGAGTAAGCAAACTCTGTAAAAATGGCAATTTTGGTCACTGTGAGGGTTTTAAAAGTGGTTAATCAACATGAGGCACCATCCAATTGACATTTTGAATCATTTTTGGTACAGTCCAAAAAATCAATTTTCGGATGAAAAACCATGACTCCGGACCTGTCGAACTTTCCCAAAATGGTCTATAATGATGAAATTTTAACATTTAATCTTTTGACTCTAAATGACTGTTGGGTGTGAATTATGACTTTTTCAACTAAAATAAGTGTGTTTAAAGTCATTTTTGTGCCTGAAACGGGTCAAAATTGAAGCTTTTGAGTAAGCAAACTCTGTAAAAATGGCAATTTTGGTCACTGTGAGGGGTTAAAAAGTGGTTATTCAACATGAGGCACGATCCAATTGACATTTTGAATCATTTTTGGTACAGTCCAAAAAAATCAATTTTCGGATGAAAAACGATCACTCCGGACCTGTCGAACGATCCCAAAAAGGTCAATATGGATGAAATTTTACCATTTAATCTTCTGACTCTAAAGGACTGTTGGATGTGAATTATGAGTTTGTCAACTAAAATAAGTGTGTTTAAAGTCATTTCTGTGCCTGAAACTGGTCAAATTTGAAGCTTTTGAGTAAGCAAAACTCTGTAAAAATGGCAATTTTGGTCACTGTGAGGGTTTAAAAAGTGGTTATTCAACATGAGGCACCATCCAATTGACATTTTGAATCATTTTTGGTACAGTCCAAAAAATCAATTTTCGGATGAAAAACGATGACTCCGGACCTGTTGAATGATCCCAAAAAGGTCAATATGGATGAAATTTTAACATTTAATCTTCTGACTCTAAATGACTGTTGGATGTGAATTATGAGTTTGTCAACTAAAATAAGTGTGTTTAAAGTCATTTCTGTGCCTGAAACGGGTCAAAATTGAAGCTTTTGAGTAAGCAAACTCTGTAAAAATGGCAATTTTGGTCACTGTGAGGGTTTTAAAAGTGGTTAATCAACATGAGGCACCATCCAATTGACATTTTGAATCATTTTTGGTACAGTCCAAAAAATCAATTTTCGGATGAAAAACCATGACTCCGGACCTGTCGAACTTTCCCAAAATGGTCTATAATGATGAAATTTTAACATTTAATCTTTTGACTCTAAATGACTGAAGGGTGTGAATTATGACTTTTTCAACTAAAATAAGTGTGTTTAAAGTGATTTCTGTGCCTGAAACGGGTCAAAATTGAAGCTTTTGAGTAAGCAAAACTCTGTAAAAATGGCAATTTTGGTCACTGTGAGGGTTTAAAAAGTGGTTATTCAACATGAGGCACGATCCAATTGACATTTTGAATCATTTTTGGTACAGTCCAAAAAATCAATTTTCGGATGAAAAATGATGACTCCGGACCTGTTGAACGATCCCAAAATGGTCAATACGGATGAAATTTTAACATTTAATCTTTTGACTCTAAATGACTGTTGGATGTGAATTATGACTTTGTCAACTAAAATTAGTGTGTTTCAAGTCATTTCTGTGCCTGAAAGGGGTCAAAATTGGAGCTTTTGAGTAAGCAAAACTCTGTGAAAATGGCAATTTTGGTCACTGTGAGGGTTTAAAAAGTGGTTATTCAACATGAGGCACGATCCAATTTACATTTTGAATCATTTTAGGTACAGTTCAAATAATCAATTTTCGAATGAAAAACGATGACTCCGGACCTGTCGAACGATCCCAAAATGGTCAATATGGATGTAATTTTACCATTTAATCTTTTGACTCTAAATGACTGTTGGGTGTGAATTATGACTTTTTCAACTAAAATAAGTGTGTTTAAAGTCATTTCTGTGCCTGAAACGGGTCAAAATTGAAGCTTTTGAGTAAGCAAAACTCTGTAAAAATGGCAATTTTGGTCACTGTGAGGGTTTAAAAAGTGGTTATTCAACATGAGGCACGATCCAATTGACATTTTGAATCATTTTTGGGAGAGTCCAAAAAATCAATTTTCGGATGGAAAACGATGACTCCGGACCTGTCGAACGATCTTAAAATGGTCAATATGGATGAAATTTTAACATTTAATCTTTTGACTCTAAATGACTGTTGGATGTGAATTATGACTTTTTCAACTAAAATAAGTGTGTTTAAAGTCATTTCTGTGCCTGAAACGGGTCAAAATTGAAGCTTTTGAGTAAGCAAACTCTGTAAAAATGGCAATTTTGGTCACTGTGAGGGTTTTAAAAGTGGTTAATCAACATGAGGCACCATCCAATTGACATCTTGAATCATTTTTGGTACAGTCCAAAAAATCAATTTTCGGATGAAAAACCATGACTCCGGACCTGTCGAATGATCCCAAAATGGTCAATATGGATGAAATTTTAACATTTAATCTTTTGACTCTAAATGACTGTTGGATGTGAATTGTGACTTTTTCAACTAAAATAAGTGTGTTTAAAGTCATTTCTGTGCCTGAAACGGGTCAAAATTGAAGCTTTTGAGTAAGCAAAACTCTGTAAAAATGGCAATTTTGGTCACTGTGAGGGTTTAAAAAGTGATTATTCAACATGAGGCACGATCCAATTGACATTTTGAATCATTTTTGGTACAGTCCAAAAAATCAATTTTCGGATGAAAAACGATGACTCCGGACCTGTCGAACGTTCCCAAAATGGTCTATAATGATGAAATTTTAACATTTAATCTTTTGACTCTAAATGACTGTTGGATGTGAATTATGACTTTTTCAACTAAAATAAGTGTGTTTAAAGTGATTTCTGTGCCTGAAACTGGTCAAATTTGAAGCTTTTGAGTAAGCAAAACTCTGTTAAAATGTCAATTTTGGTCACTGTGAGGGTTTAAAAAGAGGTTATTCAACGTGAGGCACGATCTAATTGACATTTTGAATCATTTTTGGTAGAGTCCAAAAAATCCATTTTCGAATGAAAAACGATGACTCCGGACCTGTCGAACGATCCCAAAATGGTCAATATGGATGAAATTTTAACATTTAATCTTTTGACTCTAAATGACTGTTGGATGTGAATTATGACTTTGTCAACTAAAATAAGTGTGTTTAAAGTCATTTCTGTGCATGAAACGGGTCAAAATTGAAGCTTTAGAGTAAGCAAACTCTGTAAAAATGGCAATTTTGGTCACTGTGAGGGGTTAAAAAGTGGTTATTCAACATGAGGCAAGATCCAATTGACATTTTGAATCATTTTTGGTACAGTCCAAAAAATCAATCTTCGGATGAAAAACGATGACTCCGGACCTGTCGAACGTTCCCAAAATGGTCTATAATGATGAAATTTTAACATTTAATCTTTTGACTCTAAATGACTGTTGGATGTGAATTATGACTTTTTCAACTAAAATAAGTGTGTTCAAAGTCATTTCTGTGCCTGAAACGGGTCAAAATTGAAGCTTTTGAGTAAGCAAAATTCTGTAAAAATGGCAATTTTGGTCACTGTGAGGGTTTAAAAAGTGGTTATTCAACATGAGGCACCATCCAATTGACATTTTGAATCATTTTTGGTACAGTCCAAAAAATCAATTTTCGGATGAAAAATGTTGACTCCAGACCTGTTGAACGTTCCCAAAATGGTCTATAATGATGACATTTTAACATTTAATCTTTTGACTCTAAATGACTGTTGGATGTGAATTATGACTTTTTCAACTAAAATAAGTGTGTTTAAAGTCATTTTTGTGCCTGAAACGGGTCAAAATTGAAGCTTTTGAGTAAGCAAACTCTGTAAAAATGGCAATTTTGGTCACTGTGAGGGGTTAAAAAGTGGTTATTCAACATGAGGCACGATCCAATTGACATTTTGAATCATTTTTGGGAGAGTCCAAAAAATCAATTTTCGGATGGAAAACGATGACTCCGGACCTGTCGAACGATCTTAAAATGGTCAATATGGATGAAATTTTAACATTTAATCTTTTGACTCTAAATGACTGTTGGATGTGAATTATGACTTTTTCAACTAAAATAAGTGTGTTTAAAGTCATTTCTGTGCCTGAAACGGGTCAAAATTGAAGCTTTTGAGTAAGCAAACTCTGTAAAAATGGCAATTTTGGTCACTGTGAGGGTTTTAAAAGTGGTTAATCAACATGAGGCACCATCCAATTGACATTTTGAATCATTTTTGGTACAGTCCAAAAAATCAATTTTCGGATGAAAAACCATGACTCCGGACCTGTCGAACTTTCCCAAAATGGTCTATAATGATGAAATTTTAACATTTAATCTTTTGACTCTAAATGACTGTTGGGTGTGAATTATGACTTTTTCAACTAAAATAAGTGTGTTTAAAGTGATTTCTGTGCCTGAAACGGGTCAAAATTGAAGCTTTTGAGTAAGCAAAACTCTGTAAAAATGGCAATTTTGGTCACTGTGAGGGTTTAAAAAGTGGTTATTCAACATGAGGCACGATCCAATTGACATTTTGAATCATTTTTGGTACAGTCCAAAAAATCAATTTTCGGATGAAAAATGATGACTCCGGACCTGTTGAACGATCCCAAAATGGTCAATACGGATGAAATTTTAACATTTAATCTTTTGACTCTAAATGACTGTTGGATGTGAATTATGACTTTGTCAACTAAAATTAGTGTGTTTTAAGTCATTTCTGTGCCTGAAAGGGGTCAAAATTGGAGCTTTTGAGTAAGCAAAATTCTGTAAATATGGCAATTTCGGTAAATGTGAGGGTTTAAAAAGTGGTTATTCAACATGAGGCACGATCCAATTTACATTTTGAATCATTTTTGGTACAGTTCAAATAATCAATTTTCGGATGAAAAACGATGACTCCGGACCTGTCGAACGATCCCAAAAAGGTCAATATGGATGAAATTTTAACATTTAATCTTCTGACTCTAAAGGACTGTTGGATGTGAATTATGAGTTTGTCAACTAAAATAAGTGTGTTTAAAGTCATTTCTGTGCCTGAAACTGGTCAAAATTGAAGCTTTTGAGTAAGCAAAACTCTGTGAAAATAGCAATTTTGGTCACTGTGAGGGTTTAAAAAGTGGTTATTCAACATGAGGCACGATCCAATTTACATTTTGAATCATTTTTGGTACAGTCCAAAAAATCAATTTTCTGATGAAAAACCATGACTCCGGACCTGTCGAACGATCCCAAAATGGTCAATATGGATGAAATTTTAACATTTAATCTTTTGACTCTAAATGACTGTTGGATGTGAATTATGACTTTGTCAACTAAAATAAGTGTGTTTAAAGTCATTTCTGTGCCTGAAACGGGTCAAAATTGAAGCTTTAGAGTAAGCAAACTCTGTAAAAATGGCAATTTTGGTCACTGTGAGGGGTTAAAAAGTGGTTATTCAACGGGAGGCACGATCTAATTGACATTTTGAATCATTTTTGGTAGAGTCCAAAAAATCCATTTTCGGATGAAAAACGATGACTCCGGACCTGTCGAACGATCCCAAAATGGTCAATATGGATGAAATTTTAACATTTAATCTTTTGACTCTAAATGACTGTTGGATCTGAATTATGACTTTTTCAACTAAAATAAGTGTGTTTAAAGTCATTTCTGTGCCTGAAACGGGTCAAATTTGAAGCTTTTGAGTAAGCAAAACTCTGTAAAAATGGCAATTTTGGTCACTGTGAGGGTTTTAAAAGTGGTTAATCAACATGAGGCACCATCCAATTGACATTTTGAATCATTTTTGGTACAGTCCAAAAAATCAATTTTCGGATGAAAAACCATGACTCCGGACCTGTTGAATGATCCCAAAATGGTCAATATGGATGAAATTTTAACATTTAATCTTTTGACTCTAAATGACTGTTGGATGTGAATTGTGACTTTTTCAACTAAAATAAGTGTGTTTAAAGTCATTTCTGTGCCTGAAACGGGTCAAAATTGAAGCTTTTGAGTAAGCAAAACTCTGTAAAAATGGCAATTTTGGTCACTGTGAGGGTTTAAAAAGGGGTTAATCAACATGAGGCACCATCCAATTGACATTTTGAATCATTTTTGGTACAGTCCAAAAAATCAATTTTCGGATGAAAAACCATGACTCCGGACCTGTCGAATGATCCCAAAATGGTCAATATGGATGAAATTTTAACATTTAATCTTTTGACTCTAAATGACTGTTGGATGTGAATTGTGACTTTTTCAACTAAAATAAGTGTGTTTAAAGTCATTTCTGTGCCTGAAACGGGTCAAAATTGAAGCTTTTGAGTAAGCAAAACTCTGTGAAAATGGCAATTTTGGTCACTGTGAGGGTTTAAAAAGTGGTTATTCAACATGAGGCACGATCCAATTTACATTTTGAATCATTTTTGGTACAGTTCAAATAATCAATTTTCGGATGAAAAACGATGACTCCGGACCTGTCGAACGATCCCAAAATGGTCAATATGGATGTAATTTTACCATTTAATCTTTTGACTCTAAATGACTGTTGGGTGTGAATTATGACTTTTTCAACTAAAATAAGTGTGTTTAAAGTCATTTCTGTGCCTGAAACGGGTCAGAATTGAAGCTTTTGAGTAAGCAAAACTCTGTAAAAATGGCAATTTTGGTCACTGTGAGGGTTTAAAAAGTGGTTATTCAACATGAGCCACGATCCAATTGACATTTTGAATCATTTTTGGTACAGTCCAAAAAATCAATTTTTGGATGAATAACGATGACTCCGGACCTGTCGAACGATCCCAAAATGGTCAATATGGATGAAATTTTAACATTTAATCTTATGACTCTAAAGGACTGTTGGATGTGAATTATGAGTTTGTCAACTAAAATAAGTGTGTTTAAAGTCATTTCTGTGCCTGAAACTGGTCAAAATTGAAACTTTTGAGTAAGCAAAACTCTGTGAAAATGGCAATTTTGGTCACAGTGAGGGTTTAAAAAGTGGTTATTCAACATGAGGCACGATCCAATTTACATTTTGAATCATTTTAGGTACAGTTCAAATAATCAATTTTCGAATGAAAAACGATGAGTCCGGACCTGTCGAACGATCCCAAAATGGTCAATATGGATGTAATTTTACCATTTAATCTTTTGACTCTAAATGACTGTTGGGTGTGAATTATGACTTTTTCAACTAAAATAAGTGTGTTTAAAGTCATTTCTGTGCCTGAAACGGGTCAAAATTGAAGCTTTTGAGTAAGCAAAACTCTGTAAAAATGGCAATTTTGGTCACTGTGAGGGTTTAAAAAGTGGTTATTCAACATGAGGCACGATCCAATTGACATTTTGAATCATTTTTGGGAGAGTCCAAAAAATCAATTTTCGGATGGAAAACGATGACTCCGGACCTGTCGAACGATCTTAAAATGGTCAATATGGATGAAATTTTAACATTTAATCTTTTGACTCTAAATGACTGTTGGATGTGAATTATGACTTTTTCAACTAAAATAAGTGTGTTTAAAGTCATTTCTGTGCCTGAAACGGGTCAAAATTGAAGCTTTTGAGTAAGCAAACTCTGTAAAAATGGCAATTTTGGTCACTGTGAGGGTTTTAAAAGTGGTTAATCAACATGAGGCACCATCCAATTGACATTTTGAATCATTTTTGGTACAGTCCAAAAAATCAATTTTCGGATGAAAAACCATGACTCCGGACCTGTCGAACTTTCCCAAAATGGTCTATAATGATGAAATTTTAACATTTAATCTTTTGACTCTAAATGACTGTTGGGTGTGAATTATGACTTTTTCAACTAAAATAAGTGTGTTTAAAGTGATTTCTGTGCCTGAAACGGGTCAAAATTGAAGCTTTTGAGTAAGCAAAACTCTGTAAAAATGGCAATTTTGGTCACTGTGAGGGTTTAAAAAGTGGTTATTCAACATGAGGCACGATCCAATTGACATTTTGAATCATTTTTGGTACAGTCCAAAAAATCAATTTTCGGATGAAAAATGATGACTCCGGACCTGTTGAACGATCCCAAAATGGTCAATACGGATGAAATTTTAACATTTAATCTTTTGACTCTAAATGACTGTTGGATGTGAATTATGACTTTGTCAACTAAAATTAGTGTGTTTCAAGTCATTTCTGTGCCTGAAAGGGGTCAAAATTGGAGCTTTTGAGTAAGCAAAATTCTGTAAATATGGCAATTTCGGTAAATGTGAGGGTTTAAAAAGTGGTTATTCAACATGAGGCACGATCCAATTTACATTTTGAATCATTTTTGGTACAGTTCAAATAATCAATTTTCGGATGAAAAACGATGACTCCGGACCTGTCGAACGATCCCAAAAAGGTCAATATGGATGAAATTTTAACATTTAATCTTCTGACTCTAAAGGACTGTTGGATGTGAATTATGAGTTTGTCAACTAAAATAAGTGTGTTTAAAGTCATTTCTGTGCCTGAAACTGGTCAAAATTGAAACTTTTGAGTAAGCAAAACTCTGTGAAAATGGCAATTTTGGTCACTGTGAGGGTTTAAAAAGTGGTTATTCAACATGAGGCACGATCCAATTTACATTTTGAATCATTTTAGGTACAGTTCAAATAATCAATTTTCGAATGAAAAACGATGACTCCGGACCTGTCGAACGATCCCAAAATGGTCAATATGGATGTAATTTTACCATTTAATCTTTTGACTCTAAATGACTGTTGGGTGTGAATTATGACTTTTTCAACTAAAATAAGTGTGTTTAAAGTCATTTCTGTGCCTGAAACGGGTCAAAATTGAAGCTTTTGAGTAAGCAAAACTCTGTAAAAATGGCAATTTTGGTCACTGTGAGGGTTTAAAAAGTGGTTATTCAACATGAGGCACGATCCAATTGACATTTTGAATCATTTTTGGGAGAGTCCAAAAAATCAATTTTCGGATGGAAAACGATGACTCCGGACCTGTCGAACGATCTTAAAATGGTCAATATGGATGAAATTTTAACATTTAATCTTTTGACTCTAAATGACTGTTGGATGTGAATTATGACTTTTTCAACTAAAATAAGTGTGTTTAAAGTCATTTCTGTGCCTGAACGGGTCAAAATTGAAGCTTTTGAGTAAGCAAAACTCTGTAAAAATTGCAATTTTGGTCACTGTGAGGGTTTTAAAAGTGGTTAATCAACATGAGGCACCATCCAATTGACATCTTGAATCATTTTTGGTACAGTCCAAAAAATCAATTTTCGGATGAAAAACCATGACTCCGGACCTGTCGAATGATCCCAAAATGGTCAATATGGATGAAATTTTAACATTTAATCTTTTGACTCTAAATGACTGTTGGATGTGAATTGTGACTTTTTCAACTAAAATAAGTGTGTTTAAAGTCATTTCTGTGCCTGAAACGGGTCAAAATTGAAGCTTTTGAGTAAGCAAAACTCTGTAAAAATGGCAATTTTGGTCACTGTGAGGGTTTAAAAAGTGATTATTCAACATGAGGCACGATCCAATTGACATTTTGAATCATTTTTGGTACAGTCCAAAAAATCAATTTTCGGATGAAAAACGATGACTCCGGACCTGTCGAACGTTCCCAAAATGGTCTATAATGATGAAATTTTAACATTTAATCTTTTGACTCTAAATGACTGTTGGATGTGAATTATGACTTTTTCAACTAAAATAAGTGTGTTTAAAGTGATTTCTGTGCCTGAAACGGGTCAAAATTGAAGCTTTTGAGTAAGCAAAACTCTGTTAAAATGTCAATTTTGGTCACTGTGAGGGTTTAAAAAGAGGTTATTCAACGTGAGGCACGATCTAATTGACATTTTGAATCATTTTTGGTAGAGTCCAAAAAATCCATTTTCGAATGAAAAACGATGACTCCGGACCTGTCGAACGATCCCAAAATGGTCAATATGGATGAAATTTTAACATTTAATCTTTTGACTCTAAATGACTGTTGGATGTGAATTATGACTTTTTCAACTAAAATAAGTGTGTTTAAAGTGATTTCTGTGCCTGAAACGGGTCAAAATTGAAGCTTTTGAGTAAGCAAAACTCTGTTAAAATGTCAATTTTGGTCACTGTTAGGGTTTAAAAAGTGGTTATTCAACATGAGGCACGATCCAATTTACATTTTGAATCATTTTTGGTACAGTCCAAAAAATCAATTTTCTGATGAAAAACGATGACTCCGGACCTGTCGAACGATCCCAAAATGGTCAATAAGGATGAAATTTTAACATTTAATCTTTTGACTCTAAATGACTGTTGGATGTGAATTATGACTTTTTCAACTAAAATAATTGTGTTTAAAGTCATTTCTGTGCCTGAAACGGGTCAAAATGGAAGCTTTTGAGTAAGCAAAACTCTGTAAAAATGGCAATTTTGGTCACTGTGAGGGTTTAAAAAGTGGTTATTCAACATGAGGCACGATCCAATTGACATTTTGAATCATTTTTGGTACAGTCCAAAAAATCAATTTTCGGATGAAAAATGATGACTCCGGACCTGTTGAACGATCCCAAAATGGTCAATACGGATGAAATTTTAACATTTAATCTTTTGACTCTAAATGACTGTTGGATGTGAATTATGACTTTGTCAACTAAAATTAGTGTGTTTCAAGTCATTTCTGTGCCTGAAAGGGGTCCAAATTGGAGCTTTTGAGTAAGCAAAACTCTGTAAAAATGGCAATTTTGGTCACTGTGAGGGTTTAAAAAGTGGTTATTCAACATGAGGCACGATCCAATTTACATTTTGAATCATTTTTGGTACAGTCCAAAAAATCAATTTTCTGATGAAAAACGATGATTCCGGACCTGTCGAACGATCCCAAAATGGTCAATATGGATGAAATTTTAACATTTAATCTGTTTGACTCTAAATGACTGTTGAATGTGAATTATGACTTTTTCAACTAAAATAAGTGTGTTTAAAGTCATTTCTGTGCCTGAAACGGGTCAAATTTGAAGCTTTTGAGTAAGCAAAACTCTGTAAAAATGGCAATTTTGGTCACTGTGAGGGTTTAAAAAGTGGTTATTCAACATGAGGCACCATCCAATTGACATTTTGAATCATTTTTGGTACAGTCCAAAAAATCAATTTTCGGATGAAAAACGATGACTCGGGACCTGTTGAATGATCCCAAAAAGGTCAATATGGATGAAATTTTAACATTTAATCTTCTGACTCTAAATGACTGTTGGATGTGAATTATGAGTTTGTCAACTAAAATAAGTGTGTTTAAAGTCATTTCTGTGCCTGAAACGGGTCAAAATTGAAGCTTTTGAGTAAGCAAACTCTGTAAAAATGGCAATTTTGGTCACTGTGAGGGTTTTAAAAGTGGTTAATCAACATGAGGCACCATCCAATTGACATTTTGAATCATTTTTGGTACAGTCCAAAAAATCAATTTTCGGATGAAAAACCATGACTCCGGACCTGTCGAACTTTCCCAAAATGGTCTATAATGATGAAATTTTAACATTTAATCTTTTGACTCTAAATGACTGTTGGGTGTGAATTATGACTTTTTCAACTAAAATAAGTGTGTTTAAAGTGATTTCTGTGCCTGAAACGGGTCAAAATTGAAGCTTTTGAGTAAGCAAAACTCTGTAAAAATGGCAATTTTGGTCACTGTGAGGGTTTAAAAAGTGGTTATTCAACATGAGGCACGATCCAATTGACATTTTGAATCATTTTTGGTACAGTCCAAAAAATCAATTTTCGGATGAAAAATGATGACTCCGGACCTGTTGAACGATCCCAAAATGGTCAATACGGATGAAATTTTAACATTTAATCTTTTGACTCTAAATGACTGTTGGATGTGAATTATGACTTTGTCAACTAAAATTAGTGTGTTTCAAGTCATTTCTGTGCCTGAAAGGGGTCAAAATTGGAGCTTTTGAGTAAGCAAAATTCTGTAAATATGGCAATTTCGGTAAATGTGAGGGTTTAAAAAGTGGTTATTCAACATGAGGCACGATCCAATTTACATTTTGAATCATTTTTGGTACAGTTCAAATAATCAATTTTCGGATGAAAAACGATGACTCCGGACCTGTCGAACGATCCCAAAAAGGTCAATATGGATGAAATTTTAACATTTAATCTTCTGACTCTAAAGGACTGTTGGATGTGAATTATGAGTTTGTCAACTAAAATAAGTGTGTTTAAAGTCATTTCTGTGCCTGAAACTGGTCAAAATTGAAACTTTTGAGTAAGCAAAACTCTGTGAAAATGGCAATTTTGGTCACAGTGAGGGTTTAAAAAGTGGTTATTCAACATGAGGCACGATCCAATTTACATTTTGAATCATTTTAGGTACAGTTCAAATAATCAATTTTCGAATGAAAAACGATGAGTCCGGACCTGTCGAACGATCCCAAAATGGTCAATATGGATGTAATTTTACCATTTAATCTTTTGACTCTAAATGACTGTTGGGTGTGAATTATGACTTTTTCAACTAAAATAAGTGTGTTTAAAGTCATTTCTGTGCCTGAAACGGGTCAAAATTGAAGCTTTTGAGTAAGCAAAACTCTGTAAAAATGGCAATTTTGGTCACTGTGAGGGTTTAAAAAGTGGTTATTCAACATGAGGCACGATCCAATTGACATTTTGAATCATTTTTGGGAGAGTCCAAAAAATCAATTTTCGGATGGAAAACGATGACTCCGGACCTGTCGAACGATCTTAAAATGGTCAATATGGATGAAATTTTAACATTTAATCTTTTGACTCTAAATGACTGTTGGATGTGAATTATGACTTTTTCAACTAAAATAAGTGTGTTTAAAGTCATTTCTGTGCCTGAAACGGGTCAAAATTGAAGCTTTTGAGTAAGCAAACTCTGTAAAAATGGCAATTTTGGTCACTGTGAGGGTTTTAAAAGTGGTTAATCAACATGAGGCACCATCCAATTGACATCTTGAATCATTTTTGGTACAGTCCAAAAAATCAATTTTCGGATGAAAAACCATGACTCCGGACCTGTCGAATGATCCCAAAATGGTCAATATGGATGAAATTTTAACATTTAATCTTTTGACTCTAAATGACTGTTGGATGTGAATTGTGACTTTTTCAACTAAAATAAGTGTGTTTAAAGTCATTTCTGTGCCTGAAACGGGTCAAAATTGAAGCTTTTGAGTAAGCAAAACTCTGTAAAAATGGCAATTTTGGTCACTGTGAGGGTTTAAAAAGTGATTATTCAACATGAGGCACGATCCAATTGACATTTTGAATCATTTTTGGTACAGTCCAAAAAATCAATTTTCGGATGAAAAACGATGACTCCGGACCTGTCGAACGTTCCCAAAATGGTCTATAATGATGAAATTTTAACATTTAATCTTTTGACTCTAAATGACTGTTGGATGTGAATTATGACTTTTTCAACTAAAATAAGTGTGTTTAAAGTGATTTCTGTGCCTGAAACGGGTCAAAATTGAAGCTTTTGAGTAAGCAAAACTCTGTTAAAATGTCAATTTTGGTCACTGTGAGGGTTTAAAAAGAGGTTATTCAACGTAAGGCACGATCTAATTGACATTTTGAATCATTTTTGGTAGAGTCCAAAAAATCCATTTTCGAATGAAAAACGATGACTCCGGACCTGTCGAACGATCCCAAAATGGTCAATATGGATGAAATTTTAACATTTAATCTTTTGACTCTAAATGACTGTTGGATGTGAATTATGACTTTGTCAACTAAAATAAATGTGTTTAAAGTCATTTCTGTGCATGAAACGGGTCAAAATTGAAGCTTTAGAGTAAGCAAACTCTGTAAAAATGGCAATTTTGGTCACTGTGAGGGGTTAAAAAGTGGTTATTCAACATGAGGCAAGATCCAATTGACATTTTGAATCATTTTTGGTACAGTCCAAAAAATCAATCTTCGGATGAAAAACGATGACTCTGGACCTGTCGAACGATCCCAAAAAGGTCAATATGGATGAAATTTTAACATTTCATCTTTTGACTATAAATGACTGTTGGATGTGAATTATGACTTTTTCAACTAAAATAAGTGTGTTCAAAGTCATTTCTGTGCCTGAAACGGGTCAAAATTGAAGCTTTTGAGTAAGCAAAATTCTGTAAAAATGGCAATTTTGGTCACTGTGAGGGTTTAAAAAGTGGTTATTCAACATGAGGCACCATCCAATTGACATTTTGAATCATTTTTGGTACAGTCCAAAAAATCAATTTTCGGATGAAAAATGATGACTCCAGACCTGTTGAACGTTCCCAAAATGGTCTATAATGATGAAATTTTAACATTTAATCTTTTGACTCTAAATGACTGTTGGATGTGAATTATGACTTTTTCAACTAAAATAAGTGTGTTCAAAGTCATTTCTGTGCCTGAAACGGGTCAAAATTGAAGCTTTTGAGTAAGCAAAATTCTGTAAAAATGGCAATTTTGGTCACTGTGAGGGTTTAAAAAGTGGTTATTCAACATGAGGCACCATCCAATTGACATTTTGAATCATTTTTGGTACAGTCCAAAAAATCAATTTTCGGATGAAAAATGATGACTCCAGACCTGTTGAACGTTCCCAAAATGGTCTATAATGATGACATTTTAACATTTAATCTTTTGACTCTAAATGACTGTTGGATGTGAATTATGACTTTTTCAACTAAAATAAGTGTGTTTAAAGTCATTTTTGTGCCTGAAACGGGTCAAAATTGAAGCTTTTGAGTAAGCAAACTCTGTAAAAATGGCAATTTTGGTCACTGTGAGGGGTTAAAAAGTGGTTATTCAACATGAGGCACGATCCAATTGACATTTTGAATCATTTTTGGTACAGTCCAAAAAAATCAATTTTCGGATGAAAAACGATCACTCCGGACCTGTCGAACGATCCCAAAAAGGTCAATATGGATGAAATTTTACCATTTAATCTTCTGACTCTAAAGGACTGTTGGATGTGAATTATGAGTTTGTCAACTAAAATAAGTGTGTTTAAAGTCATTTCTGTGCCTGAAACTGGTCAAATTTGAAGCTTTTGAGTAAGCAAAACTCTGTAAAAATGGCAATTTTGGTCACTGTGAGGGTTTAAAAAGTGGTTATTCAACATGAGGCACCATCCAATTGACATTTTGAATCATTTTTGGTACAGTCCAAAAAATCAATTTTCGGATGAAAAACGATGACTCCGGACCTGTTGAATGATCCCAAAAAGGTCAATATGGATGAAATTTTAACATTTAATCTTCTGACTCTAAATGACTGTTGGATGTGAATTATGAGTTTGTCAACTAAAATAAGTGTGTTTAAAGTCATTTCTGTGCCTGAAACGGGTCAAAATTGAAGCTTTTGAGTAAGCAAACTCTGTAAAAATGGCAATTTTGGTCACTGTGAGGGTTTTAAAAGTGGTTAATCAACATGAGGCACCATCCAATTGACATTTTGAATCATTTTTGGTACAGTCCAAAAAATCAATTTTCGGATGAAAAACCATGACTCCGGACCTGTCGAACTTTCCCAAAATGGTCTATAATGATGAAATTTTAACATTTAATCTTTTGACTCTAAATGACTGAAGGGTGTGAATTATGACTTTTTCAACTAAAATAAGTGTGTTTAAAGTGATTTCTGTGCCTGAAACGGGTCAAAATTGAAGCTTTTGAGTAAGCAAAACTCTGTAAAAATGGCAATTTTGGTCACTGTGAGGGTTTAAAAAGTGGTTATTCAACATGAGGCACGATCCAATTGACATTTTGAATCATTTTTGGTACAGTCCAAAAAATCAATTTTCGGATGAAAAATGATGACTCCGGACCTGTTGAACGATCCCAAAATGGTCAATACGGATGAAATTTTAACATTTAATCTTTTGACTCTAAATGACTGTTGGATGTGAATTATGACTTTGTCAACTAAAATTAGTGTGTTTCAAGTCATTTCTGTGCCTGAAAGGGGTCAAAATTGGAGCTTTTGAGTAAGCAAAACTCTGTGAAAATGGCAATTTTGGTCACTGTGAGGGTTTAAAAAGTGGTTATTCAACATGAGGCACGATCCAATTTACATTTTGAATCATTTTAGGTACAGTTCAAATAATCAATTTTCGAATGAAAAACGATGACTCCGGACCTGTCGAACGATCCCAAAATGGTCAATATGGATGTAATTTTACCATTTAATCTTTTGACTCTAAATGACTGTTGGGTGTGAATTATGACTTTTTCAACTAAAATAAGTGTGTTTAAAGTCATTTCTGTGCCTGAAACGGGTCAAAATTGAAGCTTTTGAGTAAGCAAAACTCTGTAAAAATGGCAATTTTGGTCACTGTGAGGGTTTAAAAAGTGGTTATTCAACATGAGGCACGATCCAATTGACATTTTGAATCATTTTTGGGAGAGTCCAAAAAATCAATTTTCGGATGGAAAACGATGACTCCGGACCTGTCGAACGATCTTAAAATGGTCAATATGGATGAAATTTTAACATTTAATCTTTTGACTCTAAATGACTGTTGGATGTGAATTATGACTTTTTCAACTAAAATAAGTGTGTTTAAAGTCATTTCTGTGCCTGAAACGGGTCAAAATTGAAGCTTTTGAGTAAGCAAACTCTGTAAAAATGGCAATTTTGGTCACTGTGAGGGTTTTAAAAGTGGTTAATCAACATGAGGCACCATCCAATTGACATCTTGAATCATTTTTGGTACAGTCCAAAAAATCAATTTTCGGATGAAAAACCATGACTCCGGACCTGTCGAATGATCCCAAAATGGTCAATATGGATGAAATTTTAACATTTAATCTTTTGACTCTAAATGACTGTTGGATGTGAATTGTGACTTTTTCAACTAAAATAAGTGTGTTTAAAGTCATTTCTGTGCCTGAAACGGGTCAAAATTGAAGCTTTTGAGTAAGCAAAACTCTGTAAAAATGGCAATTTTGGTCACTGTGAGGGTTTAAAAAGTGATTATTCAACATGAGGCACGATCCAATTGACATTTTGAATCATTTTTGGTACAGTCCAAAAAATCAATTTTCGGATGAAAAACGATGACTCCGGACCTGTCGAACGTTCCCAAAATGGTCTATAATGATGAAATTTTAACATTTAATCTTTTGACTCTAAATGACTGTTGGATGTGAATTATGACTTTTTCAACTAAAATAAGTGTGTTTAAAGTGATTTCTGTGCCTGAAACTGGTCAAATTTGAAGCTTTTGAGTAAGCAAAACTCTGTTAAAATGTCAATTTTGGTCACTGTGAGGGTTTAAAAAGAGGTTATTCAACGTGAGGCACGATCTAATTGACATTTTGAATCATTTTTGGTAGAGTCCAAAAAATCCATTTTCGAATGAAAAACGATGACTCCGGACCTGTCGAACGATCCCAAAATGGTCAATATGGATGAAATTTTAACATTTAATCTTTTGACTCTAAATGACTGTTGGATGTGAATTATGACTTTGTCAACTAAAATAAGTGTGTTTAAAGTCATTTCTGTGCATGAAACGGGTCAAAATTGAAGCTTTAGAGTAAGCAAACTCTGTAAAAATGGCAATTTTGGTCACTGTGAGGGGTTAAAAAGTGGTTATTCAACATGAGGCAAGATCCAATTGACATTTTGAATCATTTTTGGTACAGTCCAAAAAATCAATCTTCGGATGAAAAACGATGACTCCGGACCTGTCGAACGTTCCCAAAATGGTCTATAATGATGAAATTTTAACATTTAATCTTTTGACTCTAAATGACTGTTGGATGTGAATTATGACTTTTTCAACTAAAATAAGTGTGTTCAAAGTCATTTCTGTGCCTGAAACGGGTCAAAATTGAAGCTTTTGAGTAAGCAAAATTCTGTAAAAATGGCAATTTTGGTCACTGTGAGGGTTTAAAAAGTGGTTATTCAACATGAGGCACCATCCAATTGACATTTTGAATCATTTTTGGTACAGTCCAAAAAATCAATTTTCGGATGAAAAATGTTGACTCCAGACCTGTTGAACGTTCCCAAAATGGTCTATAATGATGACATTTTAACATTTAATCTTTTGACTCTAAATGACTGTTGGATGTGAATTATGACTTTTTCAACTAAAATAAGTGTGTTTAAAGTCATTTTTGTGCCTGAAACGGGTCAAAATTGAAGCTTTTGAGTAAGCAAACTCTGTAAAAATGGCAATTTTGGTCACTGTGAGGGGTTAAAAAGTGGTTATTCAACATGAGGCACGATCCAATTGACATTTTGAATCATTTTTGGGAGAGTCCAAAAAATCAATTTTCGGATGGAAAACGATGACTCCGGACCTGTCGAACGATCTTAAAATGGTCAATATGGATGAAATTTTAACATTTAATCTTTTGACTCTAAATGACTGTTGGATGTGAATTATGACTTTTTCAACTAAAATAAGTGTGTTTAAAGTCATTTCTGTGCCTGAAACGGGTCAAAATTGAAGCTTTTGAGTAAGCAAACTCTGTAAAAATGGCAATTTTGGTCACTGTGAGGGTTTTAAAAGTGGTTAATCAACATGAGGCACCATCCAATTGACATTTTGAATCATTTTTGGTACAGTCCAAAAAATCAATTTTCGGATGAAAAACCATGACTCCGGACCTGTCGAACTTTCCCAAAATGGTCTATAATGATGAAATTTTAACATTTAATCTTTTGACTCTAAATGACTGTTGGGTGTGAATTATGACTTTTTCAACTAAAATAAGTGTGTTTAAAGTGATTTCTGTGCCTGAAACGGGTCAAAATTGAAGCTTTTGAGTAAGCAAAACTCTGTAAAAATGGCAATTTTGGTCACTGTGAGGGTTTAAAAAGTGGTTATTCAACATGAGGCACGATCCAATTGACATTTTGAATCATTTTTGGTACAGTCCAAAAAATCAATTTTCGGATGAAAAATGATGACTCCGGACCTGTTGAACGATCCCAAAATGGTCAATACGGATGAAATTTTAACATTTAATCTTTTGACTCTAAATGACTGTTGGATGTGAATTATGACTTTGTCAACTAAAATTAGTGTGTTTCAAGTCATTTCTGTGCCTGAAAGGGGTCAAAATTGGAGCTTTTGAGTAAGCAAAATTCTGTAAATATGGCAATTTCGGTAAATGTGAGGGTTTAAAAAGTGGTTATTCAACATGAGGCACGATCCAATTTACATTTTGAATCATTTTTGGTACAGTTCAAATAATCAATTTTCGGATGAAAAACGATGACTCCGGACCTGTCGAACGATCCCAAAAAGGTCAATATGGATGAAATTTTAACATTTAATCTTCTGACTCTAAAGGACTGTTGGATGTGAATTATGAGTTTGTCAACTAAAATAAGTGTGTTTAAAGTCATTTCTGTGCCTGAAACTGGTCAAAATTGAAGCTTTTGAGTAAGCAAAACTCTGTGAAAATAGCAATTTTGGTCACTGTGAGGGTTTAAAAAGTGGTTATTCAACATGAGGCACGATCCAATTTACATTTTGAATCATTTTTGGTAAAGTCCAAAAAATCAATTTTCTGATGAAAAACCATGACTCCGGACCTGTCGAACGATCCCAAAATGGTCAATATGGATGAAATTTTAACATTTAATCTTTTGACTCTAAATGACTGTTGGATGTGAATTATGACTTTGTCAACTAAAATAAGTGTGTTTAAAGTCATTTCTGTGCCTGAAACGGGTCAAAATTGAAGCTTTAGAGTAAGCAAACTCTGTAAAAATGGCAATTTTGGTCACTGTGAGGGGTTAAAAAGTGGTTATTCAACGGGAGGCACGATCTAATTGACATTTTGAATCATTTTTGGTAGAGTCCAAAAAATCCATTTTCGGATGAAAAACGATGACTCCGGACCTGTCGAACGATCCCAAAATGGTCAATATGGATGAAATTTTAACATTTAATCTTTTGACTCTAAATGACTGTTGGATCTGAATTATGACTTTTTCAACTAAAATAAGTGTGTTTAAAGTCATTTCTGTGCCTGAAACGGGTCAAATTTGAAGCTTTTGAGTAAGCAAAACTCTGTAAAAATGGCAATTTTGGTCACTGTGAGGGTTTTAAAAGTGGTTAATCAACATGAGGCACCATCCAATTGACATTTTGAATCATTTTTGGTACAGTCCAAAAAATCAATTTTCGGATGAAAAACCATGACTCCGGACCTGTTGAATGATCCCAAAATGGTCAATATGGATGAAATTTTAACATTTAATCTTTTGACTCTAAATGACTGTTGGATGTGAATTGTGACTTTTTCAACTAAAATAAGTGTGTTTAAAGTCATTTCTGTGCCTGAAACGGGTCAAAATTGAAGCTTTTGAGTAAGCAAAACTCTGTAAAAATGGCAATTTTGGTCACTGTGAGGGTTTAAAAAGGGGTTAATCAACATGAGGCACCATCCAATTGACATTTTGAATCATTTTTGGTACAGTCCAAAAAATCAATTTTCGGATGAAAAACCATGACTCCGGACCTGTCGAATGATCCCAAAATGGTCAATATGGATGAAATTTTAACATTTAATCTTTTGACTCTAAATGACTGTTGGATGTGAATTGTGACTTTTTCAACTAAAATAAGTGTGTTTAAAGTCATTTCTGTGCCTGAAACGGGTCAAAATTGAAGCTTTTGAGTAAGCAAAACTCTGTGAAAATGGCAATTTTGGTCACTGTGAGGGTTTAAAAAGTGGTTATTCAACATGAGGCACGATCCAATTTACATTTTGAATCATTTTTGGTACAGTTCAAATAATCAATTTTCGGATGAAAAACGATGACTCCGGACCTGTCGAACGATCCCAAAATGGTCAATATGGATGTAATTTTACCATTTAATCTTTTGACTCTAAATGACTGTTGGGTGTGAATTATGACTTTTTCAACTAAAATAAGTGTGTTTAAAGTCATTTCTGTGCCTGAAACGGGTCAGAATTGAAGCTTTTGAGTAAGCAAAACTCTGTAAAAATGGCAATTTTGGTCACTGTGAGGGTTTAAAAAGTGGTTATTCAACATGAGCCACGATCCAATTGACATTTTGAATCATTTTTGGTACAGTCCAAAAAATCAATTTTTGGATGAATAACGATGACTCCGGACCTGTCGAACGATCCCAAAATGGTCAATATGGATGAAATTTTAACATTTAATCTTATGACTCTAAAGGACTGTTGGATGTGAATTATGAGTTTGTCAACTAAAATAAGTGTGTTTAAAGTCATTTCTGTGCCTGAAACTGGTCAAAATTGAAACTTTTGAGTAAGCAAAACTCTGTGAAAATGGCAATTTTGGTCACAGTGAGGGTTTAAAAAGTGGTTATTCAACATGAGGCACGATCCAATTTACATTTTGAATCATTTTAGGTACAGTTCAAATAATCAATTTTCGAATGAAAAACGATGAGTCCGGACCTGTCGAACGATCCCAAAATGGTCAATATGGATGTAATTTTACCATTTAATCTTTTGACTCTAAATGACTGTTGGGTGTGAATTATGACTTTTTCAACTAAAATAAGTGTGTTTAAAGTCATTTCTGTGCCTGAAACGGGTCAAAATTGAAGCTTTTGAGTAAGCAAAACTCTGTAAAAATGGCAATTTTGGTCACTGTGAGGGTTTAAAAAGTGGTTATTCAACATGAGGCACGATCCAATTGACATTTTGAATCATTTTTGGGAGAGTCCAAAAAATCAATTTTCGGATGGAAAACGATGACTCCGGACCTGTCGAACGATCTTAAAATGGTCAATATGGATGAAATTTTAACATTTAATCTTTTGACTCTAAATGACTGTTGGATGTGAATTATGACTTTTTCAACTAAAATAAGTGTGTTTAAAGTCATTTCTGTGCCTGAAACGGGTCAAAATTGAACTTTTGAGTAAGCAAACTCTGTAAAAATGGCAATTTTGGTCACTGTGAGGGTTTTAAAAGTGGTTAATCAACATGAGGCACCATCCAATTGACATTTTGAATCATTTTTGGTACAGTCCAAAAAATCAATTTTCGGATGAAAAACCATGACTCCGGACCTGTCGAACTTTCCCAAAATGGTCTATAATGATGAAATTTTAACATTTAATCTTTTGACTCTAAATGACTGTTGGGTGTGAATTATGACTTTTTCAACTAAAATAAGTGTGTTTAAAGTCATTTTTGTGCCTGAAACGGGTCAAAATTGAAGCTTTTGAGTAAGCAAACTCTGTAAAAATGGCAATTTTGGTCACTGTGAGGGGTTAAAAAGTGGTTATTCAACATGAGGCACGATCCAATTGACATTTTGAATCATTTTTGGTACAGTCCAAAAAAATCAATTTTCGGATGAAAAACGATCACTCCGGACCTGTCGAACGATCCCAAAAAGGTCAATATGGATGAAATTTTACCATTTAATCTTCTGACTCTAAAGGACTGTTGGATGTGAATTATGAGTTTGTCAACTAAAATAAGTGTGTTTAAAGTCATTTCTGTGCCTGAAACTGGTCAAATTTGAAGCTTTTGAGTAAGCAAAACTCTGTAAAAATGGCAATTTTGGTCACTGTGAGGGTTTAAAAAGTGGTTATTCAACATGAGGCACCATCCAATTGACATTTTGAATCATTTTTGGTACAGTCCAAAAAATCAATTTTCGGATGAAAAACGATGACTCCGGACCTGTTGAATGATCCCAAAAAGGTCAATATGGATGAAATTTTAACATTTAATCTTCTGACTCTAAATGACTGTTGGATGTGAATTATGAGTTTGTCAACTAAAATAAGTGTGTTTAAAGTCATTTCTGTGCCTGAAACGGGTCAAAATTGAAGCTTTTGAGTAAGCAAACTCTGTAAAAATGGCAATTTTGGTCACTGTGAGGGTTTTAAAAGTGGTTAATCAACATGAGGCACCATCCAATTGACATTTTGAATCATTTTTGGTACAGTCCAAAAAATCAATTTTCGGATGAAAAACCATGACTCCGGACCTGTCGAACTTTCCCAAAATGGTCTATAATGATGAAATTTTAACATTTAATCTTTTGACTCTAAATGACTGAAGGGTGTGAATTATGACTTTTTCAACTAAAATAAGTGTGTTTAAAGTGATTTCTGTGCCTGAAACGGGTCAAAATTGAAGCTTTTGAGTAAGCAAAACTCTGTAAAAATGGCAATTTTGGTCACTGTGAGGGTTTAAAAAGTGGTTATTCAACATGAGGCACGATCCAATTGACATTTTGAATCATTTTTGGTACAGTCCAAAAAATCAATTTTCGGATGAAAAATGATGACTCCGGACCTGTTGAACGATCCCAAAATGGTCAATACGGATGAAATTTTAACATTTAATCTTTTGACTCTAAATGACTGTTGGATGTGAATTATGACTTTGTCAACTAAAATTAGTGTGTTTCAAGTCATTTCTGTGCCTGAAAGGGGTCAAAATTGGAGCTTTTGAGTAAGCAAAACTCTGTGAAAATGGCAATTTTGGTCACTGTGAGGGTTTAAAAAGTGGTTATTCAACATGAGGCACGATCCAATTTACATTTTGAATCATTTTAGGTACAGTTCAAATAATCAATTTTCGAATGAAAAACGATGACTCCGGACCTGTCGAACGATCCCAAAATGGTCAATATGGATGTAATTTTACCATTTAATCTTTTGACTCTAAATGACTGTTGGGTGTGAATTATGACTTTTTCAACTAAAATAAGTGTGTTTAAAGTCATTTCTGTGCCTGAAACGGGTCAAAATTGAAGCTTTTGAGTAAGCAAAACTCTGTAAAAATGGCAATTTTGGTCACTGTGAGGGTTTAAAAAGTGGTTATTCAACATGAGGCACGATCCAATTGACATTTTGAATCATTTTTGGGAGAGTCCAAAAAATCAATTTTCGGATGGAAAACGATGACTCCGGACCTGTCGAACGATCTTAAAATGGTCAATATGGATGAAATTTTAACATTTAATCTTTTGACTCTAAATGACTGTTGGATGTGAATTATGACTTTTTCAACTAAAATAAGTGTGTTTAAAGTCATTTCTGTGCCTGAAACGGGTCAAAATTGAAGCTTTTGAGTAAGCAAACTCTGTAAAAATGGCAATTTTGGTCACTGTGAGGGTTTTAAAAGTGGTTAATCAACATGAGGCACCATCCAATTGACATCTTGAATCATTTTTGGTACAGTCCAAAAAATCAATTTTCGGATGAAAAACCATGACTCCGGACCTGTCGAATGATCCCAAAATGGTCAATATGGATGAAATTTTAACATTTAATCTTTTGACTCTAAATGACTGTTGGATGTGAATTGTGACTTTTTCAACTAAAATAAGTGTGTTTAAAGTCATTTCTGTGCCTGAAACGGGTCAAAATTGAAGCTTTTGAGTAAGCAAAACTCTGTAAAAATGGCAATTTTGGTCACTGTGAGGGTTTAAAAAGTGATTATTCAACATGAGGCACGATCCAATTGACATTTTGAATCATTTTTGGTACAGTCCAAAAAATCAATTTTCGGATGAAAAACGATGACTCCGGACCTGTCGAACGTTCCCAAAATGGTCTATAATGATGAAATTTTAACATTTAATCTTTTGACTCTAAATGACTGTTGGATGTGAATTATGACTTTTTCAACTAAAATAAGTGTGTTTAAAGTGATTTCTGTGCCTGAAACTGGTCAAATTTGAAGCTTTTGAGTAAGCAAAACTCTGTTAAAATGTCAATTTTGGTCACTGTGAGGGTTTAAAAAGAGGTTATTCAACGTGAGGCACGATCTAATTGACATTTTGAATCATTTTTGGTAGAGTCCAAAAAATCCATTTTCGAATGAAAAACGATGACTCCGGACCTGTCGAACGATCCCAAAATGGTCAATATGGATGAAATTTTAACATTTAATCTTTTGACTCTAAATGACTGTTGGATGTGAATTATGACTTTGTCAACTAAAATAAGTGTGTTTAAAGTCATTTCTGTGCATGAAACGGGTCAAAATTGAAGCTTTAGAGTAAGCAAACTCTGTAAAAATGGCAATTTTGGTCACTGTGAGGGGTTAAAAAGTGGTTATTCAACATGAGGCAAGATCCAATTGACATTTTGAATCATTTTTGGTACAGTCCAAAAAATCAATCTTCGGATGAAAAACGATGACTCCGGACCTGTCGAACGTTCCCAAAATGGTCTATAATGATGAAATTTTAACATTTAATCTTTTGACTCTAAATGACTGTTGGATGTGAATTATGACTTTTTCAACTAAAATAAGTGTGTTCAAAGTCATTTCTGTGCCTGAAACGGGTCAAAATTGAAGCTTTTGAGTAAGCAAAATTCTGTAAAAATGGCAATTTTGGTCACTGTGAGGGTTTAAAAAGTGGTTATTCAACATGAGGCACCATCCAATTGACATTTTGAATCATTTTTGGTACAGTCCAAAAAATCAATTTTCGGATGAAAAATGTTGACTCCAGACCTGTTGAACGTTCCCAAAATGGTCTATAATGATGACATTTTAACATTTAATCTTTTGACTCTAAATGACTGTTGGATGTGAATTATGACTTTTTCAACTAAAATAAGTGTGTTCAAAGTCATTTCTGTGCCTGAAACGGGTCAAAATTGAAGCTTTTGAGTAAGCAAAATTCTGTAAAAATGGCAATTTTGGTCACTGTGAGGGTTTAAAAAGTGGTTATTCAACATGAGGCACCATCCAATTGACATTTTGAATCATTTTTGGTACAGTCCAAAAAATCAATTTTCGGATGAAAAACCATGACTCCGGACCTGTCGAATGATCCCAAAATGGTCAATACGGATGAAATTTTAACATTTAATCTTTTGACTCTAAATGACTGTTGGATGTGAATTATGACTTTGTCAACTAAAATTAGTGTGTTTCAAGTCATTTCTGTGCCTGAAAGGGGTCAAAATTGGAGCTTTTGAGTAAGCAAAATTCTGTAAATATGGCAATTTCGGTAAATGTGAGGGTTTAAAAAGTGGTTATTCAACATGAGGCACGATCCAATTTACATTTTGAATCATTTTTGGTACAGTTCAAATAATCAATTTTCGGATGAAAAACGATGACTCCGGACCTGTCGAACGATCCCAAAAAGGTCAATATGGATGAAATTTTAACATTTAATCTTCTGACTCTAAAGGACTGTTGGATGTGAATTATGAGTTTGTCAACTAAAATAAGTGTGTTTAAAGTCATTTCTGTGCCTGAAACTGGTCAAAATTGAAACTTTTGAGTAAGCAAAACTCTGTGAAAATGGCAATTTTGGTCACAGTGAGGGTTTAAAAAGTGGTTATTCAACATGAGGCACGATCCAATTTACATTTTGAATCATTTTAGGTACAGTTCAAATAATCAATTTTCGGATGGAAAACGATGACTCCGGACCTGTCGAACGATCTTAAAATGGTCAATATGGATGAAATTTTAACATTTAATCTTTTGACTCTAAATGACTGTTGGATGTGAATTATGACTTTTTCAACTAAAATAAGTGTGTTTAAAGTCATTTCTGTGCCTGAAACGGGTCAAAATTGAAGCTTTTGAGTAAGCAAACTCTGTAAAAATGGCAATTTTGGTCACTGTGAGGGTTTTAAAAGTGGTTAATCAACATGAGGCACCATCCAATTGACATCTTGAATCATTTTTGGTACAGTCCAAAAAATCAATTTTCGGATGAAAAACCATGACTCCGGACCTGTCGAATGATCCCAAAATGGTCAATATGGATGAAATTTTAACATTTAATCTTTTGACTCTAAATGACTGTTGGATGTGAATTGTGACTTTTTCAACTAAAATAAGTGTGTTTAAAGTCATTTCTGTGCCTGAAACGGGTCAAAATTGAAGCTTTTGAGTAAGCAAAACTCTGTAAAAATGGCAATTTTGGTCACTGTGAGGGTTTAAAAAGTGATTATTCAACATGAGGCACGATCCAATTGACATTTTGAATCATTTTTGGTACAGTCCAAAAAATCAATTTTCGGATGAAAAACGATGACTCCGGACCTGTCGAACGTTCCCAAAATGGTCTATAATGATGAAATTTTAACATTTAATCTTTTGACTCTAAATGACTGTTGGATGTGAATTATGACTTTTTCAACTAAAATAAGTGTGTTTAAAGTGATTTCTGTGCCTGAAACGGGTCAAAATTGAAGCTTTTGAGTAAGCAAAACTCTGTTAAAATGTCAATTTTGGTCACTGTGAGGGTTTAAAAAGAGGTTATTCAACGTAAGGCACGATCTAATTGACATTTTGAATCATTTTTGGTAGAGTCCAAAAAATCCATTTTCGAATGAAAAACGATGACTCCGGACCTGTCGAACGATCCCAAAATGGTCAATATGGATGAAATTTTAACATTTAATCTTTTGACTCTAAATGACTGTTGGATGTGAATTATGACTTTGTCAACTAAAATAAATGTGTTTAAAGTCATTTCTGTGCATGAAACGGGTCAAAATTGAAGCTTTAGAGTAAGCAAACTCTGTAAAAATGGCAATTTTGGTCACTGTGAGGGGTTAAAAAGTGGTTATTCAACATGAGGCAAGATCCAATTGACATTTTGAATCATTTTTGGTACAGTCCAAAAAATCAATCTTCGGATGAAAAACGATGACTCTGGACCTGTCGAACGATCCCAAAAAGGTCAATATGGATGAAATTTTAACATTTCATCTTTTGACTATAAATGACTGTTGGATGTGAATTATGACTTTTTCAACTAAAATAAGTGTGTTCAAAGTCATTTCTGTGCCTGAAACGGGTCAAAATTGAAGCTTTTGAGTAAGCAAAATTCTGTAAAAATGGCAATTTTGGTCACTGTGAGGGTTTAAAAAGTGGTTATTCAACATGAGGCACCATCCAATTGACATTTTGAATCATTTTTGGTACAGTCCAAAAAATCAATTTTCGGATGAAAAATGATGACTCCAGACCTGTTGAACGTTCCCAAAATGGTCTATAATGATGAAATTTTAACATTTAATCTTTTGACTCTAAATGACTGTTGGATGTGAATTATGACTTTTTCAACTAAAATAAGTGTGTTCAAAGTCATTTCTGTGCCTGAAACGGGTCAAAATTGAAGCTTTTGAGTAAGCAAAATTCTGTAAAAATGGCAATTTTGGTCACTGTGAGGGTTTAAAAAGTGGTTATTCAACATGAGGCACCATCCAATTGACATTTTGAATCATTTTTGGTACAGTCCAAAAAATCAATTTTCGGATGAAAAATGATGACTCCAGACCTGTTGAACGTTCCCAAAATGGTCTATAATGATGACATTTTAACATTTAATCTTTTGACTCTAAATGACTGTTGGATGTGAATTATGACTTTTTCAACTAAAATAAGTGTGTTTAAAGTCATTTTTGTGCCTGAAACGGGTCAAAATTGAAGCTTTTGAGTAAGCAAACTCTGTAAAAATGGCAATTTTGGTCACTGTGAGGGGTTAAAAAGTGGTTATTCAACATGAGGCACGATCCAATTGACATTTTGAATCATTTTTGGTACAGTCCAAAAAAATCAATTTTCGGATGAAAAACGATCACTCCGGACCTGTCGAACGATCCCAAAAAGGTCAATATGGATGAAATTTTACCATTTAATCTTCTGACTCTAAAGGACTGTTGGATGTGAATTATGAGTTTGTCAACTAAAATAAGTGTGTTTAAAGTCATTTCTGTGCCTGAAACTGGTCAAATTTGAAGCTTTTGAGTAAGCAAAACTCTGTAAAAATGGCAATTTTGGTCACTGTGAGGGTTTAAAAAGTGGTTATTCAACATGAGGCACCATCCAATTGACATTTTGAATCATTTTTGGTACAGTCCAAAAAATCAATTTTCGGATGAAAAACGATGACTCCGGACCTGTTGAATGATCCCAAAAAGGTCAATATGGATGAAATTTTAACATTTAATCTTCTGACTCTAAATGACTGTTGGATGTGAATTATGAGTTTGTCAACTAAAATAAGTGTGTTTAAAGTCATTTCTGTGCCTGAAACGGGTCAAAATTGAAGCTTTTGAGTAAGCAAACTCTGTAAAAATGGCAATTTTGGTCACTGTGAGGGTTTTAAAAGTGGTTAATCAACATGAGGCACCATCCAATTGACATTTTGAATCATTTTTGGTACAGTCCAAAAAATCAATTTTCGGATGAAAAACCATGACTCCGGACCTGTCGAACTTTCCCAAAATGGTCTATAATGATGAAATTTTAACATTTAATCTTTTGACTCTAAATGACTGAAGGGTGTGAATTATGACTTTTTCAACTAAAATAAGTGTGTTTAAAGTGATTTCTGTGCCTGAAACGGGTCAAAATTGAAGCTTTTGAGTAAGCAAAACTCTGTAAAAATGGCAATTTTGGTCACTGTGAGGGTTTAAAAAGTGGTTATTCAACATGAGGCACGATCCAATTGACATTTTGAATCATTTTTGGTACAGTCCAAAAAATCAATTTTCGGATGAAAAATGATGACTCCGGACCTGTTGAACGATCCCAAAATGGTCAATACGGATGAAATTTTAACATTTAATCTTTTGACTCTAAATGACTGTTGGATGTGAATTATGACTTTGTCAACTAAAATTAGTGTGTTTCAAGTCATTTCTGTGCCTGAAAGGGGTCAAAATTGGAGCTTTTGAGTAAGCAAAACTCTGTGAAAATGGCAATTTTGGTCACTGTGAGGGTTTAAAAAGTGGTTATTCAACATGAGGCACGATCCAATTTACATTTTGAATCATTTTAGGTACAGTTCAAATAATCAATTTTCGAATGAAAAACGATGACTCCGGACCTGTCGAACGATCCCAAAATGGTCAATATGGATGTAATTTTACCATTTAATCTTTTGACTCTAAATGACTGTTGGGTGTGAATTATGACTTTTTCAACTAAAATAAGTGTGTTTAAAGTCATTTCTGTGCCTGAAACGGGTCAAAATTGAAGCTTTTGAGTAAGCAAAACTCTGTAAAAATGGCAATTTTGGTCACTGTGAGGGTTTAAAAAGTGGTTATTCAACATGAGGCACGATCCAATTGACATTTTGAATCATTTTTGGGAGAGTCCAAAAAATCAATTTTCGGATGGAAAACGATGACTCCGGACCTGTCGAACGATCTTAAAATGGTCAATATGGATGAAATTTTAACATTTAATCTTTTGACTCTAAATGACTGTTGGATGTGAATTATGACTTTTTCAACTAAAATAAGTGTGTTTAAAGTCATTTCTGTGCCTGAAACGGGTCAAAATTGAAGCTTTTGAGTAAGCAAACTCTGTAAAAATGGCAATTTTGGTCACTGTGAGGGTTTTAAAAGTGGTTAATCAACATGAGGCACCATCCAATTGACATCTTGAATCATTTTTGGTACAGTCCAAAAAATCAATTTTCGGATGAAAAACCATGACTCCGGACCTGTCGAATGATCCCAAAATGGTCAATATGGATGAAATTTTAACATTTAATCTTTTGACTCTAAATGACTGTTGGATGTGAATTGTGACTTTTTCAACTAAAATAAGTGTGTTTAAAGTCATTTCTGTGCCTGAAACGGGTCAAAATTGAAGCTTTTGAGTAAGCAAAACTCTGTAAAAATGGCAATTTTGGTCACTGTGAGGGTTTAAAAAGTGATTATTCAACATGAGGCACGATCCAATTGACATTTTGAATCATTTTTGGTACAGTCCAAAAAATCAATTTTCGGATGAAAAACGATGACTCCGGACCTGTCGAACGTTCCCAAAATGGTCTATAATGATGAAATTTTAACATTTAATCTTTTGACTCTAAATGACTGTTGGATGTGAATTATGACTTTTTCAACTAAAATAAGTGTGTTTAAAGTGATTTCTGTGCCTGAAACTGGTCAAATTTGAAGCTTTTGAGTAAGCAAAACTCTGTTAAAATGTCAATTTTGGTCACTGTGAGGGTTTAAAAAGAGGTTATTCAACGTGAGGCACGATCTAATTGACATTTTGAATCATTTTTGGTAGAGTCCAAAAAATCCATTTTCGAATGAAAAACGATGACTCCGGACCTGTCGAACGATCCCAAAATGGTCAATATGGATGAAATTTTAACATTTAATCTTTTGACTCTAAATGACTGTTGGATGTGAATTATGACTTTGTCAACTAAAATAAGTGTGTTTAAAGTCATTTCTGTGCATGAAACGGGTCAAAATTGAAGCTTTAGAGTAAGCAAACTCTGTAAAAATGGCAATTTTGGTCACTGTGAGGGGTTAAAAAGTGGTTATTCAACATGAGGCAAGATCCAATTGACATTTTGAATCATTTTTGGTACAGTCCAAAAAATCAATCTTCGGATGAAAAACGATGACTCCGGACCTGTCGAACGTTCCCAAAATGGTCTATAATGATGAAATTTTAACATTTAATCTTTTGACTCTAAATGACTGTTGGATGTGAATTATGACTTTTTCAACTAAAATAAGTGTGTTCAAAGTCATTTCTGTGCCTGAAACGGGTCAAAATTGAAGCTTTTGAGTAAGCAAAATTCTGTAAAAATGGCAATTTTGGTCACTGTGAGGGTTTAAAAAGTGGTTATTCAACATGAGGCACCATCCAATTGACATTTTGAATCATTTTTGGTACAGTCCAAAAAATCAATTTTCGGATGAAAAATGTTGACTCCAGACCTGTTGAACGTTCCCAAAATGGTCTATAATGATGACATTTTAACATTTAATCTTTTGACTCTAAATGACTGTTGGATGTGAATTATGACTTTTTCAACTAAAATAAGTGTGTTTAAAGTCATTTTTGTGCCTGAAACGGGTCAAAATTGAAGCTTTTGAGTAAGCAAACTCTGTAAAAATGGCAATTTTGGTCACTGTGAGGGGTTAAAAAGTGGTTATTCAACATGAGGCACGATCCAATTGACATTTTGAATCATTTTTGGTACAGTCCAAAAAAATCAATTTTCGGATGAAAAACGATCACTCCGGACCTGTCGAACGATCCCAAAAAGGTCAATATGGATGAAATTTTACCATTTAATCTTCTGACTCTAAAGGACTGTTGGATGTGAATTATGAGTTTTTCAACTAAAATAAGTGTGTTTAAAGTGATTTCTGTGCCTGAAACGGGTCAAAATTGAAGCTTTTGAGTAAGCAAAACTCTGTTAAAATGTCAATTTTGGTCACTGTGAGGGTTTAAAAAGAGGTTATTCAACGTGAGGCACGATCTAATTGACATTTTGAATCATTTTTGGTAGAGTCCAAAAAATCCATTTTCGAATGAAAAACGATGACTCCGGACCTGTCGAACGATCCCAAAATGGTCAATATGGATGAAATTTTAACATTTAATCTTTTGACTCTAAATGACTGTTGGATGTGAATTATGACTTTGTCAACTAAAATAAGTGTGTTTAAAGTCATTTCTGTGCATGAAACGGGTCAAAATTGAAGCTTTAGAGTAAGCAAACTCTGTAAAAATGGCAATTTTGGTCACTGTGAGGGGTTAAAAAGTGGTTATTCAACATGAGGCAAGATCCAATTGACATTTTGAATCATTTTTGGTACAGTCCAAAAAATCAATCTTCGGATGAAAAACGATGACTCCGGACCTGTCGAACGATCCCAAAAAGGTCAATATGGATGAAATTTTAACATTTCATCTTTTGACTATAAATGACTGTTGGATGTGAATTATGACTTTTTCAACTAAAATAAGTGTGTTCAAAGTCATTTCTGTGCCTGAAACGGGTCAAAATTGAAGCTTTTGAGTAAGCAAAATTCTGTAAAAATGGCAATTTTGGTCACTGTGAGGGTTTAAAAAGTGGTTATTCAACATGAGGCACCATCCAATTGACATTTTGAATCATTTTTGGTACAGTCCAAAAAATCAATTTTCGGATGAAAAATGATGACTCCAGACCTGTTGAACGTTCCCAAAATGGTCTATAATGATGAAATTTTAACATTTAATCTTTTGACTCTAAATGACTGTTGGATGTGAATTATGACTTTTCCAACTAAAATAAGTGTGTTTAAAGTCATTTTTGTGCCTGAAACGGGTCAAAATTGAAGCTTTTGAGTAAGCAAACTCTGTAAAAATGGCAATTTTGGTCACTGTGAGGGGTTAAAAAGTGGTTATTCAACATGAGGCACGATCCAATTGACATTTTGAATCAATTTTGGTACAGTCCAAAAAAATCAATTTTCGGATGAAAAACGATCACTCCGGACCTGTCGAACGATCCCAAAAATGTCAATATGGATGAAATTTTACCATTTAATCTTCTGACTCTAAAGGACTGTTGGATGTGAATTATGAGTTTGTCAACTAAAATCAGTGTGTTTAAAGTCATTTCTGTGCCTGAAACTGGTCAAATTTGAAGCTTTTGAGTAAGCAAAACTCTGTGAAAATGGCAATTTTGGTCACTGTGAGGGTTTAAAAAGTGGTTATTCAACATGAGGCACGATCCAATTGACATTTTGAATCATTTTTGGTACAGTCCAAAAAATCAATTTTCGGATGAAAAATGATGACTCCGGACCTGTTGAATGATCCCAAAATGGTCAATACGGATGAAATTTTAACATTTAATCTTTTGACTCTAAATGACTGTTGGATGTGAATTATGACTTTGTCAACTAAAATTAGTGTGTTTCAAGTCATTTCTGTGCCTGAAAGGGGTCCAAATTGGAGCTTTTGAGTAAGCAAAACTCTGTAAAAATGGCAATTTTGGTCACTGTGAGGGTTTAAAAAGTGGTTATTCAACATGAGGCACGATCCAATTTACATTTTGAATCATTTTTGGTACAGTCCAAAAAATCAATTTTCTGATGAAAAACGATGACTCCGGACCTGTCGAACGATCCCAAAATGGTCAATATGGATGAAATTTTAACATTTAATCTGTTTGACTCTAAATGACTGTTGGATGTGAATTATGACTTTTTCAACTAAAATAAGTGTGTTTAAAGTCATTTCTGTGCCTGAAACGGGTCAAAATTGAAGCTTTTGAGTAAGCAAAACTCTGTAAAAATGGCAATTTTGGTCACTGTGAGGGTTTAAAAAGTGGTTATTCAACATGAGGCACGATCCAATTGACATTTTGAATCATTTTTGGTACAGTCCAAAAAATCAATTTTCGGATGAAAAATGATGACTCCGGACCTGTTGAACGATCCCAAAATGGTCAATACGGATGAAATTTTAACATTTAATCTTTTGACTCTAAATGACTGTTGGATGTGAATTATGACTTTGTCAACTAAAATTAGTGTGTTTCAAGTCATTTCTGTGCCTGAAAGGGGTCAAAATTGGAGCTTTTGAGTAAGCAAAATTCTGTAAATATGGCAATTTCGGTAAATGTGAGGGTTTAAAAAGTGGTTATTCAACATGAGGCACGATCCAATTTACATTTTGAATCATTTTTGGTACAGTTCAAATAATCAATTTTCGGATGAAAAACGATGACTCCGGACCTGTCGAACGATCCCAAAAAGGTCAATATGGATGAAATTTTAACATTTAATCTTCTGACTCTAAAGGACTGTTGGATGTGAATTATGAGTTTGTCAACTAAAATAAGTGTGTTTAAAGTCATTTCTGTGCCTGAAACTGGTCAAAATTGAAACTTTTGAGTAAGCAAAACTCTGTGAAAATGGCAATTTTGGTCACTGTGAGGGTTTAAAAAGTGGTTATTCAACATGAGGCACGATCCAATTTACATTTTGAATCATTTTAGGTACAGTTCAAATAATCAATTTTCGAATGAAAAACGATGACTCCGGACCTGTCGAACGATCCCAAAATGGTCAATATGGATGTAATTTTACCATTTAATCTTTTGACTCTAAATGACTGTTGGGTGTGAATTATGACTTTTTCAACTAAAATAAGTGTGTTTAAAGTCATTTCTGTGCCTGAAACGGGTCAAAATTGAAGCTTTTGAGTAAGCAAAACTCTGTAAAAATGGCAATTTTGGTCACTGTGAGGGTTTAAAAAGTGGTTATTCAACATGAGGCACGATCCAATTGACATTTTGAATCATTTTTGGTAGAGTCCAAAAAATCAATTTTCGGATGGAAAACGATGACTCCGGACCTGTCGAACGATCTTAAAATGGTCAATATGGATGAAATTTTAACATTTAATCTTTTGACTCTAAATGACTGTTGGATGTGAATTATGACTTTTTCAACTAAAATAAGTGTGTTTAAAGTCATTTCTGTGCCTGAAACGGGTCAAAATTGAAGCTTTTGAGTAAGCAAACTCTGTAAAAATGGCAATTTTGGTCACTGTGAGGGTTTTAAAAGTGGTTAATCAACATGAGGCACCATCCAATTGACATCTTGAATCATTTTTGGTACAGTCCAAAAAATCAATTTTCGGATGAAAAACCATGACTCCGGACCTGTCGAATGATCCCAAAATGGTCAATATGGATGAAATTTTAACATTTAATCTTTTGACTCTAAATGACTGTTGGATGTGAATTGTGACTTTTTCAACTAAAATAAGTGTGTTTAAAGTCATTTCTGTGCCTGAAACGGGTCAAAATTGAAGCTTTTGAGTAAGCAAAACTCTGTAAAAATGGCAATTTTGGTCACTGTGAGGGTTTAAAAAGAGGTTATTCAACGTGAGGCACGATCTAATTGACATTTTGAATCATTTTTGGTAGAGTCCAAAAAATCCATTTTCGAATGAAAAACGATGACTCCGGACCTGTCGAACGATCCCAAAATGGTCAATATGGATGAAATTTTAACATTTAATCTTTTGACTCTAAATGACTGTTGGATGTGAATTATGACTTTGTCAACTAAAATAAGTGTGTTTAAAGTCATTTCTGTGCATGAAACGGGTCAAAATTGAAGCTTTAGAGTAAGCAAACTCTGTAAAAATGGCAATTTTGGTCACTGTGAGGGGTTAAAAAGTGGTTATTCAACATGAGGCAAGATCCAATTGACATTTTGAATCATTTTTGGTACAGTCCAAAAAATCAATCTTCGGATGAAAAACGATGACTCCGGACCTGTCGAACGATCCCAAAAAGGTCAATATGGATGAAATTTTAACATTTCATCTTTTGACTATAAATGACTGTTGGATGTGAATTATGACTTTTTCAACTAAAATAAGTGTGTTCAAAGTCATTTCTGTGCCTGAAACGGGTCAAAATTGAAGCTTTTGAGTAAGCAAAATTCTGTAAAAATGGCAATTTTGGTCACTGTGAGGGTTTAAAAAGTGGTTATTCAACATGAGGCACCATCCAATTGACATTTTGAATCATTTTTGGTACAGTCCAAAAAATCAATTTTCGGATGAAAAACGATGACTCCGGACCTGTCGAACGTTCCCAAAATGGTCTATAATGATGAAATTTTAACATTTAATCTTTTGACTCTAAATGACTGTTGGATGTGAATTATTACTTTTTCAACTAAAATAAGTGTGTTTAAAGTGATTTCTGTGCCTGAAACGGGTCAAAATTGAAGCTTTTGAGTAAGCAAAACTCTGTTAAAATGTCAATTTTGGTCACTGTGAGGGTTTAAAAAGAGGTTATTCAACGTGAGGCACGATCTAATTGACATTTTGAATCATTTTTGGTAGAGTCCAAAAAATCCATTTTCGAATGAAAAACGATGACTCCGGACCTGTCGAACGATCCCAAAATGGTCAATATGGATGAAATTTTAACATTTAATCTTTTGACTCTAAATGACTGTTGGATGTGAATTATGACTTTGTCAACTAAAATAAGTGTGTTTAAAGTCATTTCTGTGCATGAAACGGGTCAAAATTGAAGCTTTAGAGTAAGCAAACTCTGTAAAAATGGCAATTTTGGTCACTGTGAGGGGTTAAAAAGTGGTTATTCAACATGAGGCAAGATCCAATTGACATTTTGAATCATTTTTGGTACAGTCCAAAAAATCAATCTTCGGATGAAAAACGATGACTCCGGACCTGTCGAACGATCCCAAAAAGGTCAATATGGATGAAATTTTAACATTTCATCTTTTGACTATAAATGACTGTTGGATGTGAATTATGACTTTTTCAACTAAAATAAGTGTGTTCAAAGTCATTTCTGTGCCTGAAACGGGTCAAAATTGAAGCTTTTGAGTAAGCAAAATTCTGTAAAAATGGCAATTTTGGTCACTGTGAGGGTTTAAAAAGTGGTTATTCAACATGAGGCACCATCCAATTGACATTTTGAATCATTTTTGGTACAGTCCAAAAAATCAATTTTCGGATGAAAAATGATGACTCCAGACCTGTTGAACGTTCCCAAAATGGTCTATAATGATGAAATTTTAACATTTAATCTTTTGACTCTAAATGACTGTTGGATGTGAATTATGACTTTTTCAACTAAAATAAGTGTGTTCAAAGTCATTTCTGTGCCTGAAACGGGTCAAAATTGAAGCTTTTGAGTAAGCAAAATTCTGTAAAAATGGCAATTTTGGTCACTGTGAGGGTTTAAAAAGTGGTTATTCAACATGAGGCACCATCCAATTGACATTTTGAATCATTTTTGGTACAGTCCAAAAAATCAATTTTCGGATGAAAAATGATGACTCCAGACCTGTTGAACGTTCCCAAAATGGTCTATAATGATGAAATTTTAACATTTAATCTTTTGACTCTAAATGACTGTTGGATGTGAATTATGACTTTTTCAACTAAAATAAGTGTGTTTAAAGTCATTTTTGTGCCTGAAACGGGTCAAAATTGAAGCTTTTGAGTAAGCAAACTCTGTAAAAATGGCAATTTTGGTCACTGTGAGGGGTTAAAAAGTGGTTATTCAACATGAGGCACAATCCAATTGACATTTTGAATCATTTTTGGTACAGTCCAAAAAAATCAATTTTCGGATGAAAAACGATCACTCCGGACCTGTGGAACGATCCCAAAAAGGTCAATATGGATGAAATTTTACCATTTAATCTTCTGACTCTAAAGGACTGTTGGATGTGAATTATGAGTTTGTCAACTAAAATAAGTGTGTTTAAAGTCATTTCTGTGCCTGAAACTGGTCAAATTTGAAGCTTTTGAGTAAGCAAAACTCTGTGAAAATAGCAATTTTGGTCACTGTGAGGGTTTAAAAAGTGGTTATTCAACATGAGGCACGATCCAATTTACATTTTGAATCATTTTTGGTACAGTCCAAAAAATCAATTTTCTGATGAAAAACCATGACTCCGGACCTGTCGAACGATCCCAAAATGGTCAATATGGATGAAATTTTAACATTTAATCTTTTGACTCTAAATGACTGTTGGATGTGAATTATGACTTTGTCAACTAAAATAAGTGTGTTTAAAGTCATTTCTGTGCCTGAAACGGGTCAAAATTGAAGCTTTAGAGTAAGCAAACTCTGTAAAAATGGCAATTTTGGTCACTGTGAGGGGTTAAAAAGTGGTTATTCAACGGGAGGCACGATCTAATTGACATTTTGAATCATTTTTGGTAGAGTCCAAAAAATCCATTTTCGGATGAAAAACGATGACTCCGGACCTGTCGAACGATCCCAAAATGGTCAATATGGATGAAATTTTAACATTTAATCTTTTGACTCTAAATGACTGTTGGATCTGAATTATGACTTTTTCAACTAAAATAAGTGTGTTTAAAGTCATTTCTGTGCCTGAAACGGGTCAAATTTGAAGCTTTTGAGTAAGCAAAACTCTGTAAAAATGGCAATTTTGGTCACTGTGAGGGTTTTAAAAGTGGTTAATCAACATGAGGCACCATCCAATTGACATTTTGAATCATTTTTGGTACAGTCCAAAAAATCCATTTTCGGATGAAAAACCATGACTCCGGACCTGTTGAATGATCCCAAAATGGTCAATATGGATGAAATTTTAACATTTAATCTTTTGACTCTAAATGACTGTTGGATGTGAATTGTGACTTTTTCAACTAAAATAAGTGTGTTTAAAGTCATTTCTGTGCCTGAAACGGGTCAAAATTGAAGCTTTTGAGTAAGCAAAACTCTGTAAAAATGGCAATTTTGGTCACTGTGAGGGTTTAAAAAGGGGTTAATCAACATGAGGCACCATCCAATTGACATTTTGAATCATTTTTGGTACAGTCCAAAAAATCAATTTTCGGATGAAAAACCATGACTCCGGACCTGTCGAATGATCCCAAAATGGTCAATATGGATGAAATTTTAACATTTAATCTTTTGACTCTAAATGACTGTTGGATGTGAATTATGACTTTTTCAACTAAAATAAGTGTGTTCAAAGTCATTTCTGTGCCTGAAACGGGTCAAAATTGAAGCTTTTGAGTAAGCAAAATTCTGTAAAAATGGCAATTTTGGTCACTGTGAGGGTTTAAAAAGTGGTTATTCAACATGAGGCACCATCCAATTGACATTTTGAATCATTTTTGGTACAGTCCAAAAAATCAATTTTCGGATGAAAAATGATGACTCCAGACCTGTTGAACGTTCCCAAAATGGTCTATAATGATGAAATTTTAACATTTAATCTTTTGACTCTAAATGACTGTTGGATGTGAATTATGACTTTTTCAACTAAAATAAGTGTGTTTAAAGTCATTTTTGTGCCTGAAACGGGTCAAAATTGAAGCTTTTGAGTAAGCAAACTCTGTAAAAATGGCAATTTTGGTCACTGTGAGGGGTTAAAAAGTGGTTATTCAACATGAGGCACAATCCAATTGACATTTTGAATCATTTTTGGTACAGTCCAAAAAAATCAATTTTCGGATGAAAAACGATCACTCCGGACCTGTCGAACGATCCCAAAAAGGTCAATATGGATGAAATTTTACCATTTAATCTTCTGACTCTAAAGGACTGTTGGATGTGAATTATGAGTTTGTCAACTAAAATAAGTGTGTTTAAAGTCATTTCTGTGCCTGAAACTGGTCAAATTTGAAGCTTTTGAGTAAGCAAAACTCTGTGAAAATAGCAATTTTGGTCACTGTGAGGGTTTAAAAAGTGGTTATTCAACATGAGGCACGATCCAATTTACATTTTGAATCATTTTTGGTACAGTCCAAAAAATCAATTTTCTGATGAAAAACCATGACTCCGGACCTGTCGAACGATCCCAAAATGGTCAATATGGATGAAATTTTAACATTTAATCTTTTGACTCTAAATGACTGTTGGATGTGAATTATGACTTTGTCAACTAAAATAAGTGTGTTTAAAGTCATTTCTGTGCCTGAAACGGGTCAAAATTGAAGCTTTAGAGTAAGCAAACTCTGTAAAAATGGCAATTTTGGTCACTGTGAGGGGTTAAAAAGTGGTTATTCAACGGGAGGCACGATCTAATTGACATTTTGAATCATTTTTGGTAGAGTCCAAAAAATCCATTTTCGGATGAAAAACGATGACTCCGGACCTGTCGAACGATCCCAAAATGGTCAATATGGATGAAATTTTAACATTTAATCTTTTGACTCTAAATGACTGTTGGATCTGAATTATGACTTTTTCAACTAAAATAAGTGTGTTTAAAGTCATTTCTGTGCCTGAAACGGGTCAAATTTGAAGCTTTTGAGTAAGCAAAACTCTGTAAAAATGGCAATTTTGGTCACTGTGAGGGTTTTAAAAGTGGTTAATCAACATGAGGCACCATCCAATTGACATTTTGAATCATTTTTGGTACAGTCCAAAAAATCAATTTTCGGATGAAAAACCATGACTCCGGACCTGTTGAATGATCCCAAAATGGTCAATATGGATGAAATTTTAACATTTAATCTTTTGACTCTAAATGACTGTTGGATGTGAATTGTGACTTTTTCAACTAAAATAAGTGTGTTTAAAGTCATTTCTGTGCCTGAAACGGGTCAAAATTGAAGCTTTTGAGTAAGCAAAACTCTGTAAAAATGGCAATTTTGGTCACTGTGAGGGTTTAAAAAGGGGTTAATCAACATGAGGCACCATCCAATTGACATTTTGAATCATTTTTGGTACAGTCCAAAAAATCAATTTTCGGATGAAAAACCATGACTCCGGACCTGTCGAATGATCCCAAAATGGTCAATATGGATGAAATTTTAACATTTAATCTTTTGACTCTAAATGACTGTTGGATGTGAATTGTGACTTTTTCAACTAAAATAAGTGTGTTTAAAGTCATTTCTGTGCCTGAAACGGGTCAAAATTGAAGCTTTTGAGTAAGCAAAACTCTGTGAAAATGGCAATTTTGGTCACTGTGAGGGTTTAAAAAGTGGTTATTCAACATGAGGCACGATCCAATTTACATTTTGAATCATTTTTGGTACAGTTCAAATAATCAATTTTCGGATGAAAAACGATGACTCCGGACCTGTCGAACGATCCCAAAATGGTCAATATGGATGTAATTTTACCATTTAATCTTTTGACTCTAAATGACTGTTGGGTGTGAATTATGACTTTTTCAACTAAAATAAGTGTGTTTAAAGTCATTTCTGTGCCTGAAACGGGTCAGAATTGAAGCTTTTGAGTAAGCAAAACTCTGTAAAAATGGCAATTTTGGTCACTGTGAGGGTTTAAAAAGTGGTTATTCAACATGAGCCACGATCCAATTGACATTTTGAATCATTTTTGGTACAGTCCAAAAAATCAATTTTTGGATGAATAACGATGACTCCGGACCTGTCGAACGATCCCAAAATGGTCAATATGGATGAAATTTTAACATTTAATCTTATGACTCTAAATGACTGTTGGATGTGAATTATGACTTTGTCAACTAAAATAATTGTGTTTAAAGTCATTTCTCTGCCTGAAACGGGTCAAAATGGAAGCTTTTGAGTAAGCAAAACTCTGTAAAAATGGCAATTTTGGTCACTGTGAGGGTTTAAAAAGTGGTTATTCAACATGAGGCACGATCCAATTGACATTTTGAATCATTTTTGGTACAGTCCAAAAAAATCAATTTTCGGATGAAAAATGATGACTCCGGACCTGTTGAACGATCCCAAAATGGTCAATACGGATGAAATTTTAACATTTAATCTTTTGACTCTAAATGACTGTTGGATGTGAATTATGACTTTGTCAACTAAAATTAGTGTGTTTCAAGTCATTTCTGTGCCTGAAAGGGGTCAAAATTGGAGCTTTTGAGTAAGCAAAACTCTGTAAAAATGGCAATTTTGGTCACTGTGAGGGTTTAAAAAGTGATTATTCAACATGAGGCACGATCCAATTGACATTTTTAATCATTTTTGGTACAGTCCAAAAAATCAATTTTCGGATGAAAAACGATGACTCCGGACCTGTCCAACGTTCCCAAAATGGTCTATAATGATGAAATTTTAACATTTAATCTTTTGACTCTAAATGACTGTTGGATGTGAATTATGACTTTTTCAACTAAAATAAGTGTGTTTAAAGTGATTTCTGTGCCTGAAACGGGTCAAAATTGAAGCTTTTGAGTAAGCAAAACTCTGTTAAAATGTCAATTTTGGTCACTGTGAGGGTTTAAAAAGAGGTTATTCAACGTGAGGCACGATCTAATTGACATTTTGAATCATTTTTGGTAGAGTCCAAAAAATCCATTTTCGAATGAAAAACGATGACTCCGGACCTGTCGAACGATCCCAAAATGGTCAATATGGATGAAATTTTAACATTTAATCTTTTGACTCTAAATGACTGTTGGATGTGAATTATGACTTTGTCAACTAAAATAAGTGTGTTTAAAGTCATTTCTGTGCATGAAACGGGTCAAAATTGAAGCTTTAGAGTAAGCAAACTCTGTAAAAATGGCAATTTTGGTCACTGTGAGGGGTTAAAAAGTGGTTATTCAACATGAGGCAAGATCCAATTGACATTTTGAATCATTTTTGGTACAGTCCAAAAAATCAATCTTCGGATGAAAAACGATGACTCCGGACCTGTCGAACGATCCCAAAAAGGTCAATATGGATGAAATTTTAACATTTCATCTTTTGACTATAAATGACTGTTGGATGTGAATTATGACTTTTTCAACTAAAATAAGTGTGTTCAAAGTCATTTCTGTGCCTGAAACGGGTCAAAATTGAAGCTTTTGAGTAAGCAAAATTCTGTAAAAATGGCAATTTTGGTCATTGTGAGGGTTTAAAAAGTGGTTATTCAACATGAGGCACCATCCAATTGACATTTTGAATCATTTTTGGTACAGTCCAAAAAATCAATTTTCGGATGAAAAATGATGACTCCAGACCTGTTGAACGTTCCCAAAATGGTCTATAATGATGAAATTTTAACATTTAATCTTTTGACTCTAAATGACTGTTGGATGTGAATTATGACTTTTTCAACTAAAATAAGTGTGTTTAAAGTGATTTCTGTGCCTGAAACGGGTCAAAATTGAAGCTTTTGAGTAAGCAAAACTCTGTTAAAATGTCAATTTTGGTCACTGTGAGGGTTTAAAAAGAGGTTATTCAACGTGAGGCACGATCTAATTGACATTTTGAATCATTTTTGGTAGAGTCCAAAAAATCCATTTTCGAATGAAAAACGATGACTCCGGACCTGTCGAACGATCCCAAAACGGTCAATATGGATGAAATTTTAACATTTAATCTTTTGACTCTAAATGACTGTTGGATGTGAATTATGACTTTGTCAACTAAAATAAGTGTGTTTAAAGTCATTTCTGTGCATGAAACGGGTCAAAATTGAAGCTTTAGAGTAAGCAAACTCTGTAAAAATGGCAATTTTGGTCACTGTGAGGGGTTAAAAAGTGGTTATTCAACATGAGGCAAGATCCAATTGACATTTTGAATCATTTTTGGTACAGTCCAAAAAATCAATCTTCGGATGAAAAACGATGACTCCGGACCTGTCGAACGATCCCAAAAAGGTCAATATGGATGAAATTTTAACATTTCATCTTTTGACTATAAATGACTGTTGGATGTGAATTATGACTTTTTCAACTAAAATAAGTGTGTTCAAAGTCATTTCTGTGCCTGAAACGGGTCAAAATTGAAGCTTTTGAGTAAGCAAAATTCTGTAAAAATGGCAATTTTGGTCACTGTGAGGGTTTAAAAAGTGGTTATTCAACATGAGGCACCATCCAATTGACATTTTGAATCATTTTTGGTACAGTCCAAAAAATCAATTTTCGGATGAAAAATGATGACTCCAGACCTGTTGAACGTTCCCAAAATGGTCTATAATGATGAAATTTTAACATTTAATCTTTTGACTCTAAATGACTGTTGGATGTGAATTATGACTTTTTCAACTAAAATAAGTGTGTTCAAAGTCATTTCTGTGCCTGAAACGGGTCAAAATTGAAGCTTTTGAGTAAGCAAAATTCTGTAAAAATGGCAATTTTGGTCACTGTGAGGGTTTAAAAAGTGGTTATTCAACATGAGGCACCATCCAATTGACATTTTGAATAATTTTTGGTACAGTCCAAAAAATCAATTTTCGGATGAAAAATGATGACTCCAGACCTGTTGAACGTTCCCAAAATGGTCTATAATGATGACATTTTAACATTTAATCTTTTGACTCTAAATGACTGTTGGATGTGAATTATGACTTTTTCAACTAAAATAAGTGTGTTTAAAGTCATTTTTGTGCCTGAAACGGGTCAAAATTGAAGCTTTTGAGTAAGCAAACTCTGTAAAAATGGCAATTTTGGTCACTGTGAGGGGTTAAAAAGTGGTTATTCAACATGAGGCACGATCCAATTGACATTTTGAATCATTTTTGGTACAGTCCAAAAAAATCAATTTTCGGATGAAAAACAATCACTCCGGACCTGTCGAACGATCCCAAAAAGGTCAATATGGATGAAATTTTACCATTTAATCTTCTGACTCTAAAGGACTGTTGGATGTGAATTATGAGTTTGTCAACTAAAATAAGTGTGTTTAAAGTCATTTCTGTGCCTGAAACTGGTCAAATTTGAAGCTTTTGAGTAAGCAAAACTCTGTTAAAATGTCAATTTTGGTCACTGTGAGGGTTTAAAAAGAGGTTATTCAACGTGAGGCACGATCTAATTGACATTTTGAATCATTTTTGGTAGAGTCCAAAAAATCAATTTTCGAATGAAAAACGATGACTCCGGACCTGTCGAACGATCCCAAAATGGTCAATATGGATGAAATTTTAACATTTAATCTTTTGACTCTAAATGACTGTTGGATGTGAATTATGACTTTGTCAACTAAAATAAGTGTGTTTAAAGGCATTTCTGTGCATGAAACGGGTCAAAATTGAAGCTTTAGAGTAAGCAAACTCTGTAAAAATGGCAATTTTGGTCACTGTGAGGGGTTAAAAAGTGGTTATTCAACATGAGGCAAGATCCAATTGACATTTTGAATCATTTTTGGTACAGTCCAAAAAATCAATCTTCGGATGAAAAACGATGACTCCGGACCTGTCGAACGATCCCAAAAAGGTCAATATGGATGAAATTTTAACATTTCATCTTTTGACTATAAATGACTGTTGGATGTGAATTATGACTTTTTCAACTAAAATAAGTGTGTTCAAAGTCATTTCTGTGCCTGAAACGGGTCAAAATTGAAGCTTTTGAGTAAGAAAAATTCTGTAAAAATGGCAATTTTGGTCACTGTGAGGGTTTAAAAAGTGGTTATTCAACATGAGGCACCATCCAATTGACATTTTGAATCATTTTTGGTACAGTCCAAAAAATCAATTTTCGGATGAAAAATGATGACTCCAGACCTGTTGAACGTTCCCAAAATGGTCTATAATGATGAAATTTTAACATTTAATCTTTTGACTCTAAATGACTGTTGGATGTGAATTATGACTTTTCCAACTAAAATAAGTGTGTTTAAAGTCATTTTAGTGCCTGAAACGGGTCAAAATTGAAGCTTTTGAGTAAGCAAACTCTGTAAAAATGGCAATTTTGGTCACTGTGAGGGGTTAAAAAGTGGTTATTCAACATGAGGCACGATCCAATTGACATTTTGAATCAATTTTGGTACAGTCCAAAAAAATCAATTTTCGGATGAAAAACGATCACTCCGGACCTGTCGAACGATCCCAAAAAGGTCAATATGGATGAAATTTTACCATTTAATCTTCTGACTCTAAAGGACTGTTGGATGTGAATTATGAGTTTGTCAACTAAAATCAGTGTGTTTAAAGTCATTTCTGTGCCTGAAACTGGTCAAATTTGAAGCTTTTGAGTAAGCAAAACTCTGTGAAAATGGCAATTTTGGTCACTGTGAGGGTTTAAAAAGTGGTTATTCAACATGAGGCACGATCCAATTGACATTTTGAATCATTTTTGGTACAGTCCAAAAAATCAATTTTCGGATGAAAAATGATGACTCCGGACCTGTTGAACGATCCCAAAATGGTCAATACGGATGAAATTTTAACATTTAATCTTTTGACTCTAAATGACTGTTGGATGTGAATTATGACTTTGTCAACTAAAATTAGTGTGTTTCAAGTCATTTCTGTGCCTGAAAGGGGTCAAAATTGGAGCTTTTGAGTAAGCAAAATTCTGTAAATATGGCAATTTCGGTAAATGTGAGGGTTTAAAAAGTGGTTATTCAACATGAGGCACGATCCAATTTACATTTTGAATCATTTTTGGTACAGTTCAAATAATCAATTTTCGGATGAAAAACGATGACTCCGGACCTGTCGAACGATCCCAAAAAGGTCAATATGGATGAAATTTTAACATTTAATCTTCTGACTCTAAAGGACTGTTGGATGTGAATTATGAGTTTGTCAACTAAAATAAGTGTGTTTAAAGTCATTTCTGTGCCTGAAACTGGTCAAAATTGAAACTTTTGAGTAAGCAAAACTCTGTGAAAATGGCAATTTTGGTCACTGTGAGGGTTTAAAAAGTGGTTATTCAACATGAGGCACGATCCAATTTACATTTTGAATCATTTTAGGTACAGTTCAAATAATCAATTTTCGAATGAAAAACGATGACTCCGGACCTGTCGAACGATCCCAAAATGGTCAATATGGATGTAATTTTACCATTTAATCTTTTGACTCTAAATGACTGTTGGGTGTGAATTATGACTTTTTCAACTAAAATAAGTGTGTTTAAAGTCATTTCTGTGCCTGAAACGGGTCAAAATTGAAGCTTTTGAGTAAGCAAAACTCTGTAAAAATGGCAATTTTGGTCACTGTGAGGGTTTAAAAAGTGGTTATTCAACATGAGGCACCATCCAATTGACATCTTGAATCATTTTTGGTACAGTCCAAAAAATCAATTTTCGGATGAAAAACCATGACTCCGGACCTGTCGAATGATCCCAAAATGGTCAATATGGATGAAATTTTAACATTTAATCTTTTGACTCTAAATGACTGTTGGATGTGAATTGTGACTTTTTCAACTAAAATAAGTGTGTTTAAAGTCATTTCTGTGCCTGAAACGGGTCAAAATTGAAGCTTTTGAGTAAGCAAAACTCTGTAAAAATGGCAATTTTGGTCACTGTGAGGGTTTAAAAAGTGATTATTCAACATGAGGCACGATCCAATTGACATTTTGAATCATTTTTGGTACAGTCCAAAAAATCAATTTTCGGATGAAAAACGATGACTCCGGACCTGTCGAACGTTCCCAAAATGGTCTATAATGATGAAATTTTAACATTTAATCTTTTGACTCTAAATGACTGTTGGATGTGAATTATGACTTTTTCATCTAAAATAAGTGTGTTTAAAGTGATTTCTGTGCCTGAAACGGGTCAAAATTGAAGCTTTTGAGTAAGCAAAACTCTGTTAAAATGTCAATTTTGGTCACTGTGAGGGTTTAAAAAGAGGTTATTCAACGTGAGGCACGATCTAATTGACATTTTGAATCATTTTTGGTAGAGTCCAAAAAATCCATTTTCGAATGAAAAACGATGACTCCGGACCTGTCGAACGATCCCAAAATGGTCAATATGGATGAAATTTTAACATTTAATCTTTTGACTCTAAATGACTGTTGGATGTGAATTATGACTTTGTCAACTAAAATAAGTGTGTTTAAAGTCATTTCTGTGCATGAAACGGGTCAAAATTGAAGCTTTAGAGTAAGCAAACTCTGTAAAAATGGCAATTTTGGTCACTGTGAGGGGTTAAAAAGTGGTTATTCAACATGAGGCAAGATCCAATTGACATTTTGAATCATTTTTGGTATAGTCCAAAAAATCAATCTTCGGATGAAAAACGATGACTCCGGACCTGTCGAACGATCCCAAAAAGGTCAATATGGATGAAATTTTAACATTTCATCTTTTGACTATAAATGACTGTTGGATGTGAATTATGACTTTTTCAACTAAAATAAGTGTGTTCAAAGTCATTTCTGTGCCTGAAACGGGTCAAAATTGAAGCTTTTGAGTAAGCAAAATTCTGTAAAAATGGCAATTTTGGTCACTGTGAGGGTTTAAAAAGTGGTTATTCAACATGAGGCACCATCCAATTGACATTTTGAATCATTTTTGGTACAGTCCAAAAAATCAATTTTCGGATGAAAAATGATGACTCCAGACCTGTTGAACGTTCCCAAAATGGTCTATAATGATGAAATTTTAACATTTAATCTTTTGACTCTAAATGACTGTTGGATGTGAATTATGACTTTTTCAACTAAAATAAGTGTGTTCAAAGTCATTTCTGTGCCTGAAACGGGTCAAAATTGAAGCTTTTGAGTAAGCAAAATTCTGTAAAAATGGCAATTTTGGTCACTGTGAGGGTTTAAAAAGTGGTTATTCAACATGAGGCACCATCCAATTGACATTTTGAATCATTTTTGGTACAGTCCAAAAAATCAATTTTCGGATGAAAAATGATGACTCCAGACCTGTTGAACGTTCCCAAAATGGTCTATAATGATGACATTTTAACATTTAATCTTTTGACTCTAAATGACTGTTGGATGTGAATTATGACTTTTTCAACTAAAATAAGTGTGTTTAAAGTCATTTTTGTGCCTGAAACGGGTCAAAATTGAAGCTTTTGAGTAAGCAAACTCTGTAAAAATGGCAATTTTGGTCACTGTGAGGGGTTAAAAAGTGGTTATTCAACATGAGGCACGATCCAATTGACATTTTGAATCATTTTTGGTACAGTCCAAAAAAATCAATTTTCGGATGAAAAACGATCACTCCGGACCTGTCGAACGATCCCAAAAAGGTCAATATGGATGAAATTTTACCATTTAATCTTCTGACTCTAAAGGACTGTTGGATGTGAATTATGAGTTTGTCAACTAAAATAAGTGTGTTTAAAGTCATTTCTGTGCCTGAAACTGGTCAAATTTGAAGCTTTTGAGTAAGCAAAACTCTGTTAAAATGTCAATTTTGGTCACTGTGAGGGTTTAAAAAGAGGTTATTCAACGTGAGGCACGATCTAATTGACATTTTGAATCATTTTTGGTAGAGTCCAAAAAATCCATTTTCGAATGAAAAACGATGACTCCGGACCTGTCGAACGATCCCAAAATGGTCAATATGGATGAAATTTTAACATTTAATCTTTTGACTCTAAATGACTGTTGGATGTGAATTATGACTTTGTCAACTAAAATAAGATGGTTTAAAGTCATTTTTGTGCATGAAACGGGTCAAAATTGAAGCTTTAGAGTAAGCAAACTCTGTAAAAATGGCAATTTTGGTCACTGTGAGGGGTTAAAAAGTGGTTATTCAACATGAGGCAAGATCCAATTGACATTTTGAATCATTTTTGGTACAGTCCAAAAAATCAATCTTCGGATGAAAAACGATGACTCCGGACCTGTCGAACGATCCCAAAAAGGTCAATATGGATGAAATTTTAACATTTCATCTTTTGACTATAAATGACTGTTGAATGTGAATTATGACTTTTTCAACTAAAATAAGTGTGTTCAAAGTCATTTCTGTGCCTGAAACGGGTCAAAATTGAAGCTTTTGAGTAAGCAAAATTCTGTAAAAATGGCAATTTTGGTCACTGTGAGGGTTTAAAAAGTGGTTATTCAACATGAGGCACCATCCAATTGACATTTTGAATCATTTTTGGTACAGTCCAAAAAATCAATTTTCGGATGAAAAATGATGACTCCAGACCTGTTGAACGTTCCCAAAATGGTTTATAATGATGAAATTTTAACATTTAATCTTTTGACTCTAAATGACTGTTGGATGTGAATTATGACTTTTCCAACTAAAATAAGTGTGTTTAAAGTCATTTTTGTGCCTGAAACGGGTCAAAATTGAAGCTTTTGAGTAAGCAAACTCTGTAAAAATGGCAATTTTGGTCACTGTGAGGGGTTAAAAAGTGGTTATTCAACATGAGGCACGATCCAATTGACATTTTGAATCAATTTTGGTACAGTCCAAAAAAATCAATTTTCGGATGAAAAACGATCACTCCGGACCTGTCGAACGATCCCAAAAAGGTCAATACGGATGAAATTTTAACATTTAATCTTTTGACTCTAAATGACTGTTGGATGTGAATTATGACTTTGTCAACTAAAATTAGTGTGTTTCAAGTCATTTCTGTGCCTGAAAGGGGTCCAAATTGGAGCTTTTGAGTAAGCAAAACTCTGTAAAAATGGCAATTTTGGTCACTGTGAGGGTTTAAAAAGTGGTTATTCAACATGAGGCACGATCCAATTTACATTTTGAATCATTTTTGGTACAGTCCAAAAAATCAATTTTCTGATGAAAAACGATGACTCCGGACCTGTCGAACGATCCCAAAATGGTCAATATGGATGAAATTTTAACATTTAATCTGTTTGACTCTAAATGACTGTTGGATGTGAATTATGACTTTTTCAACTAAAATAAGTGTGTTTAAAGTCATTTCTGTGCCTGAAACGGGTCAAATTTGAAGCTTTTGAGTAAGCAAAACTCTGTAAAAATGGCAATTTTGGTCACTGTGAGGGTTTAAAAAGTGGTTATTCAACATGAGGCACCATCCAATTGACATTTTGAATCATTTTTGGTACAGTCCAAAAAATCAATTTTCGGATGAAAAATGATGACTCCGGACCTGTTGAACGATCCCAAAATGGTCAATACGGATGAAATTTTAACATTTAATCTTTTGACTCTAAATGACTGTTGGATGTGAATTATGACTTTGTCAACTAAAATTAGTGTGTTTCAAGTCATTTCTGTGCCTGAAAGGGGTCAAAATTGGAGCTTTTGAGTAAGCAAAATTCTGTAAATATGGCAATTTCGGTAAATGTGAGGGTTTAAAAAGTGGTTATTCAACATGAGGCACGATCCAATTTACATTTTGAATCATTTTTGGTACAGTTCAAATAATCAATTTTCGGATGAAAAACGATGACTCCGGACCTGTCGAACGATCCCAAAAAGGTCAATATGGATGAAATTTTAACATTTAATCTTCTGACTCTAAAGGACTGTTGGATGTGAATTATGAGTTTGTCAACTAAAATAAGTGTGTTTAAAGTCATTTCTGTGCCTGAAACTGGTCAAAATTGAAACTTTTGAGTAAGCAAAACTCTGTGAAAATGGCAATTTTGGTCACTGTGAGGGTTTAAAAAGTGGTTATTCAACATGAGGCACGATCCAATTTACATTTTGAATCATTTTAGGTACAGTTCAAATAATCAATTTTCGAATGAAAAACGATGACTCCGGACCTGTCGAACGATCCCAAAATGGTCAATATGGATGTAATTTTACCATTTAATCTTTTGACTCTAAATGACTGTTGGGTGTGAATTATGACTTTTTCAACTAAAATAAGTGTGTTTAAAGTCATTTCTGTGCCTGAAACGGGTCAAAATTGAAGCTTTTGAGTAAGCAAAACTCTGTAAAAATGGCAATTTTGGTCACTGTGAGGGTTTAAAAAGTGGTTATTCAACATGAGGCACGATCCAATTGACATTTTGAATCATTTTTGGTAGAGTCCAAAAAATCAATTTTCGGATGGAAAACGATGACTCCGGACCTGTCGAACGATCTTAAAATGGTCAATATGGATGAAATTTTAACATTTAATCTTTTGACTCTAAATGACTGTTGGATGTGAATTATGACTTTTTCAACTAAAATAAGTGTGTTTAAAGTCATTTCTGTGCCTGAAACGGGTCAAAATTGAAGCTTTTGAGTAAGCAAACTCTGTAAAAATGGCAATTTTGGTCACTGTGAGGGTTTTAAAAGTGGTTAATCAACATGAGGCACCATCCAATTGACATCTTGAATCATTTTTGGTACAGTCCAAAAAATCAATTTTCGGATGAAAAACCATGACTCCGGACCTGTCGAATGATCCCAAAATGGTCAATATGGATGAAATTTTAACATTTAATCTTTTGACTCTAAATGACTGTTGGATGTGAATTGTGACTTTTTCAACTAAAATAAGTGTGTTTAAAGTCATTTCTGTGCCTGAAACGGGTCAAAATTGAAGCTTTTGAGTAAGCAAAACTCTGTAAAAATGGCAATTTTGGTCACTGTGAGGGTTTAAAAAGTGATTATTCAACATGAGGCACGATCCAATTGACATTTTGAATCATTTTTGGTACAGTCCAAAAAATCAATTTTCGGATGAAAAACGATGACTCCGGACCTGTCGAACGTTCCCAAAATGGTCTATAATGATGAAATTTTAACATTTAATCTTTTGACTCTAAATGACTGTTGGATGTGAATTATTACTTTTTCAACTAAAATAAGTGTGTTTAAAGTGATTTCTGTGCCTGAAACGGGTCAAAATTGAAGCTTTTGAGTAAGCAAAACTCTGTTAAAATGTCAATTTTGGTCACTGTGAGGGTTTAAAAAGAGGTTATTCAACGTGAGGCACGATCTAATTGACATTTTGAATCATTTTTGGTAGAGTCCAAAAAATCCATTTTCGAATGAAAAACGATGACTCCGGACCTGTCGAACGATCCCAAAATGGTCAATATGGATGAAATTTTAACATTTAATCTTTTGACTCTAAATGACTGTTGGATGTGAATTATGACTTTGTCAACTAAAATAAGTGTGTTTAAAGTCATTTCTGTGCATGAAACGGGTCAAAATTGAAGCTTTAGAGTAAGCAAACTCTGTAAAAATGGCAATTTTGGTCACTGTGAGGGGTTAAAAAGTGGTTATTCAACATGAGGCAAGATCCAATTGACATTTTGAATCATTTTTGGTACAGTCCAAAAAATCAATCTTCGGATGAAAAACGATGACTCCGGACCTGTCGAACGATCCCAAAAAGGTCAATATGGATGAAATTTTAACATTTCATCTTTTGACTATAAATGACTGTTGGATGTGAATTATGACTTTTTCAACTAAAATAAGTGTGTTCAAAGTCATTTCTGTGCCTGAAACGGGTCAAAATTGAAGCTTTTGAGTAAGCAAAATTCTGTAAAAATGGCAATTTTGGTCACTGTGAGGGTTTAAAAAGTGGTTATTCAACATGAGGCACCATCCAATTGACATTTTGAATAAATTTTTGGTACAGTCCAAAAAATCAATTTTCGGATGAAAAATGATGACTCCAGACCTGTTGAACGTTCCCAAAATGGTCTATAATGATGAAATTTTAACATTTAATCTTTTGACTCTAAATGACTGTTGGATGTGAATTATGACTTTTTCAACTAAAATAAGTGTGTTCAAAGTCATTTCTGTGCCTGAAACGGGTCAAAATTGAAGCTTTTGAGTAAGCAAAATTCTGTAAAAATGGCAATTTTGGTCACTGTGAGGGTTTAAAAAGTGGTTATTCAACATGAGGCACCATCCAATTGACATTTTGAATCATTTTTGGTACAGTCCAAAAAATCAATTTTCGGATGAAAAATGATGACTCCAGACCTGTTGAACGTTCCCAAAATGGTCTATAATGATGAAATTTTAACATTTAATCTTTTGACTCTAAATGACTGTTGGATGTGAATTATGACTTTTTCAACTAAAATAAGTGTGTTTAAAGTCATTTTTGTGCCTGAAACGGGTCAAAATTGAAGCTTTTGAGTAAGCAAACTCTGTAAAAATGGCAATTTTGGTCACTGTGAGGGGTTAAAAAGTGGTTATTCAACATGAGGCACAATCCAATTGACATTTTGAATCATTTTTGGTACAGTCCAAAAAAATCAATTTTCGGATGAAAAACGATCACTCCGGACCTGTCGAACGATCCCAAAAAGGTCAATATGGATGAAATTTTACCATTTAATCTTCTGACTCTAAAGGACTGTTGGATGTGAATTATGAGTTTGTCAACTAAAATAAGTGTGTTTAAAGTCATTTCTGTGCCTGAAACTGGTCAAATTTGAAGCTTTTGAGTAAGCAAAACTCTGTGAAAATAGCAATTTTGGTCACTGTGAGGGTTTAAAAAGTGGTTATTCAACATGAGGCACGATCCAATTTACATTTTGAATCATTTTTGGTACAGTCCAAAAAATCAATTTTCTGATGAAAAACCATGACTCCGGACCTGTCGAACGATCCCAAAATGGTCAATATGGATGAAATTTTAACATTTAATCTTTTGACTCTAAATGACTGTTGGATGTGAATTATGACTTTGTCAACTAAAATAAGTGTGTTTAAAGTCATTTCTGTGCCTGAAACGGGTCAAAATTGAAGCTTTAGAGTAAGCAAACTCTGTAAAAATGGCAATTTTGGTCACTGTGAGGGGTTAAAAAGTGGTTATTCAACGGGAGGCACGATCTAATTGACATTTTGAATCATTTTTGGTAGAGTCCAAAAAATCCATTTTCGGATGAAAAACGATGACTCCGGACCTGTCGAACGATCCCAAAATGGGCAATATGGATGAAATTTTAACATTTAATCTTTTGACTCTAAATGACTGTTGGATCTGAATTATGACTTTTTCAACTAAAATAAGTGTGTTTAAAGTCATTTCTGTGCCTGAAACGGGTCAAATTTGAAGCTTTTGAGTAAGCAAAACTCTGTTAAAATGTCAATTTTGGTCACTGTGAGGGTTTAAAAAGAGGTTATTCAACGTGAGGCACGATCTAATTGACATTTTGAATCATTTTTGGTAGAGTCCAAAAAATCCATTTTCGAATGAAAAACGATGACTCCGGACCTGTCGAACGATCCCAAAATGGTCAATATGGATGAAATTTTAACATTTAATCTTTTGACTCTAAATGACTGTTGGATGTGAATTATGACTTTGTCAACTAAAATAAGATGGTTTAAAGTCATTTTTGTGCATGAAACGGGTCAAAATTGAAGCTTTAGAGTAAGCAAACTCTGTAAAAATGGCAATTTTGGTCACTGTGAGGGGTTAAAAAGTGGTTATTCAACATGAGGCAAGATCCAATTGACATTTTGAATCATTTTTGGTACAGTCCAAAAAATCAATCTTCGGATGAAAAACGATGACTCCGGACCTGTCGAACGATCCCAAAAAGGTCAATATGGATGAAATTTTAACATTTCATCTTTTGACTATAAATGACTGTTGAATGTGAATTATGACTTTTTCAACTAAAATAAGTGTGTTCAAAGTCATTTCTGTGCCTGAAACGGGTCAAAATTGAAGCTTTTGAGTAAGCAAAATTCTGTAAAAATGGCAATTTTGGTCACTGTGAGGGTTTAAAAAGTGGTTATTCAACATGAGGCACCATCCAATTGACATTTTGAATCATTTTTGGTACAGTCCAAAAAATCAATTTTCGGATGAAAAATGATGACTCCAGACCTGTTGAACGTTCCCAAAATGGTTTATAATGATGAAATTTTAACATTTAATCTTTTGACTCTAAATGACTGTTGGATGTGAATTATGACTTTTCCAACTAAAATAAGTGTGTTTAAAGTCATTTTTGTGCCTGAAACGGGTCAAAATTGAAGCTTTTGAGTAAGCAAACTCTGTAAAAATGGCAATTTTGGTCACTGTGAGGGGTTAAAAAGTGGTTATTCAACATGAGGCACGATCCAATTGACATTTTGAATCAATTTTGGTACAGTCCAAAAAAATCAATTTTCGGATGAAAAACGATCACTCCGGACCTGTCGAACGATCCCAAAAAGGTCAATACGGATGAAATTTTAACATTTAATCTTTTGACTCTAAATGACTGTTGGATGTGAATTATGACTTTGTCAACTAAAATTAGTGTGTTTCAAGTCATTTCTGTGCCTGAAAGGGGTCCAAATTGGAGCTTTTGAGTAAGCAAAACTCTGTAAAAATGGCAATTTTGGTCACTGTGAGGGTTTAAAAAGTGGTTATTCAACATGAGGCACGATCCAATTTACATTTTGAATCATTTTTGGTACAGTCCAAAAAATCAATTTTCTGATGAAAAACGATGACTCCGGACCTGTCGAACGATCCCAAAATGGTCAATATGGATGAAATTTTAACATTTAATCTGTTTGACTCTAAATGACTGTTGGATGTGAATTATGACTTTTTCAACTAAAATAAGTGTGTTTAAAGTCATTTCTGTGCCTGAAACGGGTCAAATTTGAAGCTTTTGAGTAAGCAAAACTCTGTAAAAATGGCAATTTTGGTCACTGTGAGGGTTTAAAAAGTGGTTATTCAACATGAGGCACCATCCAATTGACATTTTGAATCATTTTTGGTACAGTCCAAAAAATCAATTTTCGGATGAAAAATGATGACTCCGGACCTGTTGAACGATCCCAAAATGGTCAATACGGATGAAATTTTAACATTTAATCTTTTGACTCTAAATGACTGTTGGATGTGAATTATGACTTTGTCAACTAAAATTAGTGTGTTTCAAGTCATTTCTGTGCCTGAAAGGGGTCAAAATTGGAGCTTTTGAGTAAGCAAAATTCTGTAAATATGGCAATTTCGGTAAATGTGAGGGTTTAAAAAGTGGTTATTCAACATGAGGCACGATCCAATTTACATTTTGAATCATTTTTGGTACAGTTCAAATAATCAATTTTCGGATGAAAAACGATGACTCCGGACCTGTCGAACGATCCCAAAAAGGTCAATATGGATGAAATTTTAACATTTAATCTTCTGACTCTAAAGGACTGTTGGATGTGAATTATGAGTTTGTCAACTAAAATAAGTGTGTTTAAAGTCATTTCTGTGCCTGAAACTGGTCAAAATTGAAACTTTTGAGTAAGCAAAACTCTGTGAAAATGGCAATTTTGGTCACTGTGAGGGTTTAAAAAGTGGTTATTCAACATGAGGCACGATCCAATTTACATTTTGAATCATTTGAGGTACAGTTCAAATAATCAATTTTCGAATGAAAAACGATGACTCCGGACCTGTCGAACGATCCCAAAATGGTCAATATGGATGTAATTTTACCATTTAATCTTTTGACTCTAAATGACTGTTGGGTGTGAATTATGACTTTTTCAACTAAAATAAGTGTGTTTAAAGTCATTTCTGTGCCTGAAACGGGTCAAAATTGAAGCTTTTGAGTAAGCAAAACTCTGTAAAAATGGCAATTTTGGTCACTGTGAGGGTTTAAAAAGTGGTTATTCAACATGAGGCACGATCCAATTGACATTTTGAATCATTTTTGGTAGAGTCCAAAAAATCAATTTTCGGATGGAAAACGATGACTCCGGACCTGTCGAACGATCTTAAAATGGTCAATATGGATGAAATTTTAACATTTAATCTTTTGACTCTAAATGACTGTTGGATGTGAATTATGACTTTTTCAACTAAAATAAGTGTGTTTAAAGTCATTTCTGTGCCTGAAACGGGTCAAAATTGAAGCTTTTGAGTAAGCAAACTCTGTAAAAATGGCAATTTTGGTCACTGTGAGGGTTTTAAAAGTGGTTAATCAACATGAGGCACCATCCAATTGACATCTTGAATCATTTTTGGTACAGTCCAAAAAATCAATTTTCGGATGAAAAACCATGACTCCGGACCTGTCGAATGATCCCAAAATGGTCAATATGGATGAAATTTTAACATTTAATCTTTTGACTCTAAATGACTGTTGGATGTGAATTGTGACTTTTTCAACTAAAATAAGTGTGTTTAAAGTCATTTCTGTGCCTGAAACGGGTCAAAATTGAAGCTTTTGAGTAAGCAAAACTCTGTAAAAATGGCAATTTTGGTCACTGTGAGGGTTTAAAAAGTGATTATTCAACATGAGGCACGATCCAATTGACATTTTGAATCATTTTTGGTACAGTCCAAAAAATCAATTTTCGGATGAAAAACGATGACTCCGGACCTGTCGAACGTTCCCAAAATGGTCTATAATGATGAAATTTTAACATTTAATCTTTTGACTCTAAATGACTGTTGGATGTGAATTATTACTTTTTCAACTAAAATAAGTGTGTTTAAAGTGATTTCTGTGCCTGAAACGGGTCAAAATTGAAGCTTTTGAGTAAGCAAAACTCTGTTAAAATGTCAATTTTGGTCACTGTGAGGGTTTAAAAAGAGGTTATTCAACGTGAGGCACGATCTAATTGACATTTTGAATCATTTTTGGTAGAGTCCAAAAAATCCATTTTCGAATGAAAAACGATGACTCCGGACCTGTCGAACGATCCCAAAATGGTCAATATGGATGAAATTTTAACATTTAATCTTTTGACTCTAAATGACTGTTGGATGTGAATTATGACTTTGTCAACTAAAATAAGTGTGTTTAAAGTCATTTCTGTGCATGAAACGGGTCAAAATTGAAGCTTTAGAGTAAGCAAACTCTGTAAAAATGGCAATTTTGGTCACTGTGAGGGGTTAAAAAGTGGTTATTCAACATGAGGCAAGATCCAATTGACATTTTGAATCATTTTTGGTACAGTCCAAAAAATCAATCTTCGGATGAAAAACGATGACTCCGGACCTGTCGAACGATCCCAAAAAGGTCAATATGGATGAAATTTTAACATTTCATCTTTTGACTATAAATGACTGTTGGATGTGAATTATGACTTTTTCAACTAAAATAAGTGTGTTCAAAGTCATTTCTGTGCCTGAAACGGGTCAAAATTGAAGCTTTTGAGTAAGCAAAATTCTGTAAAAATGGCAATTTTGGTCACTGTGAGGGTTTAAAAAGTGGTTATTCAACATGAGGCACCATCCAATTGACATTTTGAATAAATTTTTGGTACAGTCCAAAAAATCAATTTTCGGATGAAAAATGATGACTCCAGACCTGTTGAACGTTCCCAAAATGGTCTATAATGATGAAATTTTAACATTTAATCTTTTGACTCTAAATGACTGTTGGATGTGAATTATGACTTTTTCAACTAAAATAAGTGTGTTCAAAGTCATTTCTGTGCCTGAAACGGGTCAAAATTGAAGCTTTTGAGTAAGCAAAATTCTGTAAAAATGGCAATTTTGGTCACTGTGAGGGTTTAAAAAGTGGTTATTCAACATGAGGCACCATCCAATTGACATTTTGAATCATTTTTGGTACAGTCCAAAAAATCAATTTTCGGATGAAAAATGATGACTCCAGACCTGTTGAACGTTCCCAAAATGGTCTATAATGATGAAATTTTAACATTTAATCTTTTGACTCTAAATGACTGTTGGATGTGAATTATGACTTTTTCAACTAAAATAAGTGTGTTTAAAGTCATTTTTGTGCCTGAAACGGGTCAAAATTGAAGCTTTTGAGTAAGCAAACTCTGTAAAAATGGCAATTTTGGTCACTGTGAGGGGTTAAAAAGTGGTTATTCAACATGAGGCACAATCCAATTGACATTTTGAATCATTTTTGGTACAGTCCAAAAAAATCAATTTTCGGATGAAAAACGATCACTCCGGACCTGTCGAACGATCCCAAAAAGGTCAATATGGATGAAATTTTACCATTTAATCTTCTGACTCTAAAGGACTGTTGGATGTGAATTATGAGTTTGTCAACTAAAATAAGTGTGTTTAAAGTCATTTCTGTGCCTGAAACTGGTCAAATTTGAAGCTTTTGAGTAAGCAAAACTCTGTGAAAATAGCAATTTTGGTCACTGTGAGGGTTTAAAAAGTGGTTATTCAACATGAGGCACGATCCAATTTACATTTTGAATCATTTTTGGTACAGTCCAAAAAATCAATTTTCTGATGAAAAACCATGACTCCGGACCTGTCGAACGATCCCAAAATGGTCAATATGGATGAAATTTTAACATTTAATCTTTTGACTCTAAATGACTGTTGGATGTGAATTATGACTTTGTCAACTAAAATAAGTGTGTTTAAAGTCATTTCTGTGCCTGAAACGGGTCAAAATTGAAGCTTTAGAGTAAGCAAACTCTGTAAAAATGGCAATTTTGGTCACTGTGAGGGGTTAAAAAGTGGTTATTCAACGGGAGGCACGATCTAATTGACATTTTGAATCATTTTTGGTAGAGTCCAAAAAATCCATTTTCGGATGAAAAACGATGACTCCGGACCTGTCGAACGATCCCAAAATGGGCAATATGGATGAAATTTTAACATTTAATCTTTTGACTCTAAATGACTGTTGGATCTGAATTATGACTTTTTCAACTAAAATAAGTGTGTTTAAAGTCATTTCTGTGCCTGAAACGGGTCAAATTTGAAGCTTTTGAGTAAGCAAAACTCTGTAAAAATGGCAATTTTGGTCACTGTGAGGGTTTTAAAAGTGGTTAATCAACATGAGGCACCATCCAATTGACATTTTGAATCATTTTTGGTACAGTCCAAAAAATCAATTTTCGGATGAAAAACCATGACTCCGGACCTGTTGAATGATCCCAAAATGGTCAATATGGATGAAATTTTAACATTTAATCTTTTGACTCTAAATGACTGTTGGATGTGAATTGTGACTTTTTCAACTAAAATAAGTGTGTTTAAAGTCATTTCTGTGCCTGAAACGGGTCAAAATTGAAGCTTTTGAGTAAGCAAAACTCTGTAAAAATGGCAATTTTGGTCACTGTGAGGGTTTAAAAAGGGGTTAATCAACATGAGGCACCATCCAATTGACATTTTGAATCATTTTTGGTACAGTCCAAAAAATCAATTTTCGGATGAAAAGCCATGACTCCGGACCTGTCGAATGATCCCAAAATGGTCAATATGGATGAAATTTTAACATTTAATCTTTTGACTCTAAATGACTGTTGGATGTGAATTGTGACTTTTTCAACTAAAATAAGTGTGTTTAAAGTCATTTCTGTGCCTGAAACGGGTCAAAATTGAAGCTTTTGAGTAAGCAAAACTCTGTGAAAATGGCAATTTTGGTCACTGTGAGGGTTTAAAAAGTGGTTATTCAACATGAGGCACGATCCAATTTACATTTTGAATCATTTTTGGTACAGTTCAAATAATCAATTTTCGGATGAAAAACGATGACTCCGGACCTGTCGAACGATCCCAAAATGGTCAATATGGATGTAATTTTACCATTTAATCTTTTGACTCTAAATGACTGTTGGGTGTGAATTATGACTTTTTCAACTAAAATAAGTGTGTTTAAAGTCATTTCTGTGCCTGAAACGGGTCAAAATTGAAGCTTTTGAGTAAGCAAAACTCTGTAAAAATGGCAATTTTGGTCACTGTGAGGGTTTAAAAGTGGTTATTCAACATGAGGCACGATCCAATTGACATTTTGAATCATTTTTGGTACAGTCCAAAAAATCAATTTTCGGATGAATAACGATGACTCCGGACCTGTCGAACGATCCCAAAATGGTCAATATGGATGAAATTTTAACATTTAATCTTATGACTCTAAATGACTGTTGGATGTGAATTATGACTTTGTCAACTAAAATAATTGTGTTTAAAGTCATTTCTCTGCCTGAAACGGGTCAAAATGGAAGCTTTTGAGTAAGCAAAACTCTGTAAAAATGGCAATTTTGGTCACTGTGAGGGTTTAAAAAGTGGTTATTCAACATGAGGCACGATCCAATTGACATTTTGAATCATTTTTGGTACAGTCCAAAAAAATCAATTTTCGGATGAAAAATGATGACTCCGGACCTGTTGAACGATCCCAAAATGGTCAATACGGATGAAATTTTAACATTTAATCTTTTGACTCTAAATGACTGTTGGATGTGTATTATGACTTTGTCAACTAAAATTAGTGTGTTTCAAGTCATTTCTGTGCCTGAAAGGGGTCAAAATTGGAGCTTTTGAGTAAGCAAAACTCTGTAAAAATGGCAATTTTGGTCACTGTGAGGGTTTAAAAAGTGATTATTCAACATGAGGCACGATCCAATTGACATTTTGAATCATTTTTGGTACAGTCCAAAAAATCAATTTTCGGATGAAAAACGATGACTCCGGACCTGTCGAACGTTCCCAAAATGGTCTATAATGATGAAATTTTAACATTTAATCTTTTGACTCTAAATGACTGTTGGATGTGAATTATGACTTTTTCAACTAAAATAAGTGTGTTTAAAGTGATTTCTGTGCCTGAAACGGGTCAAAATTGAAGCTTTTGAGTAAGCAAAACTCTGTTAAAATGTCAATTTTGGTCACTGTGAGGGTTTAAAAAGAGGTTATTCAACGTGAGGCACGATCTAATTGACATTTTGAATCATTTTTGGTAGAGTCCAAAAAATCCATTTTCGAATGAAAAACGATGACTCCGGACCTGTCGAACGATCCCAAAATGGTCAATATGGATGAAATTTTAACATTTAATCTTTTGACTCTAAATGACTGTTGGATGTGAATTATGACTTTGTCAACTAAAATAAGTGTGTTTAAAGTCATTTCTGTGCATGAAACGGGTCAAAATTGAAGCTTTAGAGTAAGCAAACTCTGTAAAAATGGCAATTTTGGTCACTGTGAGGGGTTAAAAAGTGGTTATTCAACATGAGGCAAGATCCAATTGACATTTTGAATCATTTTTGGTACAGTCCAAAAAATCAATTTTCGGATGAAAAATGATGACTTCAGACCTGTTGAACGTTCCCAAAATGGTCTATAATGATGAAATTTTAACATTTAATCTTTTGACTCTAAATGACTGTTGGATGTGAATTATGACTTTTTCAACTAAAATAAGTGTGTTCAAAGTCATTTCTGTGCCTGAAACGGGTCAAAATTGAAGCTTTTGAGTAAGCAAAATTCTGTAAAAATGGCAATTTTGGTCACTGTGAGGGTTTAAAAAGTGGTTATTCAACATGAGGCACCATCCAATTGACATTTTGAATCATTTTTGGTACAGTCCAAAAAATCAATTTTCGGATGAAAAATGATGACTCCAGACCTGTTGAACGTTCCCAAAATGGTCTATAATGATGAAATGTTAACATTTAATCTTTTGACTCTAAATGACTGTTGGATGTGAATTATGACTTTTTCAACTAAAATAAGTGTGTTTAAAGTCATTTTTGTGCCTGAAACGGGTCAAAATTGAAGCTTTTGAGTAAGCAAACTCTGTAAAAATGGCAATTTTGGTCACTGTGAGGGGTTAAAAAGTGGTTATTCAACATGAGGCACGATCCAATTGACATTTTGAATCATTTTTGGTACAGTCCAAAAAAATCAATTTTCGGATGAAAAACGATCACTCCGGACCTGTCGAACGATCCCAAAAAGGTCAATATGGATGAAATTTTACCATTTAATCTTCTCACTCTAAAGGACTGTTGGATGTGAATTATGAGTTTGTCAACTAAAATAAGTGTGTTTAAAGTCATTTCTGTGCCTGAAACTGGTCAAATTTGAAGCTTTTGAGTAAGCAAAACTCTGTGAAAATAGCAATTTTGGTCACTGTGAGGGTTTAAAAAGTGGTTATTCAACATGAGGCACGATCCAATTTACATTTTGAATCATTTTTGGTACAGTCCAAAAAATCAATTTTCTGATGAAAAACCATGACTCCGGACCTGTCGAACGATCCCAAAATGGTCAATATGGATGACATTTTAACATTTAATCTTTTGACTCTAAATGACTGTTGGATGTGAATTATGACTTTGTCAACTAAAATAAGTGTGTTTAAAGTCATTTCTGTGCCTGAAACGGGTCAAAATTGAAGCTTTAGAGTAAGCAAACTCTGTAAAAATGGCAATTTTGGTCACTGTGAGGGGTTAAAAAGTGGTTATTCAACGGGAGGCACGATCTAATTGACATTTTGAATCATTTTTGGTAGAGTCCAAAAAATCCATTTTCGGATGAAAAACGATGACTCCGGACCTGTCGAACGATCCCAAAATGGTCAATATGGATGAAATTTTAACATTTAATCTTTTGACTCTAAATGACTGTTGGATCTGAATTATGACTTTTTCAACTAAAATAAGTGTGTTTAAAGTCATTTCTGTGCCTGAAACGGGTCAAATTTGAAGCTTTTGAGTAAGCAAAACTCTGTAAAAATGGCAATTTTGGTCACTGTGAGGGTTTTAAAAGTGGTTAATCAACATGAGGCACCATCCAATTGACATTTTGAATCATTTTTGGTACAGTCCAAAAAATCAATTTTCGGATGAAAAACCATGACTCCGGACCTGTTGAATGATCCCAAAATGGTCAATATGGATGAAATTTTAACATTTAATCTTTTGACTCTAAATGACTGTTGGATGTGAATTGTGACTTTTTCAACTAAAATAAGTGTGTTTAAAGTCATTTCTGTGCCTGAAACGGGTCAAAATTGAAGCTTTTGAGTAAGCAAAACTCTGTAAAAATGGCAATTTTGGTCACTGTGAGGGTTTAAAAAGGGGTTAATCAACATGAGGCACCATCCAATTGACATTTTGAATCATTTTTGGTACAGTCCAAAAAATCAATTTTCGGATGAAAAACCATGACTCCGGACCTGTCGAATGATCCCAAAATGGTCAATATGGATGAAATTTTAACATTTAATCTTTTGACTCTAAATGACTGTTGGATGTGAATTGTGACTTTTTCAACTAAAATAAGTGTGTTTAAAGTCATTTCTGTGCCTGAAACGGGTCAAAATTGAAGCTTTTGAGTAAGCAAAACTCTGTGAAAATGGCAATTTTGGTCACTGTGAGGGTTTAAAAAGTGGTTATTCAACATGAGGCACGATCCAATTTACATTTTGAATCATTTTTGGTACAGTTCAAATAATCAATTTTCGGATGAAAAACGATGACTCCGGACCTGTCGAACGATCCCAAAATGGTCAATATGGATGTAATTTTACCATTTAATCTTTTGACTCTAAATGACTGTTGGGTGTGAATTATGACTTTTTCAACTAAAATAAGTGTGTTTAAAGTCATTTCTGTGCCTGAAACGGGTCAAAATTGAAGCTTTTGAGTAAGCAAAACTCTGTAAAAATGGCAATTTTGGTCACTGTGAGGGTTTAAAAAGTGGTTATTCAACATGAGGCACGATCCAATTGACATTTTGAATCATTTTTGGTACAGTCCAAAAAATCAATTTTCGGATGAATAACGATGACTCCGGACCTGTCGAACGATCCCAAAATGGTCAATATGGATGAAATTTTAACATTTAATCTTATGACTCTAAATGACTGTTGGATGTGAATTATGACTTTGTCAACTAAAATAATTGTGTTTAAAGTCATTTCTCTGCCTGAAACGGGTCAAAATGGAAGCTTTTGAGTAAGCAAAACTCTGTAAAAATGGCAATTTTGGTCACTGTGAGGGTTTAAAAAGTGGTTATTCAACATGAGGCACGATCCAATTGACATTTTGAATCATTTTTGGTACAGTCCAAAAAAATCAATTTTCGGATGAAAAATGATGACTCCGGACCTGTTGAACGATCCCAAAATGGTCAATACGGATGAAATTTTAACATTTAATCTTTTGACTCTAAATGACTGTTGGATGTGAATTATGACTTTGTCAACTAAAATTAGTGTGTTTCAAGTCATTTCTGTGCCTGAAAGGGGTCAAAATTGGAGCTTTTGAGTAATCAAAACTCTGTAAAAATGGCAATTTTGGTCACTGTGAGGGTTTAAAAAGTGGTTATTCAACATGAGGCACGATCCAATTTACATTTTGAATCATTTTTGGTACAGTCCAAAAAATCAATTTTCTGATGAAAAACGATGACTCCGGACCTGTCGAGCGATCCCAAAATGGTCAATATGGATGAAATTTTAACATTTAATCTTTTGACTCTAAATGACTGTTGGATGTGAATTATGACTTTTTCAACTAAAATAAGTGTGTTTAAAGTCATTTCCGTGCCTGAAACGGGTCAAATTTGAAGCTTTTGAGTAAGCAAAATTCTGCAAATATGGCAATTTTGGTAAATGTGAGGGTTTAAAAAGTGGTTATTCAACATGAGGCACGATCCAATTTACATTTTGAATAATTTTTGGTACAGTTCAAATAATCAATTTTCGGATGAAAAACGATGACTCCGGACCTGTCGAACGATCCCAAAAAGGTCAATATGGATGAAATTTTAACATTTAATCTTCTGACTCTAAAGGACTGTTGGATGTGAATTATGAGTTTGTCAACTAAAATAAGTGTGTTTAAAGTCATTTCTGTGCCTGAAACTGGTCAAAATTGAAACTTTTGAGTAAGCAAAACTCTGTGAAAATGGCAATTTTGGTCACTGTGAGGGTTTAAAAAGTGGTTATTCAACATGAGGCACGATCCAATTTACATTTTGAATCATTTTAGGTACAGTTCAAATAATCAATTTTCGGATGAAAAACGATGACTCCGGACCTGTCGAACGATCCCAAAATGGTCAATATGGATGTAATTTTACCATTTAATCTTTTGACTCTAAATGACTGTTGGGTGTGAATTATGACTTTTTCAACTAAAATAAGTGTGTTTAAAGTCATTTCTGTGCCTGAAACGGGTCAAAATTGGAGCTTTTGAGTAAGCAAAACTCTGTAAAAATGGCAATTTTGGTCACTGTGAGGGTTTAAAAAGTGGTTATTCAACATGAGGCACGATCCAATTTACATTTTGAATCATTTTAGGTACAGTTCAAATAATCAATTTTCGGATGAAAAACGATGACTCCGGACCTGTCGAACGATCCCAAAATGGTCAATATGGATGTAATTTTACCATTTAATCTTTTGACTCTAAATGACTGTTGGGTGTGAATTATGACTTTTTCAACTAAAATAAGTGTGTTTAAAGTCATTTCTGTGCCTGAAACGGGTCAAAATTGGAGCTTTTGAGTAAGCAAAACTCTGTAAAAATGGCAATTTTGGTCACTGTGAGGGTTTAAAAAGTGGTTATTCAACATGAGGCACGATCCAATTGACATTTTGAATCATTTTTGGTAGAGTCCAAAAAATCAATTTTCGGATGGAAAACGATGACTCCGGTCCTGTCGAACGATCCCAAAATGGTCAATATGGATGAAATTTTAACATTTAATCTTTTGACTCTAAATGACTGTTGGATGTGAATTATGACTTTTTCAACTAAAATAAGTGTGTTTAAAGTCATTTCTGTGCCTGAAACGGGTCAAATTTGAAATTTTTGAGTAAGCAAAACTCTGTAAAAATGGCAATTTTGGTCACTGTGAGGGTTTTAAAAGTGGTTAATCATCATGAGGCACCATCCAATTGACATTTTGAATCATTTTTGGTACAGTCCAAAAAATCAATTTTCGGATGAAAAACCATGACTCCGGACCTGTCGAATGATCCCAAAATTGTCAATATGGATGAAATTTTAACATTTAATCTTTTGACTCTAAATGACTGTTGGATGTGAATTGTCACTTTTTCAACTAAAATAAGTGTGTTTAAAGTCATTTCTGTGCCTGAAACGGGTCAAAATTGAAGCTTTTGAGTAAGCAAAACTCTGTGAAAATGGCAATTTTGGTCACTGTGAGGGTTTAAAAAGTGGTTATTCAACATGAGGCACGATCCAATTTACATTTTGAATCATTTTTGGTACAGTTCAAATAATCAATTTTCGAATGAAAAACGATGACTCCGGACCTGTCGAACGATCCCAAAATGGTCAATATGGATGTAATTTTACCATTTAATCTTTTGACTCTAAATGACTGTTGGGTGTGAATTATGACTTTTTCAACTAAAATAAGTGTGTTTAAAGTCATTTCTGTGCCTGAAACGGGTCAAAATTGAAGCTTTTGAGTAAGCAAAACTCTGTAAAAATGGCAATTTTGGTCACTGTGAGGGTTTAAAAAGTGGTTATTCAACATGAGGCACGATCCAATTGACATTTTGAATCATTTTTGGTACAGTCCAAAAAATCAATTTTCGGATGAATAACGATGACTCCGGACCTGTCGAACGATCCCAAAATGGTCAATATGGATGAAATTTTAACATTTAATCTTATGACTCTAAATGACTGTTGGATGTGAATTATGACTTTGACAACTAAAATAATTGTGTTTAAAGTCATTTCTCTGCCTGAAACGGGTCAAAATGGAAGCTTTTGAGTAAGCAAAACTCTGTAAAAATGGCAATTTTGGTCACTGTGAGGGTTTAAAAAGTGGTTATTCAACATGAGGCACGATCCAATTGACATTTTGAATCATTTTTGGTACAGTCCAAAAAATCAATTTTCGGATGAAAAATGATGACTCCGGACCTGTTGAACGATCCCAAAATGGTCAATACGGATGAAATTTTAACATTTAATCTTTTGACTCTAAATGACTGTTGGATGTGAATTATGACTTTGTCAACTAAAATTAGTGTGTTTAAAGTCGTTTCCGTGCCTGAAACGGGTCAAATTTGAAGCTTTTGAGTAAGCAAAATTCTGTAAATATGGCAATTTCGGTAAATGTGAGGGTTTAAAAAGTGGTTATTCAACATGAGGCACGATCCAATTTACATTTTGAATCATTTTTGGTACAGTTCAAATAATCAATTTTCGGATGAAAAACGATGACTCCGGACCTGTCGAACGATCCCAAAAAGGTCAATATGGATGAAATTTTAACATTTAATCTTCTGACTCTAAAGGACTGTTGGATGTGAATTATGAGTTTGTCAACTAAAATAAGTGTGTTTAAAGTCATTTCTGTGCCTGAAACTGGTCAAAATTGAAACTTTTGAGTAAGCAAAACTCTGTGAAAATGGCAATTTTGGTCACTGTGAGGGTTTAAAAAGTGGTTATTCAACATGAGGCACGATCCAATTTACATTTTGAATCATTTTAGGTACAGTTCAAATAATCAATTTTCGGATGAAAAACGATGACTCCGGACCTGTCGAACGATCCCAAAATGGTCAATATGGATGTAATTTTACCATTTAATCTTTTGACTCTAAATGACTGTTGGGTGTGAATTATGACTTTTTCAACTAAAATAAGTGTGTTTAAAGTCATTTCTGTGCCTGAAACGGGTTAAAATTGAAGCTTTTGAGTAAGCAAAACTCTGTAAAAATGGCAATTTTGGTCACTGTGAGGGTTTAAAAAGTGGTTATTCAACATGAGGCACGATCCAATTGACATTTTGAATCATTTTTGGTAGAGTCCAAAAAATCAATTTTCGGATGGAAAACGATGACTCCGGACCTGTCGAACGATCCCAAAATGGTCTATAATGATGAAATTTCAACATTTAATCTTTTGACTCTAAATGACTGTTGGATGTGAATTATGACTTTGTCAACTAAAATAAGTGTGTTTAAAGTCATTTCTGTGCCTGAAACGGGTCAAAATTGAAGCTTTTGAGTAAGCAAAACTCTGTAAAAATGGCAATTTTGGTCACTGTGAGGGTTTAAAAAGTGATTATTCAACATGAGGCACGATCCAATTGACATTTTGAATCATTTTTGGTACAGTCCAAAAAATCAATTTTCGGATAAAAAACGATGACTCCGGACCTGTCGAACGTTCCCAAAATGGTCTATAATGATGAAATTTTAACATTTAATCTTTTGACTCTAAATGACTGTTGGATGTGAATTACGACTTTTTCAACTAAAATAAGTGTGTTTAAAGTGATTTCTGTGCCTGAAACGGGTCAAAATTGAAGCTTTTGAGTAAGCAAAACTCTGTTAAAATGTCAATTTTTGTCACTGTGAGGGTTTAAAAAGAGGTTATTCAACGTGAGGCACGATCTAATTGACATTTTGAATCATTTTTGGTAGAGTCCAAAAAATCCATTTTCGAATGAAAAACGATGACTCCGGACCTGTCGAACGATCCCAAAATGGTCAATATGGATGAAATTTTAACATTTAATCTTTTGACTCTAAATGACTGTTGGATGTGAATTATGACTTTGTCAACTAAAATAAGTGTGTTTAAAGTCATTTCTGTGCCTGAAACTGGTCAAAATTGAAACTTTTGAGTAAGCAAAACTCTGTGAAAATGGCAATTTTGGTCACTGTGAGGGTTTAAAAAGTGGTTATTCAACATGAGGCACGATCCAATTTACATTTTGAATCATTTTTGGTACAGTCCAAAAAATCAATTTTCTGATGAAACACGATGACTCCGGACCTGTCGAACGATCCCAAAATGGTCAATATGGATGAAATTTTAACATTTAATCTTTTGACTCTAAATGACTGTTGGATGTGAATTATGACTTTGTCAACTAAAATAAGTGTGTTTAAAGTCATTTCTGTGCCTGAAACGGGTCAAAATTGAAGCTTTAGAGTAAGCAAACTCTGTAAAAATGGCAATTTTGGTCACTGTGAGGGGTTAAAAAGTGGTTATTCAACGGGAGGCACGATCTAATTGACATTTTGAATCATTTTTGGTAGAGTCCAAAAAATCCATTTTCGGATGAAAAACAATGACTCCGGACCTGTCGAACGATCCCAAAATGGTCAATATGGATGAAATTTTAACATTTAATCTTTTGACTCTAAATGACTGTTGGATCTGAATTATGACTTTTTCAACTAAAATAAGTGTGTTTAAAGTCATTTCTGTGCCTGAAACGGGTCAAATTTGAAGCTTTTGAGTAAGCAAAACTCTGTAAAAATGGCAATTTTGGTCACTGTGAGGGTTTTAAAAGTGGTTAATCAACATGAGGCACCATCCAATTGACATTTTGAATCATTTTTGGTACAGTCCAAAAAATCAATTTTCGGATGAAAAACCATGACTCCGGACCTGTTGAATGATCCCAAAATGGTCAATATGGATGAAATTTTAACATTTAATCTTTTGACTCTAAATGACTGTTGGATGTGAATTGTGACTTTTTCAACTAAAATAAGTGTGTTTAAAGTCATTTCTGTGCCTGAAACGGGTCAAAATTGAAGCTTTTGAGTAAGCAAAACTCTGTGAAAATGGCAATTTTGGTCACTGTGAGGGTTTAAAAAGTGGTTATTCAACATGAGGCACGATCCAATTTACATTTTGAATCATTTTTGGTACAGTTCAAATAATCAATTTTCGGATGAAAAACGATGACTCCGGACCTGTCGAACGATCCCAAAATGGTCAATATGGATGTAATTTTACCATTTAATCTTTTGACTCTAAATGACTGTTGGGTGTGAATTATGACTTTTTCAACTAAAATAAGTGTGTTTAAAGTCATTTCTGTGCCTGAAACGGGTCAAAATTGAAGCTTTTGAGTAAGCAAAACTCTGTAAAAATGGCAATTTTGGTCACTGTGAGGGTTTAAAAAGGGGTTATTCAACATGAGGCACGATCCAATTGACATTTTGAATCATTTGTGGTACAGTCCAAAAAATCAATTTTCGGATGAATAACGATGACTCCGGACCTGTCGAACGATCCCAAAAAGGTCAATATGGATGAAATTTTAACATTTAATCTTCTGACTCTAAATGACTGTTGGATGTGAATTATGAGTTTGTCAACTAAAATAAGTGTGTTTAAAGTCATTTCTGTGCCTGAAACTGGTCAAAATTGAAACTTTGAGTAAGCAAAACTCTGTGAAAATGGCAATTTTGGTCACTGTGAGGGTTTAAAAAGTGGTTATTCAACATGAGGCACGATCCAATTGACATTTTGAATCATTTGTGGTACAGTCCAAAAAATCAATTTTCGGATGAATAACGATGACTCCGGACCTGTCGAACGATCCCAAAATGGTCAATATGGATGTAATTTTACCATTTAATCTTTTGACTCTAAATGACTGTTGGGTGTGAATTATGACTTTTTCAACTAAAATAAGTGTGTTTAAAGTCATTTCTGTGCCTGAAACGGGTCAAAATTGAAGCTTTTGAGTAAGCAAAACTCTGTAAAAATGGCAATTTTGGTCACTGTGAGGGTTTAAAAAGTGATTATTCAACATGAGGCACGATCCAATTGACATTTTGAATCATTTTTGGTACAGTCCAAAAAATCAATTTTCGGATGAAAAACGATGACTCCGGACCTGTCGAACGTTCCCAAAATGGTCTATAATGATGAAATTTTAACATTTAATCTTTTGACTCTAAATGACTGTTGGATGTGAATTATGACTTTTTCAACTAAAATAAGTGTGTTTAAAGTGATTTCTGTGCCTGAAACGGGTCAAAATTGAAGCTTTTGAGTAAGCAAAACTCTGTTAAAATGTCAATTTTGGTCACTGTGAGGGTTTAAAAAGAGGTTATTCAACGTGAGGCACGATCTAATTGACATTTTGAATCATTTTTGGTAGAGTCCAAAAAATCCATTTTCGAATGAAAAACGATGACTCCGGACCTGTCGAACGATCCCAAAATGGTCAATATGGATGAAATTTTAACATTTAATCTTTTGACTCTAAATGACTGTTGGATGTGAATTATGACTTTGTCAACTAAAATAAGTGTGTTTAAAGTCATTTCTGTGCCTGAAACGGGTCAAAATTGAAGCTTTAGAGTAAGCAAACTCTGTAAAAATGTCAATTTTGGTCACTGTGAGGGGTTAAAAAGTGGTTATTCAACATGAGGCAAGATCCAATTGACATTTTGAATCATTTTTGGTACAGTCCAAAAAATCAATCTTCGGATGAAAAACGATGACTCCGGACCTGTCGAACGATCCCAAAAAGGTCAATATGGATGAAATTTTAACATTTCATCTTTTGACTATAAATGACTGTTGGATGTGAATTATGACTTTTTCAACTAAAATAAGTGTGTTCAAAGTCATTTCTGTGCCTGAAACGGGTCAAAATTGAAGCTTTTGAGTAAGCAAAATTCTGTAAAAATGGCAATTTTGGTCACTGTGAGGGTTTAAAAAGTGGTTATTCAACATGAGGCACCATCCAATTGACATTTTGAATCATTTTTGGTACAGTCCAAAAAATCAATTTTCGGATGAAAAATGATGACTCCGGACCTGTTGAACGTTCCCAAAATGGTCTATAATGATGAAATTTTAACATTTAATCTTTTGACTCTAAATGACTGTTGGATGTGAATTATGACTTTTTCAACTAAAATAAGTGTGTTTAAAGTCATTTTTGTGCCTGAAACGGGTCAAAATTGAAGCTTTTGAGTAAGCAAACTCTGTAAAAATGGCAATTTTGGTCACTGTGAGGGGTTAAAAAGTGGTTATTCAACATGAGGCACGATCCAATTGACATTTTGAATCATTTTTGGTACAGTCCAAAAAAATCAATTTTCGGATGAAAAACGATCACTCCGGACCTGTCGAACGATCCCAAAAAGGTCAATATGGATGAAATTTTACCATTTAATCTTCTGACTCTAAAGGACTGTTGGATGTGAATTATGAGTTTGTCAACTAAAATAAGTGTGTTTAAAGTCATTTCTGTGCCTGAAACTGGTCAAAATTGAAACTTTTGAGTAAGCAAAACTCTGTGAAAATGGCAATTTTGGTCACTGTGAGGGTTTAAAAAGTGGTTATTCAACATGAGGCACGATCCAATTTACATTTTGAATCATTTTTGGTACAGTCCAAAAAATCAATTTTCTGATGAAACACGATGACTCCGGACCTGTCGAACGATCCCAAAATGGTCAATATGGATGAAATTTTAACATTTAATCTTTTGACTCTAAATGACTGTTGGATGTGAATTATGACTTTGTCAACTAAAATAAGTGTGTTTAAAGTCATTTCTGTGCCTGAAACGGGTCAAAATTGAAGCTTTAGAGTAAGCAAACTCTGTAAAAATGGCAATTTTGGTCACTGTGAGGGGTTAAAAAGTGGTTATTCAACGGGAGGCACGATCTAATTGACATTTTGAATCATTTTTGGTAGAGTCCAAAAAATCCATTTTCGGATGAAAAACGATGACTCCGGACCTGTCGAACGATCCCAAAATGGTCAATATGGATGAAATTTTAACATTTAATCTTTTGACTCTAAATGACTGTTGGATCTGAATTATGACTTTTTCAACTAAAATAAGTGTGTTTAAAGTCATTTCTGTGCCTGAAACGGGTCAAATTTGAAGCTTTTGAGTAAGCAAAACTCTGTAAAAATGGCAATTTTGGTCACTGTGAGGGTTTTAAAAGTGGTTAATCAACATGAGGCACCATCCAATTGACATTTTGAATCATTTTTGGTACAGTCCAAAAAATCAATTTTCGGATGAAAAACCATGACTCCGGACCTGTTGAATGATCCCAAAATGGTCAATATGGATGAAATTTTAACATTTAATCTTTTGACTCTAAATGACTGTTGGATGTGAATTGTGACTTTTTCAACTAAAATAAGTGTGTTTAAAGTCATTTCTGTGCCTGAAACGGGTCAAAATTGAAGCTTTTGAGTAAGCAAAACTCTGTGAAAATGGCAATTTTGGTCACTGTGAGGGTTTAAAAAGTGGTTATTCAACATGAGGCACGATCCAATTTACATTTTGAATCATTTTTGGTACAGTTCAAAAAATCAATTTTCGGATGAATAACGATGACTCCGGACCTGTCGAACGATCCCAAAAAGGTCAATATGGATGAAATTTTAACATTTAATCTTCTGACTCTAAATGACTGTTGGATGTGAATTATGAGTTTGTCAACTAAAATAAGTGTGTTTAAAGTCATTTCTGTGCCTGAAACTGGTCAAAATTGAAACTTTGAGTAAGCAAAACTCTGTGAAAATGGCAATTTTGGTCACTGTGAGGGTTTAAAAAGTGGTTATTCAACATGAGGCACGATCCAATTTACATTTTGAATCATTTTTGGTACAGTTCAAATAATCAATTTTCGGATGAAAAATGATGACTCCGGACCTGTCGAACGATCCCAAAATGGTCAATATGGATGTAATTTTACCATTTAATCTTTTGACTCTAAATGACTGTTGGGTGTGAATTATGACTTTTTCAACTAAAATAAGTGTGTTTAAAGTCATTTCTGTGCCTGAAACGGGTCAAAATTGAAGCTTTTGAGTAAGCAAAACTCTGTAAAAATGGCAATTTTGGTCACTGTGAGGGTTTAAAAAGTGGTTATTCAACATGAGGCACAATCCAATTTACATTTTGAATCATTTTTGGTACAGTCCAAAAAATCAATTTTCTGATGAAACCCGATGACTCTGGACCTGTCGAACGATCCCAAAATGGTCAATATGGATAAAATTTTAACATTTAATCTTTTGACTCTAAATGACTGTTGGATGTGAATTATGACTTTTTCAACTAAAATAAGTGTGTTTAAAGTCATTTCTGTGCCTGAAACAGGTCAAAATTGAAGCTTTTGAGTAAGCAAACTCTGTAAAAATGGCAATTTTGGTCACTGTGAGGGTTTTAAAAGTGGTTAATCAACATGAGGCACCATCCAATTGACATTTTGAATCATTTTTGGTACAGTCCAAAAAATCAATTTTCGGATGAAAAACCATGACTCCGGACCTGTCGAATGATCCCAAAATGGTCAATATGGATGAAATTTTAACATTTAATCTTTTGACTCTAAATGACTGTTGGATGTGAATTGTGACTTTTTCAACTAAAATAAGTGTGTTTAAAGTCATTTCTGTGCCTGAAACGGGTCGAAATTGAAGCTTTTGAGTAAGCAAAACTCTGTGAAAATGGCAATTTTGGTCACTGTGAGGGTTTAAAAAGGGGTTATTCAACATGAGGCACGATCCAATTGACATTTTGAATCATTTGTGGTACAGTCCAAAAAATCAATTTTCGGATGAATAACGATGACTCCGGACCTGTCGAACGATCCCAAAATGGTCAATATGGATGAAATTTTAACATTTAATCTTTTGACTCTAAATGACTGTTGGATGTGAATTATGACTTTGTCAACTAAAATAATTGTGTTTAAAGTCATTTCTCTGCCTGAAACGGGTCAAAATGGAAGCTTTTGAGTAAGCAAAACTCTGTAAAAATGGCAATTTTGGTCACTGTGAGGGTTTAAAAAGTGGTTATTCAACATGAGGCACGATCCAATTGACATTTTGAATCATTTTTGGTACAGTCCAAAAAATCAATTTTCGGATGAAAAATGATGACTCCGGACCTGTTGAACGATCCCAAAATGGTCAATACGGATGAAATTTTAACATTTAATCTTTTGACTCTAAATGACTGTTGGATGTGAATTATGACTTTGTCAACTAAAATTAGTGTGTTTCAAGTCATTTCTGTGCCTGAAAGGGGTCTAAATTGGAGCTTTTGAGTAAGCAAAACTCAGTAAAAATGGCAATTTTGGTCACTGTGAGGGTTTAAAAAGTGGTTATTCAACATGAGGCACGATCCAATTTACATTTTGAATCATTTTTGGTACAGTCCAAAAAATCAATTTTCTGATGAAAAACGATGACTCCGGACCTGTCGAACGATCCCAAAATGGTCAATATGGATGAAATTTTAACATTTAAACTTTTGACTCTAAATGACTGTTGGATGTGAATTATGACTTTTTCAACTAAAATAAGTGTGTTTAAAGTCATTTCCGTGCCTGAAACGGGTCAAATTTGAAGCTTTTGAGTAAGCAAAATTCTGTAAATATGGCAATTTTGGTAAATGTGAGGGTTTAAAAAGTGGTTATTCAACATGAGGCACGATCCAATTTACATTTTGAATCATTTTTGGTACAGTTCAAATAATCAATTTTCGGATGAAAAACGATGACTCCGGACCTGTCGAACGATCCCAAAATGGTCAATATGGATGTAATTTTACCATTTAATCTTTTGACTCTAAATGACTGTTGGGTGTGAATTATGACTTTTTCAACTAAAATAAGTGTGTTTAAAGTCATTTCTGTGCCTGAAACGGGTCAAAATTGAAGCTTTTGAGTAAGCAAAACTCTGTAAAAATGGCAATTTTGGTCACTGTGAGGGTTTAAAAAGGGGTTATTCAACATGAGGCACGATCCAATTGACATTTTGAATCATTTGTGGTACAGTCCAAAAAATCAATTTTCGGATGAATAACGATGACTCCGGACCTGTCGAACGATCCCAAAAAGGTCAATATGGATGAAATTTTAACATTTAATCTTCTGACTCTAAATGACTGTTGGATGTGAATTATGAGTTTGTCAACTAAAATAAGTGTGTTTAAAGTCATTTCTGTGCCTGAAACTGGTCAAAATTGAAACTTTGAGTAAGCAAAACTCTGTGAAAATGGCAATTTTGGTCACTGTGAGGGTTTAAAAAGTGGTTATTCAACATGAGGCACGATCCAATTTACATTTTGAATCATTTTTGGTACAGTTCAAATAATCAATTTTCGGATGAAAAATGATGACTCCGGACCTGTCGAACGATCCCAAAATGGTCAATATGGATGTAATTTTACCATTTAATCTTTTGACTCTAAATGACTGTTGGGTGTGAATTATGACTTTTTCAACTAAAATAAGTGTGTTTAAAGTCATTTCTGTGCCTGAAACGGGTCAAAATTGAAGCTTTTGAGTAAGCAAAACTCTGTAAAAATGGCAATTTTGGTCACTGTGAGGGTTTAAAAAGTGGTTATTCAACATGAGGCACAATCCAATTTACATTTTAAATCATTTTTGGTACAGTCCAAAAAATCAATTTTCTGATGAAACACGATGACTCCGGACCTGTCGAACGATCCCAAAATGGTCAATATGGATGAAATTTTAACATTTAATCTTTTGACTCTAAATGACTGTTGGATGTGAATTATGACTTTTTCAACTAAAATAAGTGTGTTTAAAGTCATTTCTGTGCCTGAAACAGGTCAAAATTGAAGCTTTTGAGTAAGCAAACTCTGTAAAAATGGCAATTTTGGTCACTGTGAGGGTTTTAAAAGTGGTTAATCAACATGAGGCACCATCCAATTGACATTTTGAATCATTTTTGGTACAGTCCAAAAAATCAATTTTCGGATGAAAAACCATGACTCCGGACCTGTCGAATGATCCCAAAATGGTCAATATGGATGAAATTTTAACATTTAATCTTTTGACTCTAAATGACTGTTGGATGTGAATTGTGACTTTTTCAACTAAAATAAGTGTGTTTAAAGTCATTTCTGTGCCTGAAACGGGTCAAAATTGAAGCTTTTGAGTAAGCAAAACTCTGTAAAAATGGCAATTTTGGTCACTGTGAGGGTTTTAAAAGTGGTTAATCAACATGAGGCACCATCCAATTGACATTTTGAATCATTTTTGGTACAGTCCAAAAAATCAATTTTCGGATGAAAAACCATGACTCCGGACCTGTTGAATGATCCCAAAATGGTCAATATGGATGAAATTTTAACATTTAATCTTTTGACTCTAAATGACTATTGATTGTGAATTGTGACTTTGTCAACTAAAATAATTGTGTTTAAAGTCATTTCTCTGCCTGAAACGGGTCAAAATGGAAGCTTTTGAGTAAGCAAAACTCTGTAAAAATGGCAATTTTGGTCACTGTGAGGGTTTAAAAAGTGGTTATTCAACATGAGGCACGATCCAATTGACATTTTGAATCATTTTTGGTACAGTCCAAAAAATCAATTTTCGGATGAAAAACCATGACTCCGGACCTGTTGAACGATCCCAAAATGGTCAATACGGATGAAATTTTAACATTTAATCTTTTGACTCTAAATGACTGTTGGATGTGAATTATGACTTTGTCAACTAAAATTAGTGTGTTTCAAGTCATTTCTGTGCCTGAAACTGGTCAAAATTGAAACTTTGAGTAAGCAAAACTCTGTGAAAATGGCAATTTTGGTCACTGTGAGGGTTTAAAAAGTGGTTATTCAACATGAGGCACGATCCAATTTACATTTTGAATCATTTTTGGTACAGTTCAAATAATCAATTTTCGGATGAAAAATGATGACTCCGGACCTGTCGAACGATCCCAAAATGGTCAATATGGATGAAATTTTAACATTTAATCTTTTGACTCTAAATGACTGTTGGATGTGAATTATGACTTTTTCAACTAAAATAAGTGTGTTTAAAGTCATTTCTGTGCCTGAAACAGGTCAAAATTGAAGCTTTTGAGTAAGCAAACTCTGTAAAAATGGCAATTTTGGTCACTGTGAGGGGTTTAAAAGTGGTTAATCAACATGAGGCACCATCCAATTGACATTTTGAATCATTTTTGGTACAGTCCAAAAAATCAATTTTCGGATGAAAAACCATGACTCCGGACCTGTCGAATGATCCCAAAATGGTCAATATGGATGAAATTTTAACATTTAATCTTTTGACTCTAAATGACTGTTGGATGTGAATTGTGACTTTTTCAACTAAAATAAGTGTGTTTAAAGTCATTTCTGTGCCTGAAACGGGTCGAAATTGAAGCTTTTGAGTAAGCAAAACTCTGTGAAAATGGCAATTTTGGTCACTGTGAGGGTTTAAAAAGGGGTTATTCAACATGAGGCACGATCCAATTGACATTTTGAATCATTTGTGGTACAGTCCAAAAAATCAATTTTCGGATGAATAACGATGACTCCGGACCTGTCGAACGATCCCAAAATGGTCAATATGGATGAAATTTTAACATTTAATCTTTTGACTCTAAATGACTGTTGGATGTGAATTATGACTTTGTCAACTAAAATAATTGTGTTTAAAGTCATTTCTCTGCCTGAAACGGGTCAAAATGGAAGCTTTTGAGTAAGCAAAACTCTGTAAAAATGGCAATTTTGGTCACTGTGAGGGTTTAAAAAGTGGTTATTCAACATGAGGCACGATCCAATTGACATTTTGAATCATTTTTGGTACAGTCCAAAAAATCAATTTTCGGATGAAAAATGATGACTCCGGACCTGTTGAACGATCCCAAAATGGTCAATACGGATGAAATTTTAACATTTAATCTTTTGACTCTAAATGACTGTTGGATGTGAATTATGACTTTGTCAACTAAAATTAGTGTGTTTCAAGTCATTTCTGTGCCTGAAAGGGGTCTAAATTGGAGCTTTTGAGTAAGCAAAACTCTGTAAAAATGGCAATTTTGGTCACTGTGAGGGTTTAAAAAGTGGTTATTCAACATGAGGCACGATCCAATTTACATTTTGAATCATTTTTGGTACAGTCCAAAAAATCAATTTTCTGATGAAAAACGATGACTCCGGACCTGTCGAACGATCCCAAAATGGTCAATATGGATGAAATTTTAACATTTAAACTTTTGACTCTAAATGACTGTTGGATGTGAATTATGACTTTTTCAACTAAAATAAGTGTGTTTAAAGTCATTTCCGTGCCTGAAACGGGTCAAATTTGAAGCTTTTGAGTAAGCAAAATTCTGTAAATATGGCAATTTTGGTAAATGTGAGGGTTTAAAAAGTGGTTATTCAACATGAGGCACGATCCAATTTACATTTTGAATCATTTTTGGTACAGTTCAAATAATCAATTTTCGGATGAAAAACGATGACTCCGGACCTGTCGAACGATCCCAAAAAGGTCAATATGGATGAAATTTTAACATTTAATCTTCTGACTCTAAATGACTGTTGGATGTGAATTATGAGTTTGTCAACTAAAATAAGTGTGTTTAAAGTCATTTCTGTGCCTGAAACTGGTCAAAATTGAAACTTTTGAGTAAGCAAAACTCTGTGAAAATGGCAATTTTGGTCACTGTGAGGGTTTAAAAAGTGGTTATTCAACATGAGGCACCATCCAATTGACATTTTGAATCATTTTTGGTACAGTCCAAAAAATCAATTTTCGGATGAAAAACCATGACTCCGGACCTGTTGAATGATCCCAAAATGGTCAATATGGATGAAATTTTAACATTTAATCTTTTGACTCTAAATGACTGTTGGATGTGAATTGTGACTTTTTCAACTAAAATAAGTGTGTTTAAAGTCATTTCTGTGCCTGAAACGGGTCAAAATTGAAGCTTTTGAGTAAGCAAAACTCTGTAAAAATGGCAATTTTGGTCACTGTGAGGGTTTAAAAAGTGGTTATTCAACATGAGGCACAATCCAATTTACATTTTGAATCATTTTTGGTACAGTCCAAAAAATCAATTTTCTGATGAAACACGATGACTCCGGACCTGTCGAACGATCCCAAAATGGTCAATATGGATGAAATTTTAACATTTAATCTTTTGACTCTAAATGACTGTTGGATGTGAATTATGACTTTTTCAACTAAAATAAGTGTGTTTAAAGTCATTTCTGTGCCTGAAACAGGTCAAAATTGAAGCTTTTGAGTAAGCAAACTCTGTAAAAATGGCAATTTTGGTCACTGTGAGGGTTTTAAAAGTGGTTAATCAACATGAGGCACCATCCAATTGACATTTTGAATCATTTTTGGTACAGTCCAAAAAATCAATTTTCGGATGAAAAACCATGACTCCGGACCTGTCGAATGATCCCAAAATGGTCAATATGGATGAAATTTTAACATTTAATCTTTTGACTCTAAATGACTGTTGGATGTGAATTGTGACTTTTTCAACTAAAATAAGTGTGTTTAAAGTCATTTCTGTGCCTGAAACGGGTCAAAATTGAAGCTTTTGAGTAAGCAAAACTCTGTAAAAATGGCAATTTTGGTCACTGTGAGGGTTTTTAAAAGTGGTTAATCAACATGAGGCACCATCCAATTGACATTTTGAATCATTTTTGGTACAGTCCAAAAAATCAATTTTCGGATGAAAAACCATGACTCCGGACCTGTTGAATGATCCCAAAATGGTCAATATGGATGAAATTTTAACATTTAATCTTTTGACTCTAAATGACTGTTGGATGTGAATTGTGACTTTTTCAACTAAAATAAGTGTGTTTAAAGTCATTTCTGTGCCTGAAACGGGTCGAAATTGAAGCTTTTGAGTAAGCAAAACTCTGTAAAAATGGCAATTTTGGTCACTGTGAGGGTTTAAAAAGTGGTTATTCAACATGAGGCACGATCCAATTTACATTTTGAATCATTTTTGGTACAGTCCAAAAAATCAATTTTCTGATGAAAAACGATGACTCCGGACCTGTCGAACGATCCCAAAATGGTCAATATGGATGAAATTTTAACATTTAATCTTTTGACTCTAAATGACTGTTGGATGTGAATTATGACTTTTTCAACTAAAATAAGTGTGTTTAAAGTCATTTCCGTGCCTGAAACGGGTCAAATTTGAAGCTTTTGAGTAAGCATAATTCTGTAAATATGGCAATTTTGGTAAATGTGAGGGTTTAAAAAGTGGTTATTCAACATGAGGCACGATCCAATTTACATTTTGAATCATTTTTGGTACAGTTCAAATAATCAATTTTCGGATGAAAAACGATGACTCCGGACCTGTCGAACGATCCCAAAAAGGTCAATATGGATGAAATTTTAACATTTAATCTTCTGACTCTAAATGACTGTTGGATGTGAATTATGAGTTTGTCAACTAAAATAAGTGTGTTTAAAGTCATTTCTGTGCCTGAAACTGGTCAAAATTGAAGCTTTTGAGTAAGCAAAACTCTGTGAAAATGGCAATTTTGGTCACTGTGAGGGTTTAAAAAGTGGTTATTCAACATGAGGCACGATCCAATTTACATTTTGAATCATTTTTGGTACAGTTCAAATAATCAATTTTCGGATGAAAAACGATGACTCCGGACCTGTCGAATGATCCCAAAATGGTCAATATGGATGTAATTTTACCATTTAATCTTTTGACTCTAAATGACTGTTGGGTGTGAATTATGACTTTTTCAACTAAAATAAGTGTGTTTAAAGTCATTTCTGTGCCTGAAACGGGTCAAAATTGAAGCTTTTGAGTAAGCAAAACTCTGTAAAAATGGCAATTTTGGTCACTGTGAGGGTTTAAAAAGTGGTTATTCAACATGAGGCACAATCCAATTTACATTTTGAATCATTTTTGGTACAGTCCAAAAAATCAATTTTCTGATGAAACACGATGACTCCGGACCTGTCGAACGATCCCAAAATGGTCAATATGGATGAAATTTTAACATTTAATCTTTTGACTCTAAATGACTGTTGGATGTGAATTATGACTTTTTCAACTAAAATAAGTGTGTTTAAAGTCATTTCTGTGCCTGAAACAGGTCAAAATTGAAGCTTTTGAGTAAGCAAACTCTGTAAAAATGGCAATTTTGGTCACTGTGAGGGTTTTAAAAGTGGTTAATCAACATGAGGCACCATCCAATTGACATTTTGAATCATTTTTGGTACAGTCCAAAAAATCAATTTTCGGAGGAAAAGCCATGACTCCGGACCTGTCGAATGATCCCAAAATGGTCAATATGGATGAAATTTTAACATTTAATCTTTTGACTCTAAATGACTGTTGGATGTGAATTGTGACTTTTTCAACTAAAATAAGTGTGTTTAAAGTCATTTCTGTGCCTGAAACGGGTCAAAATTGAAGCTTTTGAGTAAGCAAAACTCTGTAAAAATGGCAATTTTGGTCACTGTGAGGGTTTAAAAAGTGATTATTCAACATGAGGCACGATCCAATTGACATTTTGAATCATTTTTGGTACAGTCCAAAAAATCAATTTTCGGATGAAAAACGATGACTCCAGACCTGTCGAACGTTCCCAAAATAGTCTATATTGATGAAATTTTAACATTTAATCTTTTGACTCTAAATGACTGTTGGATGTGAATTATGACTTTTTCAACTAAAATAAGTTTGTTTAAAGTGATTTCTGTGCCTGAAACGGGTCAAAATTGAAGCTTTTGAGTAAGCAAAACTCTGTTAAAATGTCAATTTTGGTCACTGTGAGGGTTTAAAAAGAGGTTATTCAACGTGAGGCACGATCTAATTGACATTTTGAATCATTTTTGGTAGAGTCCAAAAAATCCATTTTCGAATGAAAAACGATGACTCCGGACCTGTCGAACGATCACAAAATGGTCAATATGGATGAAATTTTAACATTTAATCTTTTGACTCTAAATGACTGTTGGATGTGAATTATGACTTTGTCAACTAAAATAAGTGTGTTTAAAGTCATTTCTGTGCCTGAAACGGGTCAAAATTGAAGCTTTAGAGTAAGCAAACTCTGTAAAAATGGCAATTTTGGTCACTGTGAGGGGTTAAAAAGTGGTTATTCAACATGAGGCAAGATCCAATTGACATTTTGAATCATTTTTGGTACAGTCCAAAAAATCAATCTTCGGATGAAAAACGATGACTCCGGACCTGTCGAACGATCCCAAAAAGGTCAATATGGATGAAATTTTAACATTTAATCTTCTGACTCTAAATGACTGTTGGATGTGAATTATGACTTTGTCAACTAAAATAAGTGTGTTTAAAGTCATTTCTGTGCCTGAAACGGGTCAAAATTGAAGCTTTAGAGTAAGCAAACTCTGTAAAAATGGCAATTTTGGTCACTGTGAGGGGTTAAAAAGTGGTTATTCAACATTAGGCAAGATCCAATTGACATTTTGAATCATTTTTGGTACAGTCCAAAAAATCAATTTTCTGATGAAAAACGATGACTCCGGACCTGTCGAACGATCCCAAAAAGGTCAATATGGATGAAATTTTAACATTTCATCTTTTGACTATAAATGACTGTTGGATGTGAATTATGACTTTTTCAACTAAAATAAGTGTGTTCAAAGTCATTTCTGTGCCTGAAACGGGTCAAATTTGAAGCTTTTGAGTAAGCAAAATTCTGTAAAAATGGCAATTTTGGTCACTGTGAGGGTTTAAAAAGTGGTTATTCAACATGAGGCACCATCCAATTGACATTTTGAATCATTTTTGGTACAGTCCAAAAAATCAATTTTCGGATGAAAAATGATGACTCCGGACCTGTTGAACGTTCCCAAAATGGTCTATAATGATGAAATTTTAACATTTAATCTTTTGACTCTAAATGACTGTTGGATGTGAATTATGACTTTTTCAACTAAAATAAGTGTGTTTAAAGTCATTTTTGTGCCTGAAACGGGTCAAAATTGAAGCTTTTGAGTAAGCAAACTCTGTAAAAATGGCAATTTTGGTCACTGTAAGGGGTTAAAAAGTGGTTATTCAACATGAGGCACGATCCAATTGACATTTTGAATCATTTTTGGTACAGTCCAAAAAATCAATTTTCGGATGAAAAACGATCCCAAAAAGGTCAATATGGATGAAATTTTAACATTTAATCTTCTGACTCTAAAGGACTGTTGGATGTGAATTATGAGTTTGTCAACTAAAATAAGTGTGTTTAAAGTCATTTCTGTGCCTGAAACTTGTCAAAATTGAAACTTTTGAGTAAGCAAAACTCTGTAAAAATGGCAATTTTGGTCACTGTGAGGGTTTTAAAAGTGGTTAATCAACATGAGGCACCATCCAATTGACATTTTGAATCATTTTTGGTACAGTCCAAAAAATCAATTTTCGGATGAAAAACCATGACTCCGGACCTGTTGAATGATCCCAAAATGGTCAATATGGATGAAATTTTAACATTTAATCTTTTGACTCTAAATGACTGTTGGATGTGAATTGTGACTTTTTCAACTAAAATAAGTGTGTTTAAAGTCATTTCTGTGCCTGAAACGGGTCGAAATTGAAGCTTTTGAGTAAGCAAAACTCTGTGAAAATGGCAATTTTGGTCACTGTGAGGGTTTAAAAAGGGGTTATTCAACATGAGGCACGATCCAATTGACATTTTGAATCATTTGTGGTACAGTCCAAAAAATCAATTTTCGGATGAATAACGATGACTCCGGACCTGTCGAACGATCCCAAAATGGTCAATATGGATGAAATTTTAACATTTAATCTTTTGACTCTAAATGACTGTTGGATGTGAATTATGACTTTGTCAACTAAAATAATTGTGTTTAAAGTCATTTCTCTGCCTGAAACGGGTCAAAATGGAAGCTTTTGAGTAAGCAAAACTCTGTAAAAATGGCAATTTTGGTCACTGTGAGGGTTTAAAAAGTGGTTATTCAACATGAGGCACGATCCAATTGACATTTTGAATCATTTTTGGTACAGTCCAAAAAATCAATTTTCGGATGAAAAATGATGACTCCGGACCTGTTGAACGATCCCAAAATGGTCAATACGGATGAAATTTTAACATTTAATCTTTTGACTCTAAATGACTGTTGGATGTGAATTATGACTTTGTCAACTAAAATTAGTGTGTTTCAAGTCATTTCTGTGCCTGAAAGGGGTCAAAATTGGAGCTTTTGAGTAAGCAAAACTCTGTAAAAATGGCAATTTTGGTCACTGTGAGGGTTTAAAAAGTGGTTATTCAACATGAGGCACGATCCAATTTACATTTTGAATCATTTTTGGTACAGTCCAAAAAATCAATTTTCTGATGAAAAACGATGACTCCGGACCTGTCGAACGATCCCAAAATGGTCAATATGGATGAAATTTTAACATTTAATCTTTTGACTCTAAATGACTGTTGGATGTGAATTATGACTTTTTCAACTAAAATAAGTGTGTTTAAAGTCATTTCCGTGCCTGAAACGGGTCAAATTTGAAGCTTTTGAGTAAGCATAATTCTGTAAATATGGCAATTTTGGTAAATGTGAGGGTTTAAAAAGTGGTTATTCAACATGAGGCACGATCCAATTTACATTTTGAATCATTTTTGGTACAGTTCAAATAATCAATTTTCGGATGAAAAACGATGACTCCGGACCTGTCGAACGATCCCAAAAAGGTCAATATGGATGAAATTTTAACATTTAATCTTCTGACTCTAAATGACTGTTGGATGTGAATTATGAGTTTGTCAACTAAAATAAGTGTGTTTAAAGTCATTTCTGTGCCTGAAACTGGTCAAAATTGAAGCTTTTGAGTAAGCAAAACTCTGTGAAAATGGCAATTTTGGTCACTGTGAGGGTTTAAAAAGTGGTTATTCAACATGAGGCACGATCCAATTTACATTTTGAATCATTTTTGGTACAGTTCAAATAATCAATTTTCGGATGAAAAACGATGACTCCGGACCTGTCGAATGATCCCAAAATGGTCAATATGGATGTAATTTTACCATTTAATCTTTTGACTCTAAATGACTGTTGGGTGTGAATTATGACTTTTTCAACTAAAATGAGTGTGTTTAAAGTCATTTCTGTGCCTGAAACGGGTCAAAATTGAAGCTTTTGAGTAAGCAAAACTCTGTAAAAATGGCAATTTTGGTCACTGTGAGGGTTTAAAAAGTGGTTATTCAACATGAGGCACAATCCAATTTACATTTTGAATCATTTTTGGAACAGTCCAAAAAATCAATTTTCTGATGAAACACGATGACTCCGGACCTGTCGAACGATCCCAAAATGGTCAATATGGATGAAATTTTAACATTTAATCTTTTGACTCTAAATGACTGTTGGATGTGAATTATGACTTTTTCAACTAAAATAAGTGTGTTTAAAGTCATTTCTGTGCCTGAAACAGGTCAAAATTGAAGCTTTTGAGTAAGCAAACTCTGTAAAAATGGCAATTTTGGTCACTGTGAGGGTTTTAAAAGTGGTTAATCAACATGAGGCACCATCCAATTGACATTTTGAATCATTTTTGGTACAGTCCAAAAAATCAATTTTCGGAGGAAAAGCCATGACTCCGGACCTGTCGAATGATCCCAAAATGGTCAATATGGATGAAATTTTAACATTTAATCTTTTGACTCTAAATGACTGTTGGATGTGAATTGTGACTTTTTCAACTAAAATAAGTGTGTTTAAAGTCATTTCTGTGCCTGAAACGGGTCAAAATTGAAGCTTTTGAGTAAGCAAAACTCTGTAAAAATGGCAATTTTGGTCACTGTGAGGGTTTTAAAAGTGGTTAATCAACATGAGGCACCATCCAATTGACATTTTGAATCATTTTTGGTACAGTCCAAAAAATCAATTTTCGGATGAAAAACCATGACTCCGGACCTGTTGAATGATCCCAAAATGGTCAATATGGATGAAATTTTAACATTTAATCTTTTGACTCTAAATGACTGTTGGATGTGAATTGTGACTTTTTCAACTAAAATAAGTGTGTTTAAAGTCATTTCTGTGCCTGAAACGGGTCGAAATTGAAGCTTTTGAGTAAGCAAAACTCTGTGAAAATGGCAATTTTGGTCACTGTGAGGGTTTAAAAAGGGGTTATTCAACATGAGGCACGATCCAATTGACATTTTGAATCATTTGTGGTACAGTCCAAAAAATCAATTTTCGGATGAATAACGATGACTCCGGACCTGTCGAACGATCCCAAAATGGTCAATATGGATGAAATTTTAACATTTAATCTTTTGACTCTAAATGACTGTTGGATGTGAATTATGACTTTGTCAACTAAAATTAGTGTGTTTCAAGTCATTTCTGTGCCTGAAAGGGGTCAAAATTGGAGCTTTTGAGTAAGCAAAACTCTGTAAAAATGGCAATTTTGGTCACTGTGAGGGTTTAAAAAGTGGTTATTCAACATGAGGCACGATCCAATTTACATTTTGAATCATTTTTGGTACAGTCCAAAAAATCAATTTTCTGATGAAAAACGATGACTCCGGACCTGTCGAACGATCCCAAAATGGTCAATATGGATGAAATTTTAACATTTAATCTTTTGACTCTAAATGACTGTTGGATGTGAATTATGACTTTTTCAACTAAAATAAGTGTGTTTAAAGTCATTTCCGTGCCTGAAACGGGTCAAATTTGAAGCTTTTGAGTAAGCATAATTCTGTAAATATGGCAATTTTGGTAAATGTGAGGGTTTAAAAAGTGGTTATTCAACATGAGGCACGATCCAATTTACATTTTGAATCATTTTTGGTACAGTTCAAATAATCAATTTTCGGATGAAAAACGATGACTCCGGACCTGTCGAACGATCCCAAAAAGGTCAATATGGATGAAATTTTAACATTTAATCTTCTGACTCTAAATGACTGTTGGATGTGAATTATGAGTTTGTCAACTAAAATAAGTGTGTTTAAAGTCATTTCTGTGCCTGAAACTGGTCAAAATTGAAGCTTTTGAGTAAGCAAAACTCTGTGAAAATGGCAATTTTGGTCACTGTGAGGGTTTAAAAAGTGGTTATTCAACATGAGGCACGATCCAATTTACATTTTGAATCATTTTTGGTACAGTTCAAATAATCAATTTTCGGATGAAAAACGATGACTCCGGACCTGTCGAATGATCCCAAAATGGTCAATATGGATGTAATTTTACCATTTAATCTTTTGACTCTAAATGACTGTTGGGTGTGAATTATGACTTTTTCAACTAAAATAAGTGTGTTTAAAGTCATTTCTGTGCCTGAAACGGGTCAAAATTGAAGCTTTTGAGTAAGCAAAACTCTGTAAAAATGGCAATTTTGGTCACTGTGAGGGTTTAAAAAGTGGTTATTCAACATGAGGCACAATCCAATTTACATTTTGAATCATTTTTGGTACAGTCCAAAAAATCAATTTTCTGATGAAACACGATGACTCCGGACCTGTCGAACGATCCCAAAATGGTCAATATGGATGAAATTTTAACATTTAATCTTTTGACTCTAAATGACTGTTGGATGTGAATTATGACTTTTTCAACTAAAATAAGTGTGTTTAAAGTCATTTCTGTGCCTGAAACAGGTCAAAATTGAAGCTTTTGAGTAAGCAAACTCTGTAAAAATGGCAATTTTGGTCACTGTGAGGGTTTTAAAAGTGGTTAATCAACATGAGGCACCATCCAATTGACATTTTGAATCATTTTTGGTACAGTCCAAAAAATCAATTTTCGGAGGAAAAGCCATGACTCCGGACCTGTCGAATGATCCCAAAATGGTCAATATGGATGAAATTTTAACATTTAATCTTTTGACTCTAAATGACTGTTGGATGTGAATTGTGACTTTTTCAACTAAAATAAGTGTGTTTAAAGTCATTTCTGTGCCTGAAACGGGTCAAAATTGAAGCTTTTGAGTAAGCAAAACTCTGTAAAAATGGCAATTTTGGTCACTGTGAGGGTTTTAAAAGTGGTTAATCAACATGAGGCACCATCCAATTGACATTTTGAATCATTTTTGGTACAGTCCAAAAAATCAATTTTCGGATGAAAAACCATGACTCCGGACCTGTTGAATGATCCCAAAATGGTCAATATGGATGAAATTTTAACATTTAATCTTTTGACTCTAAATGACTGTTGGATGTGAATTGTGACTTTTTCAACTAAAATAAGTGTGTTTAAAGTCATTTCTGTGCCTGAAACGGGTCGAAATTGAAGCTTTTGAGTAAGCAAAACTCTGTGAAAATGGCAATTTTGGTCACTGTGAGGGTTTAAAAAGGGGTTATTCAACATGAGGCACGATCCAATTGACATTTTGAATCATTTGTGGTACAGTCCAAAAAATCAATTTTCGGATGAATAACGATGACTCCGGACCTGTCGAACGATCCCAAAATGGTCAATATGGATGAAATTTTAACATTTAATCTTTTGACTCTAAATGACTGTTGGATGTGAATTATGACTTTGTCAACTAAAATTAGTGTGTTTCAAGTCATTTCTGTGCCTGAAAGGGGTCAAAATTGGAGCTTTTGAGTAAGCAAAACTCTGTAAAAATGGCAATTTTGGTCACTGTGAGGGTTTAAAAAGTGGTTATTCAACATGAGGCACGATCCAATTTACATTTTGAATCATTTTTGGTACAGTCCAAAAAATCAATTTTCTGATGAAAAACGATGACTCCGGACCTGTCGAACGATCCCAAAATGGTCAATATGGATGAAATTTTAACATTTAATCTTTTGACTCTAAATGACTGTTGGATGTGAATTATGACTTTTTCAACTAAAATAAGTGTGTTTAAAGTCATTTCCGTGCCTGAAACGGGTCAAATTTGAAGCTTTTGAGTAAGCATAATTCTGTAAATATGGCAATTTTGGTAAATGTGAGGGTTTAAAAAGTGGTTATTCAACATGAGGCACGATCCAATTTACATTTTGAATCATTTTTGGTACAGTTCAAATAATCAATTTTCGGATGAAAAACGATGACTCCGGACCTGTCGAACGATCCCAAAAAGGTCAATATGGATGAAATTTTAACATTTAATCTTCTGACTCTAAATGACTGTTGGATGTGAATTATGAGTTTGTCAACTAAAATAAGTGTGTTTAAAGTCATTTCTGTGCCTGAAACTGGTCAAAATTGAAGCTTTTGAGTAAGCAAAACTCTGTGAAAATGGCAATTTTGGTCACTGTGAGGGTTTAAAAAGTGGTTATTCAACATGAGGCACGATCCAATTTACATTTTGAATCATTTTTGGTACAGTTCAAATAATCAATTTTCGGATGAAAAACGATGACTCCGGACCTGTCGAATGATCCCAAAATGGTCAATATGGATGTAATTTTACCATTTAATCTTTAGACTCTAAATGACTGTTGGGTGTGAATTATGACTTTTTCAACTAAAATAAGTGTGTTTAAAGTCATTTCTGTGCCTGAAACGGGTCAAAATTGAAGCTTTTGAGTAAGCAAAACTCTGTAAAAATGGCAATTTTGGTCACTGTGAGGGTTTAAAAAGTGGTTATTCAACATGAGGCACAATCCAATTTACATTTTGAATCATTTTTGGTACAGTCCAAAAAATCAATTTTCTGATGAAACACGATGACTCCGGACCTGTCGAACGATCCCAAAATGGTCAATATGGATGAAATTTTAACATTTAATCTTTTGACTCTAAATGACTGTTGGATGTGAATTATGACTTTTTCAACTAAAATAAGTGTGTTTAAAGTCATTTCTGTGCCTGAAACAGGTCAAAATTGAAGCTTTTGAGTAAGCAAACTCTGTAAAAATGGCAATTTTGGTCACTGTGAGGGTTTTAAAAGTGGTTAATCAACATGAGGCACCATCCAATTGACATTTTGAATCATTTTTGGTACAGTCCAAAAAATCAATTTTCGGAGGAAAAGCCATGACTCCGGACCTGTCGAATGATCCCAAAATGGTCAATATGGATGAAATTTTAACATTTAATCTTTTGACTCTAAATGACTGTTGGATGTGAATTGTGACTTTTTCAACTAAAATAAGTGTGTTTAAAGTCATTTCTGTGCCTGAAACGGGTCAAAATTGAAGCTTTTGAGTAAGCAAAACTCTGTAAAAATGGCAATTTTGGTCACTGTGAGGGTTTAAAAAGTGATTATTCAACATGAGGCACGATCCAATTGACATTTTGAATCATTTTTGGTACAGTCCAAAAAATCAATTTTCGGATGAAAAACGATGACTCCAGACCTGTCGAACGTTCCCAAAATAGTCTATATTGATGAAATTTTAACATTTAATCTTTTGACTCTAAATGACTGTTGGATGTGAATTATGACTTTTTCAACTAAAATAAGTTTGTTTAAAGTGATTTCTGTGCCTGAAACGGGTCAAAATTGAAGCTTTTGAGTAAGCAAAACTCTGTTAAAATGTCAATTTTGGTCACTGTGAGGGTTTAAAAAGAGGTTATTCAACGTGAGGCACGATCTAATTGACATTTTGAATCATTTTTGGTAGAGTCCAAAAAATCCATTTTCGAATGAAAAACGATGACTCCGGACCTGTCGAACGATCACAAAATGGTCAATATGGATGAAATTTTAACATTTAATCTTTTGACTCTAAATGACTGTTGGATGTGAATTATGACTTTGTCAACTAAAATAAGTGTGTTTAAAGTCATTTCTGTGCCTGAAACGGGTCAAAATTGAAGCTTTAGAGTAAGCAAACTCTGTAAAAATGGCAATTTTGGTCACTGTGAGGGGTTAAAAAGTGGTTATTCAACATGAGGCAAGATCCAATTGACATTTTGAATCATTTTTGGTACAGTCCAAAAAATCAATTTTCTGATGAAAAACGATGACTCCGGACCTGTCGAACGATCCCAAAAAGGTCAATATGGATGAAATTTTAACATTTCATCTTTTGACTATAAATGACTGTTGGATGTGAATTATGACTTTTTCAACTAAAATAAGTGTGTTCAAAGTCATTTCTGTGCCTGAAACGGGTCAAATTTGAAGCTTTTGAGTAAGCAAAATTCTGTAAAAATGGCAATTTTGGTCACTGTGAGGGTTTAAAAAGTGGTTATTCAACATGAGGCACCATCCAATTGACATTTTGAATCATTTTTGGTACAGTCCAAAAAATCAATTTTCGGATGAAAAATGATGACTCCGGACCTGTTGAACGTTCCCAAAATGGTCTATAATGATGAAATTTTAACATTTAATCTTTTGACTCTAAATGACTGTTGGATGTGAATTATGACTTTTTCAACTAAAATAAGTGTGTTTAAAGTCATTTTTGTGCCTGAAACGGGTCAAAATTGAAGCTTTTGAGTAAGCAAACTCTGTAAAAATGGCAATTTTGGTCACTGTAAGGGGTTAAAAAGTGGTTATTCAACATGAGGCACGATCCAATTGACATTTTGAATCATTTTTGGTACAGTCCAAAAAATCAATTTTCGGATGAAAAACGATCCCAAAAAGGTCAATATGGATGAAATTTTAACATTTAATCTTCTGACTCTAAAGGACTGTTGGATGTGAATTATGAGTTTGTCAACTAAAATAAGTGTGTTTAAAGTCATTTCTGTGCCTGAAACTTGTCAAAATTGAAACTTTTGAGTAAGCAAAACTCTGTAAAAATGGCAATTTTGGTCACTGTGAGGGTTTTAAAAGTGGTTAATCAACATGAGGCACCATCCAATTGACATTTTGAATCATTTTTGGTACAGTCCAAAAAATCAATTTTCGGATGAAAAACCATGACTCCGGACCTGTTGAATGATCCCAAAATGGTCAATATGGATGAAATTTTAACATTTAATCTTTTGACTCTAAATGACTGTTGGATGTGAATTGTGACTTTTTCAACTAAAATAAGTGTGTTTAAAGTCATTTCTGTGCCTGAAACGGGTCGAAATTGAAGCTTTTGAGTAAGCAAAACTCTGTGAAAATGGCAATTTTGGTCACTGTGAGGGTTTAAAAAGGGGTTATTCAACATGAGGCACGATCCAATTGACATTTTGAATCATTTGTGGTACAGTCCAAAAAATCAATTTTCGGATGAATAACGATGACTCCGGACCTGTCGAACGATCCCAAAATGGTCAATATGGATGAAATTTTAACATTTAATCTTTTGACTCTAAATGACTGTTGGATGTGAATTATGACTTTGTCAACTAAAATAATTGTGTTTAAAGTCATTTCTCTGCCTGAAACGGGTCAAAATGGAAGCTTTTGAGTAAGCAAAACTCTGTAAAAATGGCAATTTTGGTCACTGTGAGGGTTTAAAAAGTGGTTATTCAACATGAGGCACGATCCAATTGACATTTTGAATCATTTTTGGTACAGTCCAAAAAATCAATTTTCGGATGAAAAATGATGACTCCGGACCTGTTGAACGATCCCAAAATGGTCAATACGGATGAAATTTTAACATTTAATCTTTTGACTCTAAATGACTGTTGGATGTGAATTATGACTTTGTCAACTAAAATTAGTGTGTTTCAAGTCATTTCTGTGCCTGAAAGGGGTCAAAATTGGAGCTTTTGAGTAAGCAAAACTCTGTAAAAATGGCAATTTGGGTCACTGTGAGGGTTTAAAAAGTGGTTATTCAACATGAGGCACGATCCAATTTACATTTTGAATCATTTTTGGTACAGTCCAAAAAATCAATTTTCTGATGAAAAACGATGACTCCGGACCTGTCGAACGATCCCAAAATGGTCAATATGGATGAAATTTTAACATTTAATCTTTTGACTCTAAATGACTGTTGGATGTGAATTATGACTTTTTCAACTAAAATAAGTGTGTTTAAAGTCATTTCCGTGCCTGAAACGGGTCAAATTTGAAGCTTTTGAGTAAGCATAATTCTGTAAATATGGCAATTTTGGTAAATGTGAGGGTTTAAAAAGTGGTTATTCAACATGAGGCACGATCCAATTTACATTTTGAATCATTTTTGGTACAGTTCAAATAATCAATTTTCGGATGAAAAACGATGACTCCGGACCTGTCGAACGATCCCAAAAAGGTCAATATGGATGAAATTTTAACATTTAATCTTCTGACTCTAAATGACTGTTGGATGTGAATTATGAGTTTGTCAACTAAAATAAGTGTGTTTAAAGTCATTTCTGTGCCTGAAACTGGTCAAAATTGAAGCTTTTGAGTAAGCAAAACTCTGTGAAAATGGCAATTTTGGTCACTGTGAGGGTTTAAAAAGTGGTTATTCAACATGAGGCACGATCCAATTTACATTTTGAATCATTTTTGGTACAGTTCAAATAATCAATTTTCGGATGAAAAACGATGACTCCGGACCTGTCGAATGATCCCAAAATGGTCAATATGGATGTAATTTTACCATTTAATCTTTTGACTCTAAATGACTGTTGGGTGTGAATTATGACTTTTTCAACTAAAATAAGTGTGTTTAAAGTCATTTCTGTGCCTGAAACGGGTCAAAATTGAAGCTTTTGAGTAAGCAAAACTCTGTAAAAATGGCAATTTTGGTCACTGTGAGGGTTTAAAAAGTGGTTATTCAACATGAGGCACAATCCAATTTACATTTTGAATCATTTTTGGTACAGTCCAAAAAATCAATTTTCTGATGAAACACGATGACTCCGGACCTGTCGAACGATCCCAAAATGGTCAATATGGATGAAATTTTAACATTTAATCTTTTGACTCTAAATGACTGTTGGATGTGAATTATGACTTTTTCAACTAAAATAAGTGTGTTTAAAGTCATTTCTGTGCCTGAAACAGGTCAAAATTGAAGCTTTTGAGTAAGCAAACTCTGTAAAAATGGCAATTTTGGTCACTGTGAGGGTTTTAAAAGTGGTTAATCAACATGAGGCACCATCCAATTGACATTTTGAATCATTTTTGGTACAGTCCAAAAAATCAATTTTCGGAGGAAAAGCCATGACTCCGGACCTGTCGAATGATCCCAAAATGGTCAATATGGATGAAATTTTAACATTTAATCTTTTGACTCTAAATGACTGTTGGATGTGAATTGTGACTTTTTCAACTAAAATAAGTGTGTTTAAAGTCATTTCTGTGCCTGAAACGGGTCAAAATTGAAGCTTTTGAGTAAGCAAAACTCTGTAAAAATGGCAATTTTGGTCACTGTGAGGGTTTAAAAAGTGATTATTCAACATGAGGCACGATCCAATTGACATTTTGAATCATTTTTGGTACAGTCCAAAAAATCAATTTTCGGATGAAAAACGATGACTCCAGACCTGTCGAACGTTCCCAAAATAGTCTATATTGATGAAATTTTAACATTTAATCTTTTGACTCTAAATGACTGTTGGATGTGAATTATGACTTTTTCAACTAAAATAAGTTTGTTTAAAGTGATTTCTGTGCCTGAAACGGGTCAAAATTGAAGCTTTTGAGTAAGCAAAACTCTGTTAAAATGTCAATTTTGGTCACTGTGAGGGTTTAAAAAGAGGTTATTCAACGTGAGGCACGATCTAATTGACATTTTGAATCATTTTTGGTAGAGTCCAAAAAATCCATTTTCGAATGAAAAACGATGACTCCGGACCTGTCGAACGATCACAAAATGGTCAATATGGATGAAATTTTAACATTTAATCTTTTGACTCTAAATGACTGTTGGATGTGAATTATGACTTTGTCAACTAAAATAAGTGTGTTTAAAGTCATTTCTGTGCCTGAAACGGGTCAAAATTGAAGCTTTAGAGTAAGCAAACTCTGTAAAAATGGCAATTTTGGTCACTGTGAGGGGTTAAAAAGTGGTTATTCAACATGAGGCAAGATCCAATTGACATTTTGAATCATTTTTGGTACAGTCCAAAAAATCAATCTTCGGATGAAAAATGATGACTCCGGACCTGTCGAACGATCCCAAAAAGGTCAATATGGATGAAATTTTAACATTTAATCTTCTGACTCTAAATGACTGTTGGATGTGAATTATGACTTTGTCAACTAAAATAAGTGTGTTTAAAGTCATTTCTGTGCCTGAAACGGGTCAAAATTGAAGCTTTAGAGTAAGCAAACTCTGTAAAAATGGCAATTTTGGTCACTGTGAGGGGTTAAAAAGTGGTTATTCAACATGAGGCAAGATCCAATTGACATTTTGAATCATTTTTGGTACAGTCCAAAAAATCAATTTTCTGATGAAAAACGATGACTCCGGACCTGTCGAACGATCCCAAAAAGGTCAATATGGATGAAATTTTAACATTTCATCTTTTGACTATAAATGACTGTTGGATGTGAATTATGACTTTTTCAACTAAAATAAGTGTGTTCAAAGTCATTTCTGTGCCTGAAACGGGTCAAATTTGAAGCTTTTGAGTAAGCAAAATTCTGTAAAAATGGCAATTTTGGTCACTGTGAGGGTTTAAAAAGTGGTTATTCAACATGAGGCACCATCCAATTGACATTTTGAATCATTTTTGGTACAGTCCAAAAAATCAATTTTCGGATGAAAAATGATGACTCCGGACCTGTTGAACGTTCCCAAAATGGTCTATAATGATGAAATTTTAACATTTAATCTTTTGACTCTAAATGACTGTTGGATGTGAATTATGACTTTTTCAACTAAAATAAGTGTGTTTAAAGTCATTTTTGTGCCTGAAACGGGTCAAAATTGAAGCTTTTGAGTAAGCAAACTCTGTAAAAATGGCAATTTTGGTCACTGTAAGGGGTTGAAAAGTGGTTATTCAACATGAGGCACGATCCAATTGACATTTTGAATCATTTTTGGTACAGTCCAAAAAATCAATTTTCGGATGAAAAACGATCCCAAAAAGGTCAATATGGATGAAATTTTAACATTTAATCTTCTGACTCTAAAGGACTGTTGGATGTGAATTATGAGTTTGTCAACTAAAATAAGTGTGTTTAAAGTCATTTCTGTGCCTGAAACTTGTCAAAATTGAAACTTTTGAGTAAGCAAAACTCTGTAAAAATGGCAATTTTGGTCACTGTGAGGGTTTTAAAAGTGGTTAATCAACATGAGGCACCATCCAATTGACATTTTGAATCATTTTTGGTACAGTCCAAAAAATCAATTTTCGGATGAAAAACCATGACTCCGGACCTGTTGAATGATCCCAAAATGGTCAATATGGATGAAATTTTAACATTTAATCTTTTGACTCTAAATGACTGTTGGATGTGAATTGTGACTTTTTCAACTAAAATAAGTGTGTTTAAAGTCATTTCTGTGCCTGAAACGGGTCGAAATTGAAGCTTTTGAGTAAGCAAAACTCTGTGAAAATGGCAATTTTGGTCACTGTGAGGGTTTAAAAAGGGGTTATTCAACATGAGGCACGATCCAATTGACATTTTGAATCATTTGTGGTACAGTCCAAAAAATCAATTTTCGGATGAATAACGATGACTCCGGACCTGTCGAACGATCCCAAAATGGTCAATATGGATGAAATTTTAACATTTAATCTTTTGACTCTAAATGACTGTTGGATGTGAATTATGACTTTGTCAACTAAAATAATTGTGTTTAAAGTCATTTCTCTGCCTGAAACGGGTCAAAATGGAAGCTTTTGAGTAAGCAAAACTCTGTAAAAATGGCAATTTTGGTCACTGTGAGGGTTTAAAAAGTGGTTATTCAACATGAGGCACGATCCAATTGACATTTTGAATCATTTTTGGTACAGTCCAAAAAATCAATTTTCGGATGAAAAATGATGACTCCGGACCTGTTGAACGATCCCAAAATGGTCAATACGGATGAAATTTTAACATTTAATCTTTTGACTCTAAATGACTGTTGGATGTGAATTATGACTTTGTCAACTAAAATTAGTGTGTTTCAAGTCATTTCTGTGCCTGAAAGGGGTCAAAATTGGAGCTTTTGAGTAAGCAAAACTCTGTAAAAATGGCAATTTTGGTCACTGTGAGGGTTTAAAAAGTGGTTATTCAACATGAGGCACGATCCAATTTACATTTTGAATCATTTTTGGTACAGTCCAAAAAATCAATTTTCTGATGAAAAACGATGACTCCGGACCTGTCGAACGATCCCAAAATGGTCAATATGGATGAAATTTTAACATTTAATCTTTTGACTCTAAATGACTGTTGGATGTGAATTATGACTTTTTCAACTAAAATAAGTGTGTTTAAAGTCATTTCCGTGCCTGAAACGGGTCAAATTTGAAGCTTTTGAGTAAGCATAATTCTGTAAATATGGCAATTTTGGTAAATGTGAGGGTTTAAAAAGTGGTTATTCAACATGAGGCACGATCCAATTTACATTTTGAATCATTTTTGGTACAGTTCAAATAATCAATTTTCGGATGAAAAACGATGACTCCGGACCTGTCGAACGATCCCAAAAAGGTCAATATGGATGAAATTTTAACATTTAATCTTCTGACTCTAAATGACTGTTGGATGTGAATTATGAGTTTGTCAACTAAAATAAGTGTGTTTAAAGTCATTTCTGTGCCTGAAACTGGTCAAAATTGAAGCTTTTGAGTAAGCAAAACTCTGTGAAAATGGCAATTTTGGTCACTGTGAGGGTTTAAAAAGTGGTTATTCAACATGAGGCACGATCCAATTTACATTTTGAATCATTTTTGGTACAGTTCAAATAATCAATTTTCGGATGAAAAACGATGACTCCGGACCTGTCGAATGATCCCAAAATGGTCAATATGGATGTAATTTTACCATTTAATCTTTTGACTCTAAATGACTGTTGGGTGTGAATTATGACTTTTTCAACTAAAATAAGTGTGTTTAAAGTCATTTCTGTGCCTGAAACGGGTCAAAATTGAAGCTTTTGAGTAAGCAAAACTCTGTAAAAATGGCAATTTTGGTCACTGTGAGGGTTTAAAAAGTGGTTATTCAACATGAGGCACAATCCAATTTACATTTTGAATCATTTTTGGTACAGTCCAAAAAATCAATTTTCTGATGAAACACGATGACTCCGGACCTGTCGAACGATCCCAAAATGGTCAATATGGATGAAATTTTAACATTTAATCTTTTGACTCTAAATGACTGTTGGATGTGAATTATGACTTTTTCAACTAAAATAAGTGTGTTTAAAGTCATTTCTGTGCCTGAAACAGGTCAAAATTGAAGCTTTTGAGTAAGCAAACTCTGTAAAAATGGCAATTTTGGTCACTGTGAGGGTTTTAAAAGTGGTTAATCAACATGAGGCACCATCCAATTGACATTTTGAATCATTTTTGGTACAGTCCAAAAAATCAATTTTCGGAGGAAAAGCCATGACTCCGGACCTGTCGAATGATCCCAAAATGGTCAATATGGATGAAATTTTAACATTTAATCTTTTGACTCTAAATGACTGTTGGATGTGAATTGTGACTTTTTCAACTAAAATAAGTGTGTTTAAAGTCATTTCTGTGCCTGAAACAGGTCAAAATTGAAGCTTTTGAGTAAGCAAAACTCTGTAAAAATGGCAATTTTGGTCACTGTGAGGGTTTAAAAAGTGATTATTCAACATGAGGCACGATCCAATTGACATTTTGAATCATTTTTGGTACAGTCCAAAAAATCAATTTTCGGATGAAAAACGATGACTCCAGACCTGTCGAACGTTCCCAAAATAGTCTATATTGATGAAATTTTAACATTTAATCTTTTGACTCTAAATGACTGTTGGATGTGAATTATGACTTTTTCAACTAAAATAAGTTTGTTTAAAGTGATTTCTGTGCCTGAAACGGGTCAAAATTGAAGCTTTTGAGTAAGCAAAACTCTGTTAAAATGTCAATTTTGGTCACTGTGAGGGTTTAAAAAGAGGTTATTCAACGTGAGGCACGATCTAATTGACATTTTGAATCATTTTTGGTAGAGTCCAAAAAATCCATTTTCGAATGAAAAACGATGACTCCGGACCTGTCGAACGATCACAAAATGGTCAATATGGATGAAATTTTAACATTTAATCTTTTGACTCTAAATGACTGTTGGATGTGAATTATGACTTTGTCAACTAAAATAAGTGTGTTTAAAGTCATTTCTGTGCCTGAAACGGGTCAAAATTGAAGCTTTAGAGTAAGCAAACTCTGTAAAAATGGCAATTTTGGTCACTGTGAGGGGTTAAAAAGTGGTTATTCAACATGAGGCAAGATCCAATTGACATTTTGAATCATTTTTGGTACAGTCCAAAAAATCAATCTTCGGATGAAAAATGATGACTCCGGACCTGTCGAACGATCCCAAAAAGGTCAATATGGATGAAATTTTAACATTTAATCTTCTGACTCTAAATGACTGTTGGATGTGAATTATGACTTTGTCAACTAAAATAAGTGTGTTTAAAGTCATTTCTGTGCCTGAAACGGGTCAAAATTGAAGCTTTAGAGTAAGCAAACTCTGTAAAAATGGCAATTTTGGTCACTGTGAGGGGTTAAAAAGTGGTTATTCAACATGAGGCAAGATCCAATTGACATTTTGAATCATTTTTGGTACAGTCCAAAAAATCAATTTTCTGATGAAAAACGATGACTCCGGACCTGTCGAACGATCCCAAAAAGGTCAATATGGATGAAATTTTAACATTTCATCTTTTGACTATAAATGACTGTTGGATGTGAATTATGACTTTTTCAACTAAAATAAGTGTGTTCAAAGTCATTTCTGTGCCTGAAACGGGTCAAATTTGAAGCTTTTGAGTAAGCAAAATTCTGTAAAAATGGCAATTTTGGTCACTGTGAGGGTTTAAAAAGTGGTTATTCAACATGAGGCACCATCCAATTGACATTTTGAATCATTTTTGGTACAGTCCAAAAAATCAATTTTCGGATGAAAAATGATGACTCCGGACCTGTTGAACGTTCCCAAAATGGTCTATAATGATGAAATTTTAACATTTAATCTTTTGACTCTAAATGACTGTTGGATGTGAATTATGACTTTTTCAACTAAAATAAGTGTGTTTAAAGTCATTTTTGTGCCTGAAACGGGTCAAAATTGAAGCTTTTGAGTAAGCAAACTCTGTAAAAATGGCAATTTTGGTCACTGTAAGGGGTTGAAAAGTGGTTATTCAACATGAGGCACGATCCAATTGACATTTTGAATCATTTTTGGTACAGTCCAAAAAATCAATTTTCGGATGAAAAACGATCCCAAAAAGGTCAATATGGATGAAATTTTAACATTTAATCTTCTGACTCTAAAGGACTGTTGGATGTGAATTATGAGTTTGTCAACTAAAATAAGTGTGTTTAAAGTCATTTCTGTGCCTGAAACTTGTCAAAATTGAAACTTTTGAGTAAGCAAAACTCTGTAAAAATGGCAATTTTGGTCACTGTGAGGGTTTTAAAAGTGGTTAATCAACATGAGGCACCATCCAATTGACATTTTGAATCATTTTTGGTACAGTCCAAAAAATCAATTTTCGGATGAAAAACCATGACTCCGGACCTGTTGAATGATCCCAAAATGGTCAATATGGATGAAATTTTAACATTTAATCTTTTGACTCTAAATGACTGTTGGATGTGAATTGTGACTTTTTCAACTAAAATAAGTGTGTTTAAAGTCATTTCTGTGCCTGAAACGGGTCGAAATTGAAGCTTTTGAGTAAGCAAAACTCTGTGAAAATGGCAATTTTGGTCACTGTGAGGGTTTAAAAAGGGGTTATTCAACATGAGGCACGATCCAATTGACATTTTGAATCATTTGTGGTACAGTCCAAAAAATCAATTTTCGGATGAATAACGATGACTCCGGACCTGTCGAACGATCCCAAAATGGTCAATATGGATGAAATTTTAACATTTAATCTTTTGACTCTAAATGACTGTTGGATGTGAATTATGACTTTGTCAACTAAAATAATTGTGTTTAAAGTCATTTCTCTGCCTGAAACGGGTCAAAATGGAAGCTTTTGAGTAAGCAAAACTCTGTAAAAATGGCAATTTTGGTCACTGTGAGGGTTTAAAAAGTGGTTATTCAACATGAGGCACGATCCAATTGACATTTTGAATCATTTTTGGTACAGTCCAAAAAATCAATTTTCGGATGAAAAATGATGACTCCGGACCTGTTGAACGATCCCAAAATGGTCAATACGGATGAAATTTTAACATTTAATCTTTTGACTCTAAATGACTGTTGGATGTGAATTATGACTTTGTCAACTAAAATTAGTGTGTTTCAAGTCATTTCTGTGCCTGAAAGGGGTCAAAATTGGAGCTTTTGAGTAAGCAAAACTCTGTAAAAATGGCAATTTTGGTCACTGTGAGGGTTTAAAAAGTGGTTATTCAACATGAGGCACGATCCAATTTACATTTTGAATCATTTTTGGTACAGTCCAAAAAATCAATTTTCTGATGAAAAACGATGACTCCGGACCTGTCGAACGATCCCAAAATGGTCAATATGGATGAAATTTTAACATTTAATCTTTTGACTCTAAATGACTGTTGGATGTGAATTATGACTTTTTCAACTAAAATAAGTGTGTTTAAAGTCATTTCCGTGCCTGAAACGGGTCAAATTTGAAGCTTTTGAGTAAGCATAATTCTGTAAATATGGCAATTTTGGTAAATGTGAGGGTTTAAAAAGTGGTTATTCAACATGAGGCACGATCCAATTTACATTTTGAATCATTTTTGGTACAGTTCAAATAATCAATTTTCGGATGAAAAACGATGACTCCGGACCTGTCGAACGATCCCAAAAAGGTCAATATGGATGAAATTTTAACATTTAATCTTCTGACTCTAAATGACTGTTGGATGTGAATTATGAGTTTGTCAACTAAAATAAGTGTGTTTAAAGTCATTTCTGTGCCTGAAACTGGTCAAAATTGAAGCTTTTGAGTAAGCAAAACTCTGTGAAAATGGCAATTTTGGTCACTGTGAGGGTTTAAAAAGTGGTTATTCAACATGAGGCACGATCCAATTTACATTTTGAATCATTTTTGGTACAGTTCAAATAATCAATTTTCGGATGAAAAACGATGACTCCGGACCTGTCGAATGATCCCAAAATGGTCAATATGGATGTAATTTTACCATTTAATCTTTTGACTCTAAATGACTGTTGGGTGTGAATTATGACTTTTTCAACTAAAATAAGTGTGTTTAAAGTCATTTCTGTGCCTGAAACGGGTCAAAATTGAAGCTTTTGAGTAAGCAAAACTCTGTAAAAATGGCAATTTTGGTCACTGTGAGGGTTTAAAAAGTGGTTATTCAACATGAGGCACAATCCAATTTACATTTTGAATCATTTTTGGTACAGTCCAAAAAATCAATTTTCTGATGAAACACGATGACTCCGGACCTGTCGAACGATCCCAAAATGGTCAATATGGATGAAATTTTAACATTTAATCTTTTGACTCTAAATGACTGTTGGATGTGAATTATGACTTTGTCAACTAAAATAAGTGTGTTTAAAGTCATTTCTGTGCCTGAAACGGGTCAAAATTGAAGCTTTAGAGTAAGCAAACTCTGTAAAAATGGCAATTTTGGTCACTGTGAGGGGTTAAAAAGTGGTTATTCAACATGAGGCAAGATCCAATTGACATTTTGAATCATTTTTGGTACAGTCCAAAAAATCAATCTTCGGATGAAAAACGATGACTCCGGACCTGTCGAACGATCCCAAAAAGGTCAATATGGATGAAATTTTAACATTTAATCTTCTGACTCTAAATGACTGTTGGATGTGAATTATGACTTTGTCAACTAAAATAAGTGTGTTTAAAGTCATTTCTGTGCCTGAAACGGGTCAAAATTGAAGCTTTAGAGTAAGCAAACTCTGTAAAAATGGCAATTTTGGTCACTGTGAGGGGTTAAAAAGTGGTTATTCAACATGAGGCAAGATCCAATTGACATTTTGAATCATTTTTGGTACAGTCCAAAAAATCAATTTTCTGATGAAAAACGATGACTCCGGACCTGTCGAACGATCCCAAAAAGGTCAATATGGATGAAATTTTAACATTTCATCTTTTGACTATAAATGACTGTTGGATGTGAATTATGACTTTTTCAACTAAAATAAGTGTGTTCAAAGTCATTTCTGTGCCTGAAACGGGTCAAATTTGAAGCTTTTGAGTAAGCAAAATTCTGTAAAAATGGCAATTTTGGTCACTGTGAGGGTTTAAAAAGTGGTTATTCAACATGAGGCACCATCCAATTGACATTTTGAATCATTTTTGGTACAGTCCAAAAAATCAATTTTCGGATGAAAAATGATGACTCCGGACCTGTTGAACGTTCCCAAAATGGTCTATAATGATGAAATTTTAACATTTAATCTTTTGACTCTAAATGACTGTTGGATGTGAATTATGACTTTTTCAACTAAAATAAGTGTGTTTAAAGTCATTTTTGTGCCTGAAACGGGTCAAAATTGAAGCTTTTGAGTAAGCAAAACTCTGTAAAAATGGCAATTTTGGTCACTGTGAGGGTTTAAAAAGTGGTTATTCAACATGAGGCACAATCCAATTTACATTTTGAATCATTTTTGGTACAGTCCAAAAAATCAATTTTCTGATGAAACACGATGACTCCGGACCTGTCGAACGATCCCAAAATGGTCAATATGGATGAAATTTTAACATTTAATCTTTTGACTCTAAATGACTGTTGGATGTGAATTATGACTTTTTCAACTAAAATAAGTGTGTTTAAAGTCATTTCTGTGCCTGAAACAGGTCAAAATTGAAGCTTTTGAGTAAACAAATCTGTAAAAATGGCAATTTTGGTCACTGTGAGGGTTTTAAAAGTGGTTAATCAACATGAGGCACCATCCAATTGACATTTTGAATCATTTTTGGTACAGTCCAAAAAATCAATTTTCGGAGGAAAAGCCATGACTCCGGACCTGTCGAATGATCCCAAAATGGTCAATATGGATGAAATTTTAACATTTAATCTTTTGACTCTAAATGACTGTTGGATGTGAATTGTGACTTTTTCAACTAAAATAAGTGTGTTTAAAGTCATTTCTGTGCCTGAAACGGGTCAAAATTGAAGCTTTTGAGTAAGCAAAACTCTGTAAAAATGGCAATTTTGGTCACTGTGAGGGTTTAAAAAGTGATTATTCAACATGAGGCACGATCCAATTGACATTTTGAATCATTTTTGGTACAGTCCAAAAAATCAATTTTCGGATGAAAAACGATGACTCCAGACCTGTCGAACGTTCCCAAAATAGTCTATATTGATGAAATTTTAACATTTAATCTTTTGACTCTAAATGACTGTTGGATGTGAATTATGACTTTTTCAACTAAAATAAGTTTGTTTAAAGTGATTTCTGTGCCTGAAACGGGTCAAAATTGAAGCTTTTGAGTAAGCAAAACTCTGTTAAAATGTCAATTTTGGTCACTGTGAGGGTTTAAAAAGAGGTTATTCAACGTGAGGCACGATCTAATTGACATTTTGAATCATTTTTGGTAGAGTCCAAAAAATCCATTTTCGAATGAAAAACGATGACTCCGGACCTGTCGAACGATCACAAAATGGTCAATATGGATGAAATTTTAACATTTAATCTTTTGACTCTAAATGACTGTTGGATGTGAATTATGACTTTGTCAACTAAAATAAGTGTGTTTAAAGTCATTTCTGTGCCTGAAACGGGTCAAAATTGAAGCTTTTGAGTAAGCAAAACTCTCTAAAAATGGCAATTTTGGTCACTGTGAGGGTTTAAAAAGTGGTTATTCAACATGAGGCACGATCCAATTGACATTTTGAATCATTTTTGGTACAGTACAAAAAATCAATTTTCATATGAAAAACGATGACTCCGGACCTGTCGAACGATCCCAAAATGGTCAATATGGATGAAATTTCAACATTTAATCTTTTGACTCTAAATGACTGTTGGATGTGAATTATGACTTTGTCAACTAGAATAAGTGTGTTTAAAGTCATTTCTGTGCCTGAAACGGGTCAAAATTGAAGCTTTTGAGTAAGCAAAACTCTGTAAAAATTGCAATTTTGGTCACTGTGAGGGTTTAAAAAGTGGTTATTCAACATGAGGCATGTTCCAATTGACATTTTGAATCATTTTTGGTACAGTCCAAAAAATCAATTTTCGGATGAAAAACGATGACTCCGGACCTGTCGAACGATCCCAAAATGGTCAATATGGATGAAATTTCAACATTTAATCTTTTGACTCTAAATGACTGTTGGATGTGAATTATGACTTTGTCAACTAGAATAAGTGTGTTTAAAGTCATTTCTGTGCCTGAAACGGGTCAAAATTGAAGCTTTTGAGTAATCAAAACTCTGTAAAAATTGCAATTTTGGTCACTGTGAGGGTTTAAAAAGTGGTTATTCAACATGAGGAACGATCCAATTGACATTTTGAATCATTTTTGGTACAGTCCAAAAAATCAATTTTCGGATGAAAAACGATGACTCCGGACCTGTCGAACGATCCCAAAATGGTCAATATGGATGAAATTTCAACATTTAATCTTTTGACTCTAAATGACTGTTGGATGTGAATTATGACTTTGTCAACTAAAATAAGTGTGTTTAAAGTCATTTCTGTGCCTGAAACGGGTCAAAATGGAAGCTTTTGAGATAGCAAAACTCTGTAAAAATGGCAATTTTGGTCACTGTGAGGGTTTAAAAAGTGGTTATTCAACATGAGGCACGATCCAATTGACATTTTGAATCATTTTTGGTACAGTCCGAAAAATCAATTTTTGGATGAAAAACGATGACTCCGGACCTGTCGAACGATCCCAAAATGGTCAATATTGATGAAATTTCAACATTTAATCTTTTGACTCTAAATGACTGTTGGATGTGAATTATGACTTTGTCAACTAGAATAAGTGTGTTTAAAGTCATTTCTGTGCCTGAAACGGGTCAAAATTGAAGCTTTTGAGTAAGCAAAACTCTGTAAAAATTGCAATTTTGGTCACTGTGAGTGTTTAAAAAGTAGTTATTCAACATGAGGAACGATCCAATTGACATTTTGAATCATTTTTGGTACAGTCCAAAAAATCAATTTTCGGATGAAAAACGATGACTCCGGACCTGTCGAACGATCCCAAAATGGTCAATATGGATGAAATTTCAACATTTAATCTTTTGACTCTAAATGACTGTTGGATGTGAATTATGACTTTGTCAACTAGAATAAGTGTGTTTAAAGTCATTTCTGTGCCTGGAACGGGTCAAAATGGAAGCTTTTGAGATAGCAAAACTCTGTAAAAATGGCAATTTTGGTCACTGTGAGGGTTTAAAAAGTGGTTATTCAACATGAGGCACGATCCAATTGACATTTTGAATCATTTTTGGTACAGTCCAAAAAATCAATTTTCGGATGAAAAACGATGACTCCGGACCTGTCGAACGATCCCAAAATGGTCAATATGGATAAAATTTCAACATTTAATCTTTTGACTCTAAATAACTGTTGGATGTGAATTATGACTTTGTCAACTAGAATAAGTGTGTTTAAAGTCATTTCCGTGCCTGAAACGGGTCAAAATTTAAGCTTTTAAGTAAGCAAAACTCTGTAAAAATGGCAATTTTGGTCACTGTGAGGGTTTAAAAAGTGGTTATTCAACATGAGGCACGATCCAATTGACATTTTGAATCATTTTTGGTACAGTCCAAAAAATCAATTTTCGGATGAAAAACGATGACTCCGGACCTGTCGAACGATCCCAAAATGGTCAATATGGATCAAATTTCAACATTTAATCTTTTGACTCTAAATGACTGTTGGATGTGAATTATGACTTTGTCAACTAGAATAAGTGTGTTTAAAGTCATTTCTGTGCCTGAAACGGGTCAAAATGGAAGCTTTTGAGATAGCAAAACTCTGTAAAAATGGCAATTTTGGTCACTGTGAGGGTTTAAAAAGTGGTTATTCAACATGAGGCACGATCCAATTGACATTTTGAATCATTTTTGGTACAGTCTGAAAAATCAATTTTCGGATGAAAAACGATGACTCCGGACCTGTCGAACGATCCCAAAATGGTCAATATGGATGAAATTTCAACATTTAATCTTTTGACTCTAAATGACTGTTGGATGTGAATTATGACTTTGTCAACTAGAATAAGTGTGTTTAAAGTCATTTCTGTGCCTGGAACGGGTCAAAATGGAAGCTTTTGAATAAGCAAAACTCTGTAAAAATGGCAATTTTGGTCACTGTGAGGGTTTAAAAAGTGGTTATTCAACATGAGGCACGATCCAATTGACATTTTGAATCATTTTTGGTACAGTCTGAAAAATCAATTTTCGGATGAAAAACGATGACTCCGGACCTGTCGAACGATCCCAAAATGGTCAATATGGATGAAATTTCAACATTTAATCTTTTGACTCTAAATGACTGTTGGATGTGAATTATGACTTTGTCAACTAGAATAAGTGTGTTTAAAGTCATTTCTGTGCCTGGAACGGGTCAAAATGGAAGCTTTTGAATAAGCAAAACTCTGTAAAAATGGCAATTTTGGTCACTGTGAGGGTTTAAAAAGTGGTTATTCAACATGAGGCACGATCCAATTGACATTTTGAATCATTTTTGGTACAGTCCAAAAAATCAATTTTCGGATGAAAAACGATGACTCCGGACCTGTCAAACGATCCCAAAATGGTCAATATGGATGAAATTTCAACATTTAATCTTTTGACTCTAAATGACTGTTGGATGTGAATTATGACTTTGTCAACTAAAATAAGTGTGTTTAAAGTCATTTCTGTGCCTGAAACGGGTCAAAATTGAAGCTTTTGAGATAGCAAAACTCTGTAAAAATGGCAATTTTGGTCACTGTGAGGGTTTAAAAAGTGGTTATTCAACATGAGGCACGATCCAATTGACATTTTGAATCATTTTTGGTACAGTCCGAAAAATCAATTTTCGGATGAAAAACGATGACTCCGGACCTGTCGAACGATCCCAAAATGGTCAATATGGATGAAATTTCAACATTTAATCTTTTGACTCTAAATGACTGTTGGATGTGAATTATGACTTTGTCAACTAGAATAAGTGTGTTTAAAGTCATTTCTGTGCCTGGAACGGGTCAAAATGGAAGCTTTTGAGATAGCAAAACTCTGTAAAAATGGCAATTTTGGTCACTGTGAGGGTTTAAAAAGTGGTTATTCAACATGAGGCACGATCCAATTGACATTTTGAATCATTTTTGGTACAGTCCAAAAAATCAATTTTCGGATGAAAAACGATGACTCCGGACCTGTCGAACGATCCCAAAATGGTCAATATGGATAAAATTTCAACATTTAATCTTTTGACTCTAAATAACTGTTGGATGTGAATTATGACTTTGTCAACTAGAATAAGTGTGTTTAAAGTCATTTCCGTGCCTGAAACGGGTCAAAATTGAAGCTTTTAAGTAAGCAAAACTCTGTAAAAATGGCAATTTTGGTCACTGTGAGGGTTTAAAAAGTGGTTATTCAACATGAGGCACGATCCAATTGACATTTTGAATCATTTTTGGTACAGTCCAAAAAATCAATTTTCGGATGAAAAACGATGACTCCGGACCTGTCGAACGATCCCAAAATGGTCAATATGGATGAAATTTCAACATTTAATCTTTTGACTCTAAATGACTGTTGGATGTGAATTATGACTTTGTCAACTAGAATAAGTGTGTTTAAAGTCATTTCTGTGCCTGAAACGGGTCAAAATGGAAGCTTTTGAGATAGCAAAACTCTGTAAAAATGGCAATTTTGGTCACTGTGAGGGTTTAAAAAGTGGTTATTCAACATGAGGCACGACCCAATTGACATTTTGAATCATTTTTGGTACAGTCTGAAAAATCAATTTTCGGATGAAAAACGATGACTCCGGACCTGTCGAACGATCCCAAAATGGTCAATATGGATGAAATTTCAACATTTAATCTTTTGACTCTAAATGACTGTTGGATGTGAATTATGACTTTGTCAACTAGAATAAGTGTGTTTAAAGTCATTTCCGTGCCTGAAACGGGTCAAAATTTAAGCTTTTAAGTAAGCAAAACTCTGTAAAAATGGCAATTTTGGTCACTGTGAGGGTTTAAAAAGTGGTTATTCAACATGAGGCACGATCCAATTGACATTTTGAATCATTTTTGGTACAGTCCAAAAAATCAATTTTCGGATGAAAAACGATGACTCCGGACCTGTCGAACGATCCCAAAATGGTCAATATGGATCAAATTTCAACATTTAATATTTTGACTCTAAATGACTGTTGGATGTGAATTATGACTTTGTCAACTAGAATAAGTGTGTTTAAAGTCATTTCTGTGCCTGAAACGGGTCAAAATGGAAGCTTTTGAGATAGCAAAACTCTGTAAAAATGGCAATTTTGGTCACTGTGAGGGTTTAAAAAGTGGTTATTCAACATGAGGCACGATCCAATTGACATTTTGAATCATTTTTGGTACAGTCTGAAAAATCAATTTTCGGATGAAAAACGATGACTCCGGACCTGTCGAACGATCCCAAAATGGTCAATATGGATGAAATTTCAACATTTAATCTTTTGACTCTAAATGACTGTTGGATGTGAATTATGACTTTGTCAACTAGAATAAGTGTGTTTAAAGTCATTTCTGTGCCTGGAACGGGTCAAAATGGAAGCTTTTGAATAAGCAAAACTCTGTAAAAATGGCAATTTTGGTCACTGTGAGGGTTTAAAAAGTGGTTATTCAACATGAGGCACGATCCAATTGACATTTTGAATCATTTTTGGTACAGTCTGAAAAATCAATTTTCGGATGAAAAACGATGACTCCGGACCTGTCGAACGATCCCAAAATGGTCAATATGGATGAAATTTCAACATTTAATCTTTTGACTCTAAATGACTGTTGGATGTGAATTATGACTTTGTCAACTAGAATAAGTGTGTTTAAAGTCATTTCTGTGCCTGGAACGGGTCAAAATGGAAGCTTTTGAATAAGCAAAACTCTGTAAAAATGGCAATTTTGGTCACTGTGAGGGTTTAAAAAGTGGTTATTCAACATGAGGCACGATCCAATTGACATTTTGAATCATTTTTGGTACAGTCCAAAAAATCAATTTTCGGATGAAAAACGATGACTCCGGACCTGTCAAACGATCCCAAAATGGTCAATATGGATGAAATTTCAACATTTAATCTTTTGACTCTAAATGACTGTTGGATGTGAATTATGACTTTGTCAACTAAAATAAGTGTGTTTAAAGTCATTTCTGTGCCTGAAACGGGTCAAAATTGAAGCTTTTGAGATAGCAAAACTCTGTAAAAATGGCAATTTTGGTCACTGTGAGGGTTTAAAAAGTGGTTATTCAACATGAGGCACGATCCAATTGACATTTTGAATCATTTTTGGTACAGTCCGAAAAATCAATTTTCGGATGAAAAACGATGACTCCGGACCTGTCGAACGATCCCAAAATGGTCAATATGGATGAAATTTCAACATTTAATCTTTTGACTCTAAATGACTGTTGGATGTGAATTATGACTTTGTCAACTAGAATAAGTGTGTTTAAAGTCATTTCTGTGCCTGGAACGGGTCAAAATGGAAGCTTTTGAGATAGCAAAACTCTGTAAAAATGGCAATTTTGGTCACTGTGAGGGTTTAAAAAGTGGTTATTCAACATGAGGCACGATCCAATTGACATTTTGAATCATTTTTGGTACAGTCCAAAAAATCAATTTTCGGATGAAAAACGATGACTCCGGACCTGTCGAACGATCCCAAAATGGTCAATATGGATAAAATTTCAACATTTAATCTTTTGACTCTAAATAACTGTTGGATGTGAATTATGACTTTGTCAACTAGAATAAGTGTGTTTAAAGTCATTTCCGTGCCTGAAACGGGTCAAAATTGAAGCTTTTAAGTAAGCAAAACTCTGTAAAAATGGCAATTTTGGTCACTGTGAGGGTTTAAAAAGTGGTTATTCAACATGAGGCACGATCCAATTGACATTTTGAATCATTTTTGGTACAGTCTGAAAAATCAATTTTCGGATGAAAAACGATGACTCCGGACCTGTCGAACGATCCCAAAATGGTCAATATGGATGAAATTTCAACATTTAATCTTTTGACTCTAAATGACTGTTGGATGTGAATTATGACTTTGTCAACTAGAATAAGTGTGTTTAAAGTCATTGCTGTGCCTGAAACGGGTCAAAATGGAAGCTTTTGAGATAGCAAAACTCTGTAAAAATGGCAATTTTGGTCACTGTGAGGGTTTAAAAAGTGGTTATTCAACATGAGGCACGACCCAATTGACATTTTGAATCATTTTTGGTACAGTCTGAAAAATCAATTTTCGGATGAAAAACGATGACTCCGGACCTGTCGAACGATCCCAAAATGGTCAATATGGATGAAATTTCAACATTTAATCTTTTGACTCTAAATGACTGTTGGATGTGAATTATGACTTTGTCAACTAGAATAAGTGTGTTTAAAGTCATTTCTGTGCCTGGAACGGGTCAAAATGGAAGCTTTTGAATAAGCAAAACTCTGTAAAAATGGCAATTTTGGTCACTGTGAGGGTTTAAAAAGTGGTTATTCAACATGAGGCACGATCCAATTGACATTTTGAATCATTTTTGGTACAGTCCGAAAAATCAATTTTCGGATGAAAAACGATGACTCCGGACCTGTCGAACGATCCCAAAATGGTCAATATGGATAAAATTTCAACATTTAATCTTTTGACTCTAAATAACTGTTGGATGTGAATTATGACTTTGTCAACTAGAATAAGTGTGTTTAAAGTCATTTCCGTGCCTGAAACGGGTCAAAATTGAAGCTTTTAAGTAAGCAAAACTCTGTAAAAATGGCAATTTTGGTCACTGTGAGGGTTTAAAAAGTGGTTATTCAACATGAGGCACGATCCAATTGACATTTTGAATCATTTTTGGTACAGTCCAAAAAATCAATTTTCGGATGAAAAACGATGACTCCGGAACTGTCGAACGATCCCAAAATGGTCAATATGGATGAAATTTCAACATTTAATCTTTTGACTCTAAATGACTGTTGGATGTGAATTATGACTTTGTCAACTAGAATAAGTGTGTTTAAAGTCATTTCTGTGCCTGGAACGGGTCAAAATGGAACCTTTGAGTAAGCAAAACTCTGTAAAAATGGCAATTTTGGTCACTGTGAGGGTTTAAAAAGTGGTTATTCAACATGAGGCACGATCCAATTGACATTTTGAATCATTTTTGGTACAGTCCGAAAAATCAATTTTCGGATGAAAAACGATGACTCCGGACCTGTCGAACGATCCCAAAATGGTCAATATGGATGAAATTTCAACATTTAATCTTTTGACTCTAAATGACTGTTGGATGTGAATTATGACTTTGTCAACTAAAATAAGTGTGTTTAAAGTCATTTCTGTGCCTGAAACGGGTCAAAATGGAAGCTTTTGAGATAGTAAAACTCTGTAAAAATGGCAATTTTGGTCACTGTGAGGGTTTAAAAAGGGGTTATTCAACATGAGGCATGATCCAATTGACATTTTGAATCATTTTTGGTACAGTCCAAAAAATCAATTTTCGGATGAAAAACGATGACTCCGGACCTGTCGAACGATCCCAAAATGGTCTATAATGATGACATTTTAACATTTAATCTTTTGACTCTAAATCACTGTTGGATGTGAATTATGACTTTGTCAACTAGAATAAGTGTGTTAAAAGTCATTTCTGTGCCTGAAACGGGTCAAAATGGAAGCTTTTGAGATAGCAAAACTCTGTAAAAATGGCAATTTTGGTCACTGTGAGGGTTTAAAAAGTGGTTATTCAACATGAGGCACGATCCAATTGACATTTTGAATCATTTTTGGTACAGTCCGAAAAATCAATTTTCGGATGAAAAACGATGACTCCGGACCTGTCGAACGATCCCAAAATGGTCAATATGGATGAAATTTCAACATTTAATCTTTTGACTCTAAATGACTGTTGGATGTGAATTATGACTTTGTCAACTAAAATAAGTGTGTTTAAAGTCATTTCTGTGCCTGAAACGGGTCAAAATTGAAGCTTTTGAGATAGCAAAACTCTGTAAAAATGGCAATTTTGGTCACTGTGAGGGTTTAAAAAGTGGTTATTCAACATGAGGCACGATCCAATTGACATTTTGAATCATTTTTGGTACAGTCCAGAAAATCAATTTTCGGATGAAAAACGATGACTCCGGACCTGTCGAACGATCCCAAAATGGTCAATATGGATGAAATTTCAACATTTAATCTTTTGACTCTAAATGACTGTTGGATGTGAATTATGACTTTGTCAACTAAAATAAGTGTGTTTAAAGTCATTTCTGTGCCTGAAACGGGTCAAAATGGAAGCTTTTGAGTAAGCAAAACTCTGTAAAAATGGCAATTTTGGTCACTGTGAGGGTTTAAAAAGTGGTTATTCAACATGAGGCACGATCCAATTGACATTTTGAATCATTTTTGGTACAGTCCAAAAAATCAATTTTCGGATGAAAAACGATGACTCCGGACCTGTCGAACGATCCCAAAATGGTCAATATGGATGAAATTTCAACATTTAATCTTTTGACTCTAAATGACTGTTGGATGTGAATTATGACTTTGTCAACTAGAATAAGTTTGTTTAAAGTCATTTCTGTGCCTGTAACGGGTCAAAATGGAAGCTTTTGAGATAGCAAAACTCTGTAAAAATGGCAATTTTGGTCACTGTGAGGGTTTAAAAAGTTGTTATTCAACATGAGGCACGATCCAATTGACATTTTGAATCATTTTTGGTACAGTCCGAAAAATCAATTTTCGGATGAAAAACGATGACTCCGGACCTGTCGAACAATCCCAAAATGGTCAATATGGATGAAATTTCAACATTTAATCTTTTGACTCTAAATGACTGTTGGATGTGAATTATGACTTTGTCAACTAGAATAAGTGTGTTTAAAGTCATTTCTGTGCCTGGAACGGGTCAAAATGGAAGCTTTTGAATAAGCAAAACTCTGTAAAAATGGCAATTTTGGTCACTGTGAGGGTTTAAAAAGTGGTTATTCAACATGAGGCACGATCCAATTGACATTTTGAATCATTTTTGGTACAGTCTGAAAAATCAATTTTCGGATGAAAAACGATGACTCCGGACCTGTCGAACGATCCCAAAATGGTCAATATGGATGAAATTTCAACATTTAATCTTTTGACTCTAAATGACTGTTGGATGTGAATTATGACTTTGTCAACTAGAATAAGTGTGTTTAAAGTCATTTCTGTGCCTGGAACGGGTCAAAATGGAAGCTTTTGAATAAGCAAAACTCTGTAAAAATGGCAATTTTGGTCACTGTGAGGGTTTAAAAAGTGGTTATTCAACATGAGGCACGATCCAATTGACATTTTGAATCATTTTTGGTACAGTCCAAAAAATCAATTTTCGGATGAAAAACGATGACTCCGGACCTGTCAAACGATCCCAAAATGGTCAATATGGATGAAATTTCAACATTTAATCTTTTGACTCTAAATGACTGTTGGATGTGAATTATGACTTTGTCAACTAAAATAAGTGTGTTTAAAGTCATTTCTGTGCCTGAAACGGGTCAAAATTGAAGCTTTTGAGATAGCAAAACTCTGTAAAAATGGCAATTTTGGTCACTGTGAGGGTTTAAAAAGTGGTTATTCAACATGAGGCACGATCCAATTGACATTTTGAATCATTTTTGGTACAGTCCGAAAAATCAATTTTCGGATGAAAAACGATGACTCCGGACCTGTCGAACGATCCCAAAATGGTCAATATGGATGAAATTTCAACATTTAATCTTTTGACTCTAAATGACTGTTGGATGTGAATTATGACTTTGTCAACTAGAATAAGTGTGTTTAAAGTCATTTCTGTGCCTGGAACGGGTCAAAATGGAAGCTTTTGAGATAGCAAAACTCTGTAAAAATGGCAATTTTGGTCACTGTGAGGGTTTAAAAAGTGGTTATTCAACATGAGGCACGATCCAATTGACATTTTGAATCATTTTTGGTACAGTCCAAAAAATCAATTTTCGGATGAAAAACGATGACTCCGGACCTGTCGAACGATCCCAAAATGGTCAATATGGATAAAATTTCAACATTTAATCTTTTGACTCTAAATAACTGTTGGATGTGAATTATGACTTTGTCAACTAGAATAAGTGTGTTTAAAGTCATTTCCGTGCCTGAAACGGGTCAAAATTTAAGCTTTTAAGTAAGCAAAACTCTGTAAAAATGGCAATTTTGGTCACTGTGAGGGTTTAAAAAGTGGTTATTCAACATGAGGCACGATCCAATTGACATTTTGAATCATTTTTGGTACAGTCCAAAAAATCAATTTTCGGATGAAAAACGATGACTCCGGACCTGTCGAACGATCCCAAAATGGTCAATATGGATCAAATTTCAACATTTAATCTTTTGACTCTAAATGACTGTTGGATGTGAATTATGACTTTGTCAACTAGAATAAGTGTGTTTAAAGTCATTTCTGTGCCTGAAACGGGTCAAAATGGAAGCTTTTGAGATAGCAAAACTCTGTAAAAATGGCAATTTTGGTCACTGTGAGGGTTTAAAAAGTGGTTATTCAACATGAGGCACGATCCAATTGACATTTTGAATCATTTTTGGTACAGTCTGAAAAATCAATTTTCGGATGAAAAACGATGACTCCGGACCTGTCGAACGATCCCAAAATGGTCAATATGGATGAAATTTCAACATTTAATCTTTTGACTCTAAATGACTGTTGGATGTGAATTATGACTTTGTCAACTAGAATAAGTGTGTTTAAAGTCATTTCTGTGCCTGGAACGGGTCAAAATGGAAGCTTTTGAATAAGCAAAACTCTGTAAAAATGGCAATTTTGGTCACTGTGAGGGTTTAAAAAGTGGTTATTCAACATGAGGCACGATCCAATTGACATTTTGAATCATTTTTGGTACAGTCTGAAAAATCAATTTTCGGATGAAAAACGATGACTCCGGACCTGTCGAACGATCCCAAAATGGTCAATATGGATGAAATTTCAACATTTAATCTTTTGACTCTAAATGACTGTTGGATGTGAATTATGACTTTGTCAACTAGAATAAGTGTGTTTAAAGTCATTTCTGTGCCTGGAACGGGTCAAAATGGAAGCTTTTGAATAAGCAAAACTCTGTAAAAATGGCAATTTTGGTCACTGTGAGGGTTTAAAAAGTGGTTATTCAACATGAGGCACGATCCAATTGACATTTTGAATCATTTTTGGTACAGTCCAAAAAATCAATTTTCGGATGAAAAACGATGACTCCGGACCTGTCAAACGATCCCAAAATGGTCAATATGGATGAAATTTCAACATTTAATCTTTTGACTCTAAATGACTGTTGGATGTGAATTATGACTTTGTCAACTAAAATAAGTGTGTTTAAAGTCATTTCTGTGCCTGAAACGGGTCAAAATTGAAGCTTTTGAGATAGCAAAACTCTGTAAAAATGGCAATTTTGGTCACTGTGAGGGTTTAAAAAGTGGTTATTCAACATGAGGCACGATCCAATTGACATTTTGAATCATTTTTGGTACAGTCCGAAAAATCAATTTTCGGATGAAAAACGATGACTCCGGACCTGTCGAACGATCCCAAAATGGTCAATATGGATGAAATTTCAACATTTAATCTTTTGACTCTAAATGACTGTTGGATGTGAATTATGACTTTGTCAACTAGAATAAGTGTGTTTAAAGTCATTTCTGTGCCTGGAACGGGTCAAAATGGAAGCTTTTGAGATAGCAAAACTCTGTAAAAATGGCAATTTTGGTCACTGTGAGGGTTTAAAAAGTGGTTATTCAACATGAGGCACGATCCAATTGACATTTTGAATCATTTTTGGTACAGTCCAAAAAATCAATTTTCGGATGAAAAACGATGACTCCGGACCTGTCGAACGATCCCAAAATGGTCAATATGGATAAAATTTCAACATTTAATCTTTTGACTCTAAATAACTGTTGGATGTGAATTATGACTTTGTCAACTAGAATAAGTGTGTTTAAAGTCATTTCCGTGCCTGAAACGGGTCAAAATTGAAGCTTTTAAGTAAGCAAAACTCTGTAAAAATGGCAATTTTGGTCACTGTGAGGGTTTAAAAAGTGGTTATTCAACATGAGGCACAATCCAATTGACATTTTGAATCATTTTTGGTACAGTCCAAAAAATCAATTTTCGGATGAAAAACGATGACTCCGGACCTGTCGAACGATCCCAAAATGGTCAATATGGATGAAATTTCAACATTTAATCTTTTGACTCTAAATGACTGTTGGATGTGAATTATGACTTTGTCAACTAGAATAAGTGTGTTTAAAGTCATTTCTGTGCCTGAAACGGGTCAAAATGGAAGCTTTTGAGATAGCAAAACTCTGTAAAAATGGCAATTTTGGTCACTGTGAGGGTTTAAAAAGTGGTTATTCAACATGAGGCACGACCCAATTGACATTTTGAATCATTTTTGGTACAGTCTGAAAAATCAATTTTCGGATGAAAAACGATGACTCCGGACCTGTCGAACGATCCCAAAATGGTCAATATGGATGAAATTTCAACATTTAATCTTTTGACTCTAAATGACTGTTGGATGTGAATTATGACTTTGTCAACTAGAATAAGTGTGTTTAAAGTCATTTCTGTGCCTGGAACGGGTCAAAATGGAAGCTTTTGAATAAGCAAAACTCTGTAAAAATGGCAATTTTGGTCACTGTGAGGGTTTAAAAAGTGGTTATTCAACATGAGGCACGATCCAATTGACATTTTGAATCATTTTTGGTACAGTCCAAAAAATCAATTTTCGGATGAAAAACGATGACTCCGGACCTGTCAAACGATCCCAAAATGGTCAATATGGATGAAATTTCAACATTTAATCTTTTGACTCTAAATGACTGTTGGATGTGAATTATGACTTTGTCAACTAAAATAAGTGTGTTTAAAGTCATTTCTGTGCCTGAAACGGGTCAAAATTGAAGCTTTTGAGATAGCAAAACTCTGTAAAAATGGCAATTTTGGTCACTGTGAGGGTTTAAAAAGTGGTTATTCAACATGAGGCACGATCCAATTGACATTTTGAATCATTTTTGGTACAGTCCAAAAAATCAATTTTCGGATGAAAAACGATGACTCCGGACCTGTCGAACGATCCCAAAATGGTCAATATGGATGAAATTTCAACATTTAATCTTTTGACTCTAAATGACTGTTGGATGTGAATTATGACTTTGTCAACTAGAATAAGTGTGTTTAAAGTCATTTCTGTGCCTGGAACGGGTCAAAATGGAAGCTTTTGAGATAGCAAAACTCTGTAAAAATGGCAATTTTGGTCACTGTGAGGGTTTAAAAAGTGGTTATTCAACATGAGGCACGATCCAATTGACATTTTGAATCATTTTTGGTACAGTCCGAAAAATCAATTTTCGGATGAAAAACGATGACTCCGGACCTGTCGAACGATCCCAAAATGGTCAATATGGATAAAATTTCAACATTTAATCTTTTGACTCTAAATAACTGTTGGATGTGAATTATGACTTTGTCAACTAGAATAAGTGTGTTTAAAGTCATTTCCGTGCCTGAAACGGGTCAAAATTGAAGCTTTTAAGTAAGCAAAACTCTGTAAAAATGGCAATTTTGGTCACTGTGAGGGTTTAAAAAGTGGTTATTCAACATGAGGCACGATCCAATTGACATTTTGAATCATTTTTGGTACAGTCCAAAAAATCAATTTTCGGATGAAAAACGATGACTCCGGACCTGTCGAACGATCCCAAAATGGTCAATATGGATGAAATTTCAACATTTAATCTTTTGACTCTAAATGACTGTTGGATGTGAATTATGACTTTGTCAACTAGAATAAGTGTGTTTAAAGTCATTTCTGTGCCTGGAACGGGTCAAAATGGAACCTTTGAGTAAGCAAAACTCTGTAAAAATGGCAATTTTGGTCACTGTGAGGGTTTAAAAAGTGGTTATTCAACATGAGGCACGATCCAATTGACATTTTGAATCATTTTTGGTACAGTCCGAAAAATCAATTTTCGGATGAAAAACGATGACTCCGGACCTGTCGAACGATCCCAAAATGGTCAATATGGATGAAATTTCAACATTTAATCTTTTGACTCTAAATGACTGTTGGATGTGAATTATGACTTTGTCAACTAAAATAAGTGTGTTTAAAGTCATTTCTGTGCCTGAAACGGGTCAAAATGGAAGCTTTTGAGATAGTAAAACTCTGTAAAAATGGCAATTTTGGTCACTGTGAGGGTTTAAAAAGGGGTTATTCAACATGAGGCATGATCCAATTGACATTTTGAATCATTTTTGGTACAGTCCAAAAAATCAATTTTCGGATGAAAAACGATGACTCCGGACCTGTCGAACGATCCCAAAATGGTCTATAATGATGACATTTTAACATTTAATCTTTTGACTCTAAATCACTGTTGGATGTGAATTATGACTTTGTCAACTAGAATAAGTGTGTTAAAAGTCATTTCTGTGCCTGAAACGGGTCAAAATGGAAGCTTTTGAGATAGCAAAACTCTGTAAAAATGGCAATTTTGGTCACTGTGAGGGTTTAAAAAGTGGTTATTCAACATGAGGCACGATCCAATTGACATTTTGAATCATTTTTGGTACAGTCCGAAAAATCAATTTTCGGATGAAAAACGATGACTCCGGACCTGTCGAACGATCCCAAAATGGTCAATATGGATGAAATTTCAACATTTAATCTTTTGACTCTAAATGACTGTTGGATGTGAATTATGACTTTGTCAACTAGAATAAGTGTGTTTAAAGTCATTTCTGTGCCTGGAACGGGTCAAAATGGAAGCTTTTGAGATAGCAAAACTCTGTAAAAATGGCAATTTTGGTCACTGTGAGGGTTTAAAAAGTGGTTATTCAACATGAGGCACGATCCAATTGACATTTTGAATCATTTTTGGTACAGTCCAAAAAATCAATTTTCGGATGAAAAACGATGACTCCGGACCTGTCGAACGATCCCAAAATGGTCAATATGGATAAAATTTCAACATTTAATCTTTTGACTCTAAATAACTGTTGGATGTGAATTATGACTTTGTCAACTAGAATAAGTGTGTTTAAAGTCATTTCCGTGCCTGAAACGGGTCAAAATTGAAGCTTTTAAGTAAGCAAAACTCTGTAAAAATGGCAATTTTGGTCACTGTGAGGGTTTAAAAAGTGGTTATTCAACATGAGGCACAATCCAATTGACATTTTGAATCATTTTTGGTACAGTCCAAAAAATCAATTTTCGGATGAAAAACGATGACTCCGGACCTGTCGAACGATCCCAAAATGGTCAATATGGATGAAATTTCAACATTTAATCTTTTGACTCTAAATGACTGTTGGATGTGAATTATGACTTTGTCAACTAGAATAAGTGTGTTTAAAGTCATTTCTGTGCCTGAAACGGGTCAAAATGGAAGCTTTTGAGATAGCAAAACTCTGTAAAAATGGCAATTTTGGTCACTGTGAGGGTTTAAAAAGTGGTTATTCAACATGAGGCACGACCCAATTGACATTTTGAATCATTTTTGGTACAGTCTGAAAAATCAATTTTCGGATGAAAAACGATGACTCCGGACCTGTCGAACGATCCCAAAATGGTCAATATGGATGAAATTTCAACATTTAATCTTTTGACTCTAAATGACTGTTGGATGTGAATTATGACTTTGTCAACTAGAATAAGTGTGTTTAAAGTCATTTCTGTGCCTGGAACGGGTCAAAATGGAAGCTTTTGAATAAGCAAAACTCTGTAAAAATGGCAATTTTGGTCACTGTGAGGGTTTAAAAAGTGGTTATTCAACATGAGGCACGATCCAATTGACATTTTGAATCATTTTTGGTACAGTCCAAAAAATCAATTTTCGGATGAAAAACGATGACTCCGGACCTGTCAAACGATCCCAAAATGGTCAATATGGATGAAATTTCAACATTTAATCTTTTGACTCTAAATGACTGTTGGATGTGAATTATGACTTTGTCAACTAAAATAAGTGTGTTTAAAGTCATTTCTGTGCCTGAAACGGGTCAAAATTGAAGCTTTTGAGATAGCAAAACTCTGTAAAAATGGCAATTTTGGTCACTGTGAGGGTTTAAAAAGTGGTTATTCAACATGAGGCACGATCCAATTGACATTTTGAATCATTTTTGGTACAGTCCAAAAAATCAATTTTCGGATGAAAAACGATGACTCCGGACCTGTCGAACGATCCCAAAATGGTCAATATGGATGAAATTTCAACATTTAATCTTTTGACTCTAAATGACTGTTGGATGTGAATTATGACTTTGTCAACTAGAATAAGTGTGTTTAAAGTCATTTCTGTGCCTGGAACGGGTCAAAATGGAAGCTTTTGAGATAGCAAAACTCTGTAAAAATGGCAATTTTGGTCACTGTGAGGGTTTAAAAAGTGGTTATTCAACATGAGGCACGATCCAATTGACATTTTGAATCATTTTTGGTACAGTCCGAAAAATCAATTTTCGGATGAAAAACGATGACTCCGGACCTGTCGAACGATCCCAAAATGGTCAATATGGATAAAATTTCAACATTTAATCTTTTGACTCTAAATAACTGTTGGATGTGAATTATGACTTTGTCAACTAGAATAAGTGTGTTTAAAGTCATTTCCGTGCCTGAAACGGGTCAAAATTGAAGCTTTTAAGTAAGCAAAACTCTGTAAAAATGGCAATTTTGGTCACTGTGAGGGTTTAAAAAGTGGTTATTCAACATGAGGCACGATCCAATTGACATTTTGAATCATTTTTGGTACAGTCCAAAAAATCAATTTTCGGATGAAAAACGATGACTCCGGACCTGTCGAACGATCCCAAAATGGTCAATATGGATGAAATTTCAACATTTAATCTTTTGACTCTAAATGACTGTTGGATGTGAATTATGACTTTGTCAACTAGAATAAGTGTGTTTAAAGTCATTTCTGTGCCTGGAACGGGTCAAAATGGAACCTTTGAGTAAGCAAAACTCTGTAAAAATGGCAATTTTGGTCACTGTGAGGGTTTAAAAAGTGGTTATTCAACATGAGGCACGATCCAATTGACATTTTGAATCATTTTTGGTACAGTCCGAAAAATCAATTTTCGGATGAAAAACGATGACTCCGGACCTGTCGAACGATCCCAAAATGGTCAATATGGATGAAATTTCAACATTTAATCTTTTGACTCTAAATGACTGTTGGATGTGAATTATGACTTTGTCAACTAAAATAAGTGTGTTTAAAGTCATTTCTGTGCCTGAAACGGGTCAAAATGGAAGCTTTTGAGATAGTAAAACTCTGTAAAAATGGCAATTTTGGTCACTGTGAGGGTTTAAAAAGGGGTTATTCAACATGAGGCATGATCCAATTGACATTTTGAATCATTTTTGGTACAGTCCAAAAAATCAATTTTCGGATGAAAAACGATGACTCCGGACCTGTCGAACGATCCCAAAATGGTCTATAATGATGACATTTTAACATTTAATCTTTTGACTCTAAATCACTGTTGGATGTGAATTATGACTTTGTCAACTAGAATAAGTGTGTTAAAAGTCATTTCTGTGCCTGAAACGGGTCAAAATGGAAGCTTTTGAGATAGCAAAACTCTGTAAAAATGGCAATTTTGGTCACTGTGAGGGTTTAAAAAGTGGTTATTCAACATGAGGCACGATCCAATTGACATTTTGAATCATTTTTGGTACAGTCCGAAAAATCAATTTTCGGATGAAAAACGATGACTCCGGACCTGTCGAACGATCCCAAAATGGTCAATATGGATGAAATTTCAACATTTAATCTTTTGACTCTAAATGACTGTTGGATGTGAATTATGACTTTGTCAACTAGAATAAGTGTGTTTAAAGTCATTTCTGTGCCTGGAACGGGTCAAAATGGAACCTTTGAGTAAGCAAAACTCTGTAAAAATGGCAATTTTGGTCACTGTGAGGGTTTAAAAAGTGGTTATTCAACATGAGGCACGATCCAATTGACATTTTGAATCATTTTTGGTACAGTCCGAAAAATCAATTTTCGGATGAAAAACGATGACTCCGGACCTGTCGAACGATCCCAAAATGGTCAATATGGATGAAATTTCAACATTTAATCTTTTGACTCTAAATGACTGTTGGATGTGAATTATGACTTTGTCAACTAAAATAAGTGTGTTTAAAGTCATTTCTGTGCCTGGAACGGGTCAAAATGGAAGCTTTTGAGATAGCAAAACTCTGTAAAAATGGCAATTTTGGTCACTGTGAGGGTTTAAAAAGTGGTTATTCAACATGAGGCACGATCCAATTGACATTTTGAATCATTTTTGGTACAGTCCAAAAAATCAATTTTCGGATGAAAAACGATGACTCCGGACCTGTCGAACGATCCCAAAATGGTCAATATGGATGAAATTTCAACATTTAATCTTTTGACTCTAAATGACTGTTGGATGTGAATTATGACTTTGTCAACTAGAATAAGTGTGTTTAAAGTCATTTCTGTGCCTGGAACGGGTCAAAATGGAACCTTTGAGTAAGCAAAACTCTGTAAAAATGGCAATTTTGGTCACTGTGAGGGTTTAAAAAGTGGTTATTCAACATGAGGCACGATCCAATTGACATTTTGAATCATTTTTGGTACAGTCCGAAAAATCAATTTTCGGATGAAAAACGATGACTCCGGACCTGTCGAACGATCCCAAAATGGTCAATATGGATGAAATTTCAACATTTAATCTTTTGACTCTAAATGACTGTTGGATGTGAATTATGACTTTGTCAACTAAAATAAGTGTGTTTAAAGTCATTTCTGTGCCTGGAACGGGTCAAAATGGAAGCTTTTGAGATAGCAAAACTCTGTAAAAATGGCAATTTTGGTCACTGTGAGGGTTTAAAAAGTGGTTATTCAACATGAGGCACGATCCAATTGACATTTTGAATCATTTTTGGTACAGTCCAAAAAATCAATTTTCGGATGAAAAACGATGACTCCGGACCTGTCGAACGATCCCAAAATGGTCAATATGGATGAAATTTCAACATTTAATCTTTTGACTCTAAATGACTGTTGGATGTGAATTATGACTTTGTCAACTAAAATAAGTGTGTTTAAAGTCATTTCTGTGCCTGAAACGGGTCAAAATGGAAGCTTTTGAGTAAGCAAAACTCTGTAAAAATGGCAATTTTGGTCACTGTGAGGGTTTAAAAAGTGGTTATTCAACATGAGGCACGATCCAATTGACATTTTGAATCATTTTTGGTACAGTCCAAAAAATCAATTTTCGGATGAAAAACGATGACTCCGGACCTGTCGAACGATCCCAAAATGGTCAATATGGATGAAATTTCAACATTTAATCTTTTGACTCTAAATGACTGTTGGATGTGAATTATGACTTTGTCAACTAGAATAAGTTTGTTTAAAGTCATTTCTGTGCCTGTAACGGGTCAAAATGGAAGCTTTTGAGATAGCAAAACTCTGTAAAAATGGCAATTTTGGTCACTGTGAGGGTTTAAAAAGTTGTTATTCAACATGAGGCACGATCCAATTGACATTTTGAATCATTTTTGGTACAGTCCGAAAAATCAATTTTCGGATGAAAAACGATGACTCCGGACCTGTCGAACAATCCCAAAATGGTCAATATGGATGAAATTTCAACATTTAATCTTTTGACTCTAAATGACTGTTGGATGTGAATTATGACTTTGTCAACTAGAATAAGTGTGTTTAAAGTCATTTCTGTGCCTGGAACGGGTCAAAATGGAAGCTTTTGAATAAGCAAAACTCTGTAAAAATGGCAATTTTGGTCACTGTGAGGGTTTAAAAAGTGGTTATTCAACATGAGGCACGATCCAATTGACATTTTGAATCATTTTTGGTACAGTCTGAAAAATCAATTTTCGGATGAAAAACGATGACTCCGGACCTGTCGAACGATCCCAAAATGGTCAATATGGATGAAATTTCAACATTTAATCTTTTGACTCTAAATGACTGTTGGATGTGAATTATGACTTTGTCAACTAGAATAAGTGTGTTTAAAGTCATTTCTGTGCCTGGAACGGGTCAAAATGGAAGCTTTTGAATAAGCAAAACTCTGTAAAAATGGCAATTTTGGTCACTGTGAGGGTTTAAAAAGTGGTTATTCAACATGAGGCACGATCCAATTGACATTTTGAATCATTTTTGGTACAGTCCAAAAAATCAATTTTCGGATGAAAAACGATGACTCCGGACCTGTCAAACGATCCCAAAATGGTCAATATGGATGAAATTTCAACATTTAATCTTTTGACTCTAAATGACTGTTGGATGTGAATTATGACTTTGTCAACTAAAATAAGTGTGTTTAAAGTCATTTCTGTGCCTGAAACGGGTCAAAATTGAAGCTTTTGAGATAGCAAAACTCTGTAAAAATGGCAATTTTGGTCACTGTGAGGGTTTAAAAAGTGGTTATTCAACATGAGGCACGATCCAATTGACATTTTGAATCATTTTTGGTACAGTCCGAAAAATCAATTTTCGGATGAAAAACGATGACTCCGGACCTGTCGAACGATCCCAAAATGGTCAATATGGATGAAATTTCAACATTTAATCTTTTGACTCTAAATGACTGTTGGATGTGAATTATGACTTTGTCAACTAGAATAAGTGTGTTTAAAGTCATTTCTGTGCCTGGAACGGGTCAAAATGGAAGCTTTTGAGATAGCAAAACTCTGTAAAAATGGCAATTTTGGTCACTGTGAGGGTTTAAAAAGTGGTTATTCAACATGAGGCACGATCCAATTGACATTTTGAATCATTTTTGGTACAGTCCAAAAAATCAATTTTCGGATGAAAAACGATGACTCCGGACCTGTCGAACGATCCCAAAATGGTCAATATGGATAAAATTTCAACATTTAATCTTTTGACTCTAAATAACTGTTGGATGTGAATTATGACTTTGTCAACTAGAATAAGTGTGTTTAAAGTCATTTCCGTGCCTGAAACGGGTCAAAATTTAAGCTTTTAAGTAAGCAAAACTCTGTAAAAATGGCAATTTTGGTCACTGTGAGGGTTTAAAAAGTGGTTATTCAACATGAGGCACGATCCAATTGACATTTTGAATCATTTTTGGTACAGTCCAAAAAATCAATTTTCGGATGAAAAACGATGACTCCGGACCTGTCGAACGATCCCAAAATGGGCAATATGGATCAAATTTCAACATTTAATCTTTTGACTCTAAATGACTGTTGGATGTGAATTATGACTTTGTCAACTAGAATAAGTGTGTTTAAAGTCATTTCTGTGCCTGGAACGGGTCAAAATGGAAGCTTTTGAATAAGCAAAACTCTGTAAAAATGGCAATTTTGGTCACTGTGAGGGTTTAAAAAGTGGTTATTCAACATGAGGCACGATCCAATTGACATTTTGAATCATTTTTGGTACAGTCTGAAAAATCAATTTTCGGATGAAAAACGATGACTCCGGACCTGTCGAACGATCCCAAAATGGTCAATATGGATGAAATTTCAACATTTAATCTTTTGACTCTAAATGACTGTTGGATGTGAATTATGACTTTGTCAACTAGAATAAGTGTGTTTAAAGTCATTTCTGTGCCTGGAACGGGTCAAAATGGAAGCTTTTGAATAAGCAAAACTCTGTAAAAATGGCAATTTTGGTCACTGTGAGGGTTTAAAAAGTGGTTATTCAACATGAGGCACGATCCAATTGACATTTTGAATCATTTTTGGTACAGTCCAAAAAATCAATTTTCGGATGAAAAACGATGACTCCGGACCTGTCAAACGATCCCAAAATGGTCAATATGGATGAAATTTCAACATTTAATCTTTTGACTCTAAATGACTGTTGGATGTGAATTATGACTTTGTCAACTAAAATAAGTGTGTTTAAAGTCATTTCTGTGCCTGAAACGGGTCAAAATTGAAGCTTTTGAGATAGCAAAACTCTGTAAAAATGGCAATTTTGGTCACTGTGAGGGTTTAAAAAGTGGTTATTCAACATGAGGCACGATCCAATTGACATTTTGAATCATTTTTGGTACAGTCCGAAAAATCAATTTTCGGATGAAAAACGATGACTCCGGACCTGTCGAACGATCCCAAAATGGTCAATATGGATGAAATTTCAACATTTAATCTTTTGACTCTAAATGACTGTTGGATGTGAATTATGACTTTGTCAACTAGAATAAGTGTGTTTAAAGTCATTTCTGTGCCTGGAACGGGTCAAAATGGAAGCTTTTGAGATAGCAAAACTCTGTAAAAATGGCAATTTTGGTCACTGTGAGGGTTTAAAAAGTGGTTATTCAACATGAGGCACGATCCAATTGACATTTTGAATCATTTTTGGTACAGTCCAAAAAATCAATTTTCGGATGAAAAACGATGACTCCGGACCTGTCGAACGATCCCAAAATGGTCAATATGGATGAAATTTCAACATTTAATCTTTTGACTCTAAATGACTGTTGGATGTGAATTATGACTTTGTCAACTAGAATAAGTGTGTTTAAAGTCATTTCTGTGCCTGAAACGGGTCAAAATGGAAGCTTTTGAGATAGCAAAACTCTGTAAAAATGGCAATTTTGGTCACTGTGAGGGTTTAAAAAGTGGTTATTCAACATGAGGCACGACCCAATTGACATTTTGAATCATTTTTGGTACAGTCTGAAAAATCAATTTTCGGATGAAAAACGATGACTCCGGACCTGTCGAACGATCCCAAAATGGTCAATATGGATGAAATTTCAACATTTAATCTTTTGACTCTAAATGACTGTTGGATGTGAATTATGACTTTGTCAACTAGAATAAGTGTGTTTAAAGTCATTTCCGTGCCTGAAACGGGTCAAAATTTAAGCTTTTAAGTAAGCAAAACTCTGTAAAAATGGCAATTTTGGTCACTGTGAGGGTTTAAAAAGTGGTTATTCAACATGAGGCACGATCCAATTGACATTTTGAATCATTTTTGGTACAGTCCAAAAAATCAATTTTCGGATGAAAAACGATGACTCCGGACCTGTCGAACGATCCCAAAATGGTCAATATGGATCAAATTTCAACATTTAATCTTTTGACTCTAAATGACTGTTGGATGTGAATTATGACTTTGTCAACTAGAATAAGTGTGTTTAAAGTCATTTCTGTGCCTGAAACGGGTCAAAATGGAAGCTTTTGAGATAGCAAAACTCTGTAAAAATGGCAATTTTGGTCACTGTGAGGGTTTAAAAAGTGGTTATTCAACATGAGGCACGATCCAATTGACATTTTGAATCATTTTTGGTACAGTCTGAAAAATCAATTTTCGGATGAAAAACGATGACTCCGGACCTGTCGAACGATCCCAAAATGGTCAATATGGATGAAATTTCAACATTTAATCTTTTGACTCTAAATGACTGTTGGATGTGAATTATGACTTTGTCAACTAGAATAAGTGTGTTTAAAGTCATTTCTGTGCCTGGAACGGGTCAAAATGGAAGCTTTTGAATAAGCAAAACTCTGTAAAAATGGCAATTTTGGTCACTGTGAGGGTTTAAAAAGTGGTTATTCAACATGAGGCACGATCCAATTGACATTTTGAATCATTTTTGGTACAGTCTGAAAAATCAATTTTCGGATGAAAAACGATGACTCCGGACCTGTCGAACGATCCCAAAATGGTCAATATGGATGAAATTTCAACATTTAATCTTTTGACTCTAAATGACTGTTGGATGTGAATTATGACTTTGTCAACTAGAATAAGTGTGTTTAAAGTCATTTCTGTGCCTGGAACGGGTCAAAATGGAAGCTTTTGAATAAGCAAAACTCTGTAAAAATGGCAATTTTGGTCACTGTGAGGGTTTAAAAAGTGGTTATTCAACATGAGGCACGATCCAATTGACATTTTGAATCATTTTTGGTACAGTCCAAAAAATCAATTTTCGGATGAAAAACGATGACTCCGGACCTGTCAAACGATCCCAAAATGGTCAATATGGATGAAATTTCAACATTTAATCTTTTGACTCTAAATGACTGTTGGATGTGAATTATGACTTTGTCAACTAAAATAAGTGTGTTTAAAGTCATTTCTGTGCCTGAAACGGGTCAAAATTGAAGCTTTTGAGATAGCAAAACTCTGTAAAAATGGCAATTTTGGTCACTGTGAGGGTTTAAAAAGTGGTTATTCAACATGAGGCACGATCCAATTGACATTTTGAATCATTTTTGGTACAGTCCGAAAAATCAATTTTCGGATGAAAAACGATGACTCCGGACCTGTCGAACGATCCCAAAATGGTCAATATGGATGAAATTTCAACATTTAATCTTTTGACTCTAAATGACTGTTGGATGTGAATTATGACTTTGTCAACTAGAATAAGTGTGTTTAAAGTCATTTCTGTGCCTGGAACGGGTCAAAATGGAAGCTTTTGAGATAGCAAAACTCTGTAAAAATGGCAATTTTGGTCACTGTGAGGGTTTAAAAAGTGGTTATTCAACATGAGGCACGATCCAATTGACATTTTGAATCATTTTTGGTACAGTCCAAAAAATCAATTTTCGGATGAAAAACGATGACTCCGGACCTGTCGAACGATCCCAAAATGGTCAATATGGATAAAATTTCAACATTTAATCTTTTGACTCTAAATAACTGTTGGATGTGAATTATGACTTTGTCAACTAGAATAAGTGTGTTTAAAGTCATTTCCGTGCCTGAAACGGGTCAAAATTGAAGCTTTTAAGTAAGCAAAACTCTGTAAAAATGGCAATTTTGGTCACTGTGAGGGTTTAAAAAGTGGTTATTCAACATGAGGCACGATCCAATTGACATTTTGAATCATTTTTGGTACAGTCCAAAAAATCAATTTTCGGATGAAAAACGATGACTCCGGACCTGTCGAACGATCCCAAAATGGTCAATATGGATGAAATTTCAACATTTAATCTTTTGACTCTAAATGACTGTTGGATGTGAATTATGACTTTGTCAACTAGAATAAGTGTGTTTAAAGTCATTTCTGTGCCTGAAACGGGTCAAAATGGAAGCTTTTGAGATAGCAAAACTCTGTAAAAATGGCAATTTTGGTCACTGTGAGGGTTTAAAAAGTGGTTATTCAACATGAGGCACGACCCAATTGACATTTTGAATCATTTTTGGTACAGTCTGAAAAATCAATTTTCGGATGAAAAACGATGACTCCGGACCTGTCGAACGATCCCAAAATGGTCAATATGGATGAAATTTCAACATTTAATCTTTTGACTCTAAATGACTGTTGGATGTGAATTATGACTTTGTCAACTAGAATAAGTGTGTTTAAAGTCATTTCTGTGCCTGGAACGGGTCAAAATGGAAGCTTTTGAATAAGCAAAACTCTGTAAAAATGGCAATTTTGGTCACTGTGAGGGTTTAAAAAGTGGTTATTCAACATGAGGCACGATCCAATTGACATTTTGAATCATTTTTGGTACAGTCCAAAAAATCAATTTTCGGATGAAAAACGATGACTCCGGACCTGTCAAACGATCCCAAAATGGTCAATATGGATGAAATTTCAACATTTAATCTTTTGACTCTAAATGACTGTTGGATGTGAATTATGACTTTGTCAACTAAAATAAGTGTGTTTAAAGTCATTTCTGTGCCTGAAACGGGTCAAAATTGAAGCTTTTGAGATAGCAAAACTCTGTAAAAATGGCAATTTTGGTCACTGTGAGGGTTTAAAAAGTGGTTATTCAACATGAGGCACGATCCAATTGACATTTTGAATCATTTTTGGTACAGTCCAAAAAATCAATTTTCGGATGAAAAACGATGACTCCGGACCTGTCGAACGATCCCAAAATGGTCAATATGGATGAAATTTCAACATTTAATCTTTTGACTCTAAATGACTGTTGGATGTGAATTATGACTTTGTCAACTAGAATAAGTGTGTTTAAAGTCATTTCTGTGCCTGGAACGGGTCAAAATGGAAGCTTTTGAGATAGCAAAACTCTGTAAAAATGGCAATTTTGGTCACTGTGAGGGTTTAAAAAGTGGTTATTCAACATGAGGCACGATCCAATTGACATTTTGAATCATTTTTGGTACAGTCCGAAAAATCAATTTTCGGATGAAAAACGATGACTCCGGACCTGTCGAACGATCCCAAAATGGTCAATATGGATAAAATTTCAACATTTAATCTTTTGACTCTAAATAACTGTTGGATGTGAATTATGACTTTGTCAACTAGAATAAGTGTGTTTAAAGTCATTTCCGTGCCTGAAACGGGTCAAAATTGAAGCTTTTAAGTAAGCAAAACTCTGTAAAAATGGCAATTTTGGTCACTGTGAGGGTTTAAAAAGTGGTTATTCAACATGAGGCACGATCCAATTGACATTTTGAATCATTTTTGGTACAGTCCAAAAAATCAATTTTCGGATGAAAAACGATGACTCCGGACCTGTCGAACGATCCCAAAATGGTCAATATGGATGAAATTTCAACATTTAATCTTTTGACTCTAAATGACTGTTGGATGTGAATTATGACTTTGTCAACTAGAATAAGTGTGTTTAAAGTCATTTCTGTGCCTGGAACGGGTCAAAATGGAACCTTTGAGTAAGCAAAACTCTGTAAAAATGGCAATTTTGGTCACTGTGAGGGTTTAAAAAGTGGTTATTCAACATGAGGCACGATCCAATTGACATTTTGAATCATTTTTGGTACAGTCCGAAAAATCAATTTTCGGATGAAAAACGATGACTCCGGACCTGTCGAACGATCCCAAAATGGTCAATATGGATGAAATTTCAACATTTAATCTTTTGACTCTAAATGACTGTTGGATGTGAATTATGACTTTGTCAACTAAAATAAGTGTGTTTAAAGTCATTTCTGTGCCTGAAACGGGTCAAAATGGAAGCTTTTGAGATAGTAAAACTCTGTAAAAATGGCAATTTTGGTCACTGTGAGGGTTTAAAAAGGGGTTATTCAACATGAGGCATGATCCAATTGACATTTTGAATCATTTTTGGTACAGTCCAAAAAATCAATTTTCGGATGAAAAACGATGACTCCGGACCTGTCGAACGATCCCAAAATGGTCTATAATGATGACATTTTAACATTTAATCTTTTGACTCTAAATCACTGTTGGATGTGAATTATGACTTTGTCAACTAGAATAAGTGTGTTAAAAGTCATTTCTGTGCCTGAAACGGGTCAAAATGGAAGCTTTTGAGATAGCAAAACTCTGTAAAAATGGCAATTTTGGTCACTGTGAGGGTTTAAAAAGTGGTTATTCAACATGAGGCACGATCCAATTGACATTTTGAATCATTTTTGGTACAGTCCGAAAAATCAATTTTCGGATGAAAAACGATGACTCCGGACCTGTCGAACGATCCCAAAATGGTCAATATGGATGAAATTTCAACATTTAATCTTTTGACTCTAAATGACTGTTGGATGTGAATTATGACTTTGTCAACTAGAATAAGTGTGTTTAAAGTCATTTCTGTGCCTGGAACGGGTCAAAATGGAACCTTTGAGTAAGCAAAACTCTGTAAAAATGGCAATTTTGGTCACTGTGAGGGTTTAAAAAGTGGTTATTCAACATGAGGCACGATCCAATTGACATTTTGAATCATTTTTGGTACAGTCCGAAAAATCAATTTTCGGATGAAAAACGATGACTCCGGACCTGTCGAACGATCCCAAAATGGTCAATATGGATGAAATTTCAACATTTAATCTTTTGACTCTAAATGACTGTTGGATGTGAATTATGACTTTGTCAACTAAAATAAGTGTGTTTAAAGTCATTTCTGTGCCTGGAACGGGTCAAAATGGAAGCTTTTGAGATAGCAAAACTCTGTAAAAATGGCAATTTTGGTCACTGTGAGGGTTTAAAAAGTGGTTATTCAACATGAGGCACGATCCAATTGACATTTTGAATCATTTTTGGTACAGTCCAAAAAATCAATTTTCGGATGAAAAACGATGACTCCGGACCTGTCGAACGATCCCAAAATGGTCAATATGGATGAAATTTCAACATTTAATCTTTTGACTCTAAATGACTGTTGGATGTGAATTATGACTTTGTCAACTAAAATAAGTGTGTTTAAAGTCATTTCTGTGCCTGAAACGGGTCAAAATGGAAGCTTTTGAGTAAGCAAAACTCTGTAAAAATGGCAATTTTGGTCACTGTGAGGGTTTAAAAAGTGGTTATTCAACATGAGGCACGATCCAATTGACATTTTGAATCATTTTTGGTACAGTCCAAAAAATCAATTTTCGGATGAAAAACGATGACTCCGGACCTGTCGAACGATCCCAAAATGGTCAATATGGATGAAATTTCAACATTTAATCTTTTGACTCTAAATGACTGTTGGATGTGAATTATGACTTTGTCAACTAGAATAAGTTTGTTTAAAGTCATTTCTGTGCCTGTAACGGGTCAAAATGGAAGCTTTTGAGATAGCAAAACTCTGTAAAAATGGCAATTTTGGTCACTGTGAGGGTTTAAAAAGTTGTTATTCAACATGAGGCACGATCCAATTGACATTTTGAATCATTTTTGGTACAGTCCGAAAAATCAATTTTCGGATGAAAAACGATGACTCCGGACCTGTCGAACAATCCCAAAATGGTCAATATGGATGAAATTTCAACATTTAATCTTTTGACTCTAAATGACTGTTGGATGTGAATTATGACTTTGTCAACTAGAATAAGTGTGTTTAAAGTCATTTCTGTGCCTGGAACGGGTCAAAATGGAAGCTTTTGAATAAGCAAAACTCTGTAAAAATGGCAATTTTGGTCACTGTGAGGGTTTAAAAAGTGGTTATTCAACATGAGGCACGATCCAATTGACATTTTGAATCATTTTTGGTACAGTCTGAAAAATCACTTTTCGGATGAAAAACGATGACTCCGGACCTGTCGAACGATCCCAAAATGGTCAATATGGATGAAATTTCAACATTTAATCTTTTGACTCTAAATGACTGTTGGATGTGAATTATGACTTTGTCAACTAGAATAAGTGTGTTTAAAGTCATTTCTGTGCCTGGAACGGGTCAAAATGGAAGCTTTTGAATAAGCAAAACTCTGTAAAAATGGCAATTTTGGTCACTGTGAGGGTTTAAAAAGTGGTTATTCAACATGAGGCACGATCCAATTGACATTTTGAATCATTTTTGGTACAGTCCAAAAAATCAATTTTCGGATGAAAAACGATGACTCCGGACCTGTCAAACGATCCCAAAATGGTCAATATGGATGAAATTTCAACATTTAATCTTTTGACTCTAAATGACTGTTGGATGTGAATTATGACTTTGTCAACTAAAATAAGTGTGTTTAAAGTCATTTCTGTGCCTGAAACGGGTCAAAATTGAAGCTTTTGAGATAGCAAAACTCTGTAAAAATGGCAATTTTGGTCACTGTGAGGGTTTAAAAAGTGGTTATTCAACATGAGGCACGATCCAATTGACATTTTGAATCATTTTTGGTACAGTCCGAAAAATCAATTTTCGGATGAAAAACGATGACTCCGGACCTGTCGAACGATCCCAAAATGGTCAATATGGATGAAATTTCAACATTTAATCTTTTGACTCTAAATGACTGTTGGATGTGAATTATGACTTTGTCAACTAGAATAAGTGTGTTTAAAGTCATTTCTGTGCCTGGAACGGGTCAAAATGGAAGCTTTTGAGATAGCAAAACTCTGTAAAAATGGCAATTTTGGTCACTGTGAGGGTTTAAAAAGTGGTTATTCAACATGAGGCACGATCCAATTGACATTTTGAATCATTTTTGGTACAGTCCAAAAAATCAATTTTCGGATGAAAAACGATGACTCCGGACCTGTCGAACGATCCCAAAATGGTCAATATGGATAAAATTTCAACATTTAATCTTTTGACTCTAAATAACTGTTGGATGTGAATTATGACTTTGTCAACTAGAATAAGTGTGTTTAAAGTCATTTCCGTGCCTGAAACGGGTCAAAATTTAAGCTTTTAAGTAAGCAAAACTCTGTAAAAATGGCAATTTTGGTCACTGTGAGGGTTTAAAAAGTGGTTATTCAACATGAGGCACGATCCAATTGACATTTTGAATCATTTTTGGTACAGTCCAAAAAATCAATTTTCGGATGAAAAACGATGACTCCGGACCTGTCGAACGATCCCAAAATGGTCAATATGGATCAAATTTCAACATTTAATCTTTTGACTCTAAATGACTGTTGGATGTGAATTATGACTTTGTCAACTAGAATAAGTGTGTTTAAAGTCATTTCTGTGCCTGAAACGGGTCAAAATGGAAGCTTTTGAGATAGCAAAACTCTGTAAAAATGGCAATTTTGGTCACTGTGAGGGTTTAAAAAGTGGTTATTCAACATGAGGCACGATCCAATTGACATTTTGAATCATTTTTGGTACAGTCTGAAAAATCAATTTTCGGATGAAAAACGATGACTCCGGACCTGTCGAACGATCCCAAAATGGTCAATATGGATGAAATTTCAACATTTAATCTTTTGACTCTAAATGACTGTTGGATGTGAATTATGACTTTGTCAACTAGAATAAGTGTGTTTAAAGTCATTTCTGTGCCTGGAACGGGTCAAAATGGAAGCTTTTGAATAAGCAAAACTCTGTAAAAATGGCAATTTTGGTCACTGTGAGGGTTTAAAAAGTGGTTATTCAACATGAGGCACGATCCAATTGACATTTTGAATCATTTTTGGTACAGTCTGAAAAATCAATTTTCGGATGAAAAACGATGACTCCGGACCTGTCGAACGATCCCAAAATGGTCAATATGGATGAAATTTCAACATTTAATCTTTTGACTCTAAATGACTGTTGGATGTGAATTATGACTTTGTCAACTAGAATAAGTGTGTTTAAAGTCATTTCTGTGCCTGGAACGGGTCAAAATGGAAGCTTTTGAATAAGCAAAACTCTGTAAAAATGGCAATTTTGGTCACTGTGAGGGTTTAAAAAGTGGTTATTCAACATGAGGCACGATCCAATTGACATTTTGAATCATTTTTGGTACAGTCCAAAAAATCAATTTTCGGATGAAAAACGATGACTCCGGACCTGTCAAACGATCCCAAAATGGTCAATATGGATGAAATTTCAACATTTAATCTTTTAACTCTAAATGACTGTTGGATGTGAATTATGACTTTGTCAACTAAAATAAGTGTGTTTAAAGTCATTTCTGTGCCTGAAACGGGTCAAAATTGAAGCTTTTGAGATAGCAAAACTCTGTAAAAATGGCAATTTTGGTCACTGTGAGGGTTTAAAAAGTGGTTATTCAACATGAGGCACGATCCAATTGACATTTTGAATCATTTTTGGTACAGTCCGAAAAATCAATTTTCGGATGAAAAACGATGACTCCGGACCTGTCGAACGATCCCAAAATGGTCAATATGGATGAAATTTCAACATTTAATCTTTTGACTCTAAATGACTGTTGGATGTGAATTATGACTTTGTCAACTAGAATAAGTGTGTTTAAAGTCATTTCTGTGCCTGGAACGGGTCAAAATGGAAGCTTTTGAGATAGCAAAACTCTGTAAAAATGGCAATTTTGGTCACTGTGAGGGTTTAAAAAGTGGTTATTCAACATGAGGCACGATCCAATTGACATTTTGAATCATTTTTGGTACAGTCCAAAAAATCAATTTTCGGATGAAAAACGATGACTCCGGACCTGTCGAACGATCCCAAAATGGTCAATATGGATAAAATTTCAACATTTAATCTTTTGACTCTAAATAACTGTTGGATGTGAATTATGACTTTGTCAACTAGAATAAGTGTGTTTAAAGTCATTTCCGTGCCTGAAACGGGTCAAAATTGAAGCTTTTAAGTAAGCAAAACTCTGTAAAAATGGCAATTTTGGTCACTGTGAGGGTTTAAAAAGTGGTTATTCAACATGAGGCACGATCCAATTGACATTTTGAATCATTTTTGGTACAGTCCAAAAAATCAATTTTCGGATGAAAAACGATGACTCCGGACCTGTCGAACGATCCCAAAATGGTCAATATGGATGAAATTTCAACATTTAATCTTTTGACTCTAAATGACTGTTGGATGTGAATTATGACTTTGTCAACTAGAATAAGTGTGTTTAAAGTCATTTCTGTGCCTGAAACGGGTCAAAATGGAAGCTTTTGAGATAGCAAAACTCTGTAAAAATGGCAATTTTGGTCACTGTGAGGGTTTAAAAAGTGGTTATTCAACATGAGGCACGACCCAATTGACATTTTGAATCATTTTTGGTACAGTCTGAAAAATCAATTTTCGGATGAAAAACGATGACTCCGGACCTGTCGAACGATCCCAAAATGGTCAATATGGATGAAATTTCAACATTTAATCTTTTGACTCTAAATGACTGTTGGATGTGAATTATGACTTTGTCAACTAGAATAAGTGTGTTTAAAGTCATTTCTGTGCCTGGAACGGGTCAAAATGGAAGCTTTTGAATAAGCAAAACTCTGTAAAAATGGCCATTTTGGTCACTGTGAGGGTTTAAAAAGTGGTTATTCAACATGAGGCACGATCCAATTGACATTTTGAATCATTTTTGGTACAGTCCAAAAAATCAATTTTCGGATGAAAAACGATGACTCCGGACCTGTCAAACGATCCCAAAATGGTCAATATGGATGAAATTTCAACATTTAATCTTTTGACTCTAAATGACTGTTGGATGTGAATTATGACTTTGTCAACTAAAATAAGTGTGTTTAAAGTCATTTCTGTGCCTGAAACGGGTCAAAATTGAAGCTTTTGAGATAGCAAAACTCTGTAAAAATGGCAATTTTGGTCACTGTGAGGGTTTAAAAAGTGGTTATTCAACATGAGGCACGATCCAATTGACATTTTGAATCATTTTTGGTACAGTCCAAAAAATCAATTTTCGGATGAAAAACGATGACTCCGGACCTGTCGAACGATCCCAAAATGGTCAATATGGATGAAATTTCAACATTTAATCTTTTGACTCTAAATGACTGTTGGATGTGAATTATGACTTTGTCAACTGGAATAAGTGTGTTTAAAGTCATTTCTGTGCCTGGAACGGGTCAAAATGGAAGCTTTTGAGATAGCAAAACTCTGTAAAAATGGCAATTTTGGTCACTGTGAGGGTTTAAAAAGTGGTTATTCAACATGAGGCACGATCCAATTGACATTTTGAATCATTTTTGGTACAGTCCGAAAAATCAATTTTCGGATGAAAAACGATGACTCCGGACCTGTCGAACGATCCCAAAATGGTCAATATGGATAAAATTTCAACATTTAATCTTTTGACTCTAAATAACTGTTGGATGTGAATTATGACTTTGTCAACTAGAATAAGTGTGTTTAAAGTCATTTCCGTGCCTGAAAAGGGTCAAAATTGAAGCTTTTAAGTAAGCAAAACTCTGTAAAAATGGCAATTTTGGTCACTGTGAGGGTTTAAAAAGTGGTTATTCAACATGAGGCACGATCCAATTGACATTTTGAATCATTTTTGGTACAGTCCAAAAAATCAATTTTCGGATGAAAAACGATGACTCCGGACCTGTCGAACGATCCCAAAATGGTCAATATGGATGAAATTTCAACATTTAATCTTTTGACTCTAAATGACTGTTGGATGTGAATTATGACTTTGTCAACTAGAATAAGTGTGTTTAAAGTCATTTCTGTGCCTGGAACGGGTCAAAATGGAACCTTTGAGTAAGCAAAACTCTGTAAAAATGGCAATTTTGGTCACTGTGAGGGTTTAAAAAGTGGTTATTCAACATGAGGCACGATCCAATTGACATTTTGAATCATTTTTGGTACAGTCCGAAAAATCAATTTTCGGATGAAAAACGATGACTCCGGACCTGTCGAACGATCCCAAAATGGTCAATATGGATGAAATTTCAACATTTAATCTTTTGACTCTAAATGACTGTTGGATGTGAATTATGACTTTGTCAACTAAAATAAGTGTGTTTAAAGTCATTTCTGTGCCTGAAACGGGTCAAAATGGAATCTTTTGAGATAGTAAAACTCTGTAAAAATGGCAATTTTGGTCACTGTGAGGGTTTAAAAAGGGGTTATTCAACATGAGGCATGATCCAATTGACATTTTGAATCATTTTTGGTACAGTCCAAAAAATCAATTTTCGGATGAAAAACGATGACTCCGGACCTGTCGAACGATCCCAAAATGGTCTATAATGATGACATTTTAACATTTAATCTTTTGACTCTAAATCACTGTTGGATGTGAATTATGACTTTGTCAACTAGAATAAGTGTGTTAAAAGTCATTTCTGTGCCTGAAACGGGTCAAAATGGAAGCTTTTGAGATAGCAAAACTCTGTAAAAATGGCAATTTTGGTCACTGTGAGGGTTTAAAAAGTGGTTATTCAACATGAGGCACGATCCAATTGACATTTTGAATCATTTTTGGTACAGTCCGAAAAATCAATTTTCGGATGAAAAACGATGACTCCGGACCTGTCGAACGATCCCAAAATGGTCAATATGGATGAAATTTCAACATTTAATCTTTTGACTCTAAATGACTGTTGGATGTGAATTATGACTTTGTCAACTAGAATAAGTGTGTTTAAAGTCATTTCTGTGCCTGGAACGGGTCAAAATGGAACCTTTGAGTAAGCAAAACTCTGTAAAAATGGCAATTTTGGTCACTGTGAGGGTTTAAAAAGTGGTTATTCAACATGAGGCACGATCCAATTGACATTTTGAATCATTTTTGGTACAGTCCGAAAAATCAATTTTCGGATGAAAAACGATGACTCCGGACCTGTCGAACGATCCCAAAATGGTCAATATGGATGAAATTTCAACATTTAATCTTTTGACTCTAAATGACTGTTGGATGTGAATTATGACTTTGTCAACTAAAATAAGTGTGTTTAAAGTCATTTCTGTGCCTGGAACGGGTCAAAATGGAAGCTTTTGAGATAGCAAAACTCTGTAAAAATGGCAATTTTGGTCACTGTGAGGGTTTAAAAAGTGGTTATTCAACATGAGGCACGATCCAATTGACATTTTGAATCATTTTTGGTACAGTCCAAAAAATCAATTTTCGGATGAAAAACGATGACTCCGGACCTGTCGAACGATCCCAAAATGGTCAATATGGATGAAATTTCAACATTTAATCTTTTGACTCTAAATGACTGTTGGATGTGAATTATGACTTTGTCAACTAAAATAAGTGTGTTTAAAGTCATTTCTGTGCCTGAAACGGGTCAAAATGGAAGCTTTTGAGTAAGCAAAACTCTGTAAAAATGGCAATTTTGGTCACTGTGAGGGTTTAAAAAGTGGTTATTCAACATGAGGCACGATCCAATTGACATTTTGAATCATTTTTGGTACAGTCCAAAAAATCAATTTTCGGATGAAAAACGATGACTCCGGACCTGTCGAACGATCCCAAAATGGTCAATATGGATGAAATTTCAACATTTAATCTTTTGACTCTAAATGACTGTTGGATGTGAATTATGACTTTGTCAACTAGAATAAGTTTGTTTAAAGTCATTTCTGTGCCTGTAACGGGTCAAAATGGAAGCTTTTGAGATAGCAAAACTCTGTAAAAATGGCAATTTTGGTCACTGTGAGGGTTTAAAAAGTTGTTATTCAACATGAGGCACGATCCAATTGACATTTTGAATCATTTTTGGTACAGTCCGAAAAATCAATTTTCGGATGAAAAACGATGACTCCGGACCTGTCGAACAATCCCAAAATGGTCAATATGGATGAAATTTCAACATTTAATCTTTTGACTCTAAATGACTGTTGGATGTGAATTATGACTTTGTCAACTAGAATAAGTGTGTTTAAAGTCATTTCTGTGCCTGGAACGGGTCAAAATGGAAGCTTTTGAGTAAGCAAAACTCTGTAAAAATGGCAATTTTGGTCACTGTGAGGGTTTAAAAAGTGGTTATTCAACATGAGGCACGATCCAATTGACATTTTGAATCATTTTTGGTACAGTCCAAAAAATCAATTTTCGGATGAAAAACGATGACTCCGGACCTGTCGAACGATCCCAAAATGGTCAATATGGATGAAATTTCAACATTTAATCTTTTGACTCTAAATGACTGTTGGATGTGAATTATGACTTTGTCAACTAGAATAAGTGTGTTTAAAGTCATTTCTGTGCCTGGAAGGGGTCAAAATGGAAGCTTTTGAGATAGCAAAACTCTGTAAAAATGGCAATTTTGGTCACTGTGAGGGTTTAAAAAGTGGTTATTCAACATGAGGCATGATCCAATTGACATTTTGAATCATTTTTGGTACAGTCCGAAAAATCAATTTTCGGATGAAAAACGATGACTCCGGACCTGTCGAACGATCCCAAAATGGTCTATAATGATGACATTTTAACATTTAATCTTTTGACTCTAAATCACTGTTGGATGTGAATTATGACTTTGTCAACTAGAATAAGTGTGTTTAAAGTCATTTCTGTGCCTGAAACGGGTCAAAATTGAAGCTTTTGAGATAGCAAAACTCTGTAAAAATGGCAATTTTGGTCACTGTGAGGGTTTAAAAAGTGGTTATTCAACATGAGGCACGATCCAATTGACATTTTGAATCATTTTTGGTACAGTCCGAAAAATCAATTTTCGGATGAAAAACGATGACTCCGGACCTGTCGAACGATCCCAAAATGGTCAATATGGATAAAATTTCAACATTTAATCTTTTGACTCTAAATAACTGTTGGATGTGAATTATGACTTTGTCAACTAGAATAAGTGTGTTTAAAGTCATTTCCGTGCCTGAAACGGGTCAAAATTGAAGCTTTTAAGTAAGCAAAACTCTGTAAAAATGGCAATTTTGGTCACTGTGAGGGTTTAAAAAGTGGTTATTCAACATGAGGCACGATCCAATTGACATTTTGAATCATTTTTGGTACAGTCCAAAAAATCAATTTTCGGATGAAAAACGATGACTCCGGACCTGTCGAACGATCCCAAAATGGTCAATATGGATGAAATTTCAACATTTAATCTTTTGACTCTAAATGACTGTTGGATGTGAATTATGACTTTGTCAACTAGAATAAGTGTGTTTAAAGTCATTTCTGTGCCTGGAACGGGTCAAAATGGAACCTTTGAGTAAGCAAAACTCTGTAAAAATGGCAATTTTGGTCACTGTGAGGGTTTAAAAAGTGGTTATTCAACATGAGGCACGATCCAATTGACATTTTGAATCATTTTTGGTACAGTCCGAAAAATCAATTTTCGGATGAAAAACGATGACTCCGGACCTGTCGAACGATCCCAAAATGGTCAATATGGATGAAATTTCAACATTTAATCTTTTGACTCTAAATGACTGTTGGATGTGAATTATGACTTTGTCAACTAAAATAAGTGTGTTTAAAGTCATTTCTGTGCCTGAAACGGGTCAAAATGGAAGCTTTTGAGATAGTAAAACTCTGTAAAAATGGCAATTTTGGTCACTGTGAGGGTTTAAAAAGGGGTTATTCAACATGAGGCATGATCCAATTGACATTTTGAATCATTTTTGGTACAGTCCAAAAAATCAATTTTCGGATGAAAAACGATGACTCCGGACCTGTCGAACGATCCCAAAATGGTCTATAATGATGACATTTTAACATTTAATCTTTTGACTCTAAATCACTGTTGGATGTGAATTATGACTTTGTCAACTAGAATAAGTGTGTTTAAAGTCATTTCTGTGCCTGAAACGGGTCAAAATGGAAGCTTTTGAGATAGCAAAACTCTGTAAAAATGGCAATTTTGGTCACTGTGAGGGTTTAAAAAGTGGTTATTCAACATGAGGCACGATCCAATTGACATTTTGAATCATTTTTGGTACAGTCCGAAAAATCAATTTTCGGATGAAAAACGATGACTCCGGACCTGTCGAACGATCCCAAAATGGTCAATATGGATGAAATTTCAACATTTAATCTTTTGACTCTAAATGACTGTTGGATGTGAATTATGACTTTGTCAACTAGAATAAGTGTGTTTAAAGTCATTTCTGTGCCTGGAACGGGTCAAAATGGAACCTTTGAGTAAGCAAAACTCTGTAAAAATGGCAATTTTGGTCACTGTGAGGGTTTAAAAAGTGGTTATTCAACATGAGGCACGATCCAATTGACATTTTGAATCATTTTTGGTACAGTCCGAAAAATCAATTTTCGGATGAAAAACGATGACTCCGGACCTGTCGAACGATCCCAAAATGGTCAATATGGATGAAATTTCAACATTTAATCTTTTGACTCTAAATGACTGTTGGATGTGAATTATGACTTTGTCAACTAAAATAAGTGTGTTTAAAGTCATTTCTGTGCCTGGAACGGGTCAAAATGGAAGCTTTTGAGATAGCAAAACTCTGTAAAAATGGCAATTTTGGTCACTGTGAGGGTTTAAAAAGTGGTTATTCAACATGAGGCACGATCCAATTGACATTTTGAATCATTTTTGGTACAGTCCAAAAAATCAATTTTCGGATGAAAAACGATGACTCCGGACCTGTCGAACGATCCCAAAATGGTCAATATGGATGAAATTTCAACATTTAATCTTTTGACTCTAAATGACTGTTGGATGTGAATTATGACTTTGTCAACTAAAATAAGTGTGTTTAAAGTCATTTCTGTGCCTGAAACGGGTCAAAATGGAAGCTTTTGAGTAAGCAAAACTCTGTAAAAATGGCAATTTTGGTCACTGTGAGGGTTTAAAAAGTGGTTATTCAACATGAGGCACGATCCAATTGACATTTTGAATCATTTTTGGTACAGTCCAAAAAATTAATTTTCGGATGAAAAACGATGACTCCGGACCTGTCGAACGATCCCAAAATGGTCAATATGGATGAAATTTCAACATTTAATCTTTTGACTCTAAATGACTGTTGGATGTGAATTATGACTTTGTCAACTAGAATAAGTTTGTTTAAAGTCATTTCTGTGCCTGTAACGGGTCAAAATGGAAGCTTTTGAGATAGCAAAACTCTGTAAAAATGGCAATTTTGGTCACTGTGAGGGTTTAAAAAGTTGTTATTCAACATGAGGCACGATCCAATTGACATTTTGAATCATTTTTGGTACAGTCCGAAAAATCAATTTTCGGATGAAAAACGATGACTCCGGACCTGTCGAACGATCCCAAAATGGTCAATATGGATGAAATTTCAACATTTAATCTTTTGACTCTAAATGACTGTTGGATGTGAATTATGACTTTGTCAACTAGAATAAGTGTCTTTAAAGTCATTTCTGTGCCTGGAACGGGTCAAAATGGAAGCTTTTGAGTAAGCAAAACTCTGTAAAAATGGCAATTTTGGTCACTGTGAGGGTTTAAAAAGTGGTTATTCAACATGAGGCACGATCCAATTGACATTTTGAATCATTTTTGGTACAGTCCAAAAAATCAATTTTCGGATGAAAAACGATGACTCCGGACCTGTCGAACGATCCCAAAATGGTCAATATGGATGAAATTTCAACATTTAATCTTTTGACTCTAAATGACTGTTGGATGTGAATTATGACTTTGTCAACTAGAATAAGTGTGTTTAAAGTCATTTCTGTGCCTGGAAGGGGTCAAAATGGAAGCTTTTGAGATAGCAAAACTCTGTAAAAATGGCAATTTTGGTCACTGTGAGGGTTTAAAAAGTGGTTATTCAACATGAGGCATGATCCAATTGACATTTTGAATCATTTTTGGTACAGTCCGAAAAATCAATTTTCGGATGAAAAACGATGACTCCGGACCTGTCGAACGATCCCAAAATGGTCTATAATGATGACATTTTAACATTTAATCTTTTGACTCTAAATCACTGTTGGATGTGAATTATGACTTTGTCAACTAGAATAAGTGTGTTTAAAGTCATTTCTGTGCCTGAAACGGGTCAAAATTGAAGCTTTTGAGATAGCAAAACTCTGTAAAAATGGCAATTTTGGTCACTGTGAGGGTTTAAAAAGTGGTTATTCAACATGAGGCACGATCCAATTGACATTTTGAATCATTTTTGGTACAGTCCGAAAAATCAATTTTCGGATGAAAAACGATGACTCCGGACCTGTCGAACGATCCCAAAATGGTCAATATGGATGAAATTTCAACATTTATTCTTTTGACTCTAAATGACTGTTGGATGTGAATTATGACTTTGTCAACTAGAATAAGTGTGTTTAAAGTCATTTCTGTGCCTGGAACGGGTCAAAATGGAAGCTTTTGAGATAGCAAAACTCTGTAAAAATGGCAATTTTGTTCACTGTGAGGGTTTAAAAAGTGGTTATTCAACATGAGGCACGATCCAATTGACATTTTGAATCATTTTTGGTACAGTCCAAAAAATCAATTTTCGGATGAAAAACGATGACTCCGGACCTGTCGAACGATCCCAAAATGGTCAATATGGATGAAATTTCAACATTTAATCTTTTGACTCTAAATGACTGTTGGATGTGAATTATGACTTTGTCAACTAGAATAAGTGTGTTTAAAGTCATTTCCGTGCCTGAAACGGGTCAAAATTGAAGCTTTTAAGTAAGCAAAACTCTGTAAAAATGGCAATTTTGGTCACTGTGAGGGTTTAAAAAGTGGTTATTCAACATGAGGCACGATCCAATTGACATTTTGAATCATTTTTGGTACAGTCCGAAAAATCAATTTTCGGATGATAAAAACGATGACTCCGGACCTGTCGAACGATCCCAAAATGGTCAATATGGATGAAATTTCAACATTTAATCTTTTGACTCTAAATGACTGTTGGATGTGAATTATGACTTTGTCAACTAAAATAAGTGTGTTTAAAGTCATTTCTGTGCCTGAAACGGGTCAAAATGGAAGCTTTTGAGATAGTAAAACTCTGTAAAAATGGCAATTTTGGTCACTGTGAGGGTTTAAAAAGTGGTTATTCAACATGAGGCATGATCCAATTGACATTTTGAATCATTTTTGGTACAGTCCGAAAAATCAATTTTCGGATGAAAAACGATGACTCCGGACCTGTCGAAGGATCCCAAAATGGTCTATAATGATGACATTTTAACATTTAATCTTTTGACTCTAAATCACTGTTGGATGTGAATTATGACTTTGTCAACTAGAATAAGTGTGTTTAAAGTCATTTCTGTGCCTGAAACGGGTCAAAATGGAAGCTTTTGAGTAAGCAAAACTCTGTAAAAATGGCAATTTTGGTCACTGTGAGCGTTTCAAAAGTGGTTATTCAACATGAGGCACGATCCAATTGACATTTTGAATCATTTTTGGTACAATCCGAAAAATCAATTTTCGGATGAAAAACGATGACTCCGGACCTGTCGAACGATCCCAAAATGGTCAATATGGATGAAATTTCAACATTTAATCTTTTGACTCTAAATCACTGTTGGATGTGAATTATGACTTTGTCAACTAGAATAAGTGTGTTTAAAGTAATTTCTGTGCCTGGAACGGGTCAAAATGGAAGCTTTTGAGTAAGCAAAACTCTGTAAAAATGGCAATTTTGGTCACTGTGAGGGTTTAAAAAGTGGTTATTCAACATGAGGCACGATCCAATTGACATTTTGAATCATTTTTGGTACAGTCCAAAAAATCAATTTTCGGATGAAAAACGATGACTCCGGACCTGTCGAACGATCCCAAAATGGTCAATATGGATGAAATTTCAACATTTAATCTTTTGACTCTAAATGACTGTTGGATGTGAATTATGACTTTGTCAACTAGAATAAGTTTGTTTAAAGTCATTTCTGTGCCTGTAACGGGTCAAAATGGAAGCTTTTGAGATAGCAAAACTCTGTAAAAATGGCAATTTTGGTCACTGTGAGGGTTTAAAAAGTTGTTATTCAACATGAGGTACGATCCAATTGACATTTTGAATCATTTTTGGTACAGTCCGAAAAATCAATTTTCGGATGAAAAACGACGACTCCGGACCTGTCGAACGATCCCAAAATGGTCAATATGGATGAAATTTCAACATTTAATCTTTTGACTCTAAATGACTGTTGGATGTGAATTATGACTTTGTCAACTAGAATAAGTGTGTTTAAAGTCATTTCTGTGCCTGGAACGGGTCAAAATGGAAGCTTTTGAGTAAGCAAAACTCTGTAAAAATGGCAATTTTGGTCACTGTGAGGGTTTAAAAAGTGGTTATTCAACATGAGGCACGATCCAATTGACATTTTGAATCATTTTTGGTACAGTCCAAAAAATCAATTTTCGGATGAAAAACGATGACTCCGGACCTGTCGAACGATCCCAAAATGGTCAATATGGATGAAATTTCAACATTTAATCTTTTGACTCTAAATGACTGTTGGATGTGAATTATGACTTTGTCAACTAGAATAAGTGTGTTTAAAGTCATTTCTGTGCCTGGAAGGGGTCAAAATGGAAGCTTTTGAGATAGCAAAACTCTGTAAAAATGGCAATTTTGGTCACTGTGAGGGTTTAAAAAGTGGTTATTCAACATGAGGCATGATCCAATTGACATTTTGAATCATTTTTGGTACAGTCCGAAAAATCAATTTTCGGATGAAAAACGATGACTCCGGACCTGTCGAACGATCCCAAAATGGTCTATAATGATGACATTTTAACATTTAATCTTTTGACTCTAAATCACTGTTGGATGTGAATTATGACTTTGTCAACTAGAATAAGTGTGTTTAAAGTCATTTCTGTGCCTGAAACGGGTCAAAATTGAAGCTTTTGAGATAGCAAAACTCTGTAAAAATGGCAATTTTGGTCACTGTGAGGGTTTAAAAAGTGGTTATTCAACATGAGGCACGATCCAATTGACATTTTGAATCGTTTTTGGTACAGTCCGAAAAATCAATTTTCGGATGAAAAACGATGACTCCGGACCTGTCGAACGATCCCAAAATGGTCAATATGGATGAAATTTCAACATTTATTCTTTTGACTCTAAATGACTGTTGGATGTGAATTATGACTTTGTCAACTAGAATAAGTGTGTTTAAAGTCATTTCTGTGCCTGGAACGGGTCAAAATGGAAGCTTTTGAGATAGCAAAACTCTGTAAAAATTGCAATTTTGTTCACTGTGAGGGTTTAGAAAGTGGTTATTCAACATGAGGCACGATCCAATTGACATTTTGAATCATTTTTGGTACAGTCCAAAAAATCAATTTTCGGATGAAAAACGATGACTCCGGACCTGTCGAACGATCCCAAAATGGTCAATATGGATGAAATTTCAACATTTAATCTTTTGACTCTAAATGACTGTTGGATGTGAATTATGACTTTGTCAACTAGAATAAGTGTGTTTAAAGTCATTTCCGTGCCTGAAACGGGTCAAAATTGAAGCTTTTAAGTAAGCAAAACTCTGTAAAAATGGCAATTTTGGTCACTGTGAGGGTTTAAAAAGTGGTTATTCAACATGAGGCACGATCCAATTGACATTTTGAATCATTTTTGGTACAGTCCGAAAAATCAATTTTCGGATGAAAAACGATGACTCCGGACCTGTCGAACGATCCCAAAATGGTCAATATGGATGAAATTTCAACATTTAATCTTTTGACTCTAAATGACTGTTGGATGTGAATTATGACTTTGTCAACTAAAATAAGTGTGTTTAAAGTCATTTCTGTGCCTGAAACGGGTCAAAATGGAAGCTTTTGAGATAGTAAAACTCTGTAAAAATGGCAATTTTGGTCACTGTGAGGGTTTAAAAAGTGGTTATTCAACATGAGGCATGATCCAATTGACATTTTGAATCATTTTTGGTACAGTCCAAAAATCAATTTTCGGATGAAAAACGATGACTCCGGACCTGTCGAACGATCCCAAAATGGTCTATAATGATGACATTTTAACATTTAATCTTTTGACTCTAAATCACTGTTGGATGTGAATTATGACTTTGTCAACTAGAATAAGTGTGTTTAAAGTCATTTCTGTGCCTGAAACGGGTCAAAATGGAAGCTTTTGAGATAGCAAAACTCTGTAAAAATGGCAATTTTGGTCACTGTGAGGGTTTAAAAAGTGGTTATTCAACATGAGGCACGATCCAATTGACATTTTGAATCATTTTTGGTACAGTCCGAAAAATCAATTTTCGGATGAAAAACGATGACTCCGGACCTGTCGAACGATCCCAAAATGGTCAATATGGATGAAATTTCAACATTTAATCTTTTGACTCTAAATGACTGTTGGATGTGAATTATGACTTTGTCAACTAGAATAAGTGTGTTTAAAGTCATTTCTGTGCCTGGAACGGGTCAAAATGGAAGCTTTTGAGTAAGCAAAACTCTGTAAAAATGGCAATTTTGGTCACTGTGAGGGTTTAAAAAGTGGTTATTCAACATGAGGCACGATCCAATTGACATTTTGAATCATTTTTGGTACAGTCCAAAAAATCAATTTTCGGATGAAAAACGATGACTCCGGACCTGTCGAACGATCCCAAAATGGTCAATGTGGATGAAATTTCAACATTTAATCTTTTGACTCTAAATGACTGTTGGATGTGAATTATGACTTTGTCAACTAAAATAAGTGTGTTTAAAGTCATTTCTGTGCCTGAAACGGGTCAAAATTGAAGCTTTTGAGATAGCAAAACTCTGTAAAAATGGCAATTTTGGTCACTGTGAGGGTTTAAAAAGTGGTTATTCAACATGAGGCACGATCCAATTGACATTTTGAATCATTTTTGGTACAGTCCAAAAAATCAATTTTCGGATGAAAAACGATGACTCCGGACCTGTCGAACGATCCCAAAATGGTCAATATGGATGAAATTTCAACATTTAATCTTTTGACTCTAAATGACTGTTGGATGTGAATTATGACTTTGTCAACTAGAATAAGTGTGTTTAAAGTCATTTCTGTGCCTGGAACGGGTCAAAATGGAAGCTTTTGAGTAAGCAAAACTCTGTAAAAATGGCAATTTTGGTCACTGTGAGGGTTTAAAAAGTGGTTATTCAACATGAGGCACGATCCAATTGACATTTTGAATCATTTTTGGTACAGTCCAAAAAATCAATTTTCGGATGAAAAACGATGACTCCGGACCTGTCGAACGATCCCAAAATGGTCAATGTGGATGAAATTTCAACATTTAATCTTTTGACTCTAAATGACTGTTGGATGTGAATTATGACTTTGTCAACTAAAATAAGTGTGTTTAAAGTCATTTCTGTGCCTGAAACGGGTCAAAATTGAAGCTTTTGAGATAGCAAAACTCTGTAAAAATGGCAATTTTGGTCACTGTGAGGGTTTAAAAAGTGGTTATTCAACATGAGGCACGATCCAATTGACATTTTGAATCATTTTTGGTACAGTCCAAAAAATCAATTTTCGGATGAAAAACGATGACTCCGGACCTGTCGAACGATCCCAAAATGGTCAATATGGATGAAATTTCAACATTTAATCTTTTGACTCTAAATGACTGTTGGATGTGAATTATGACTTTGTCAACTAGAATAAGTGTGTTTAAAGTCATTTCTGTGCCTGGAACGGGTCAAAATGGAAGCTTTTGAGTAAGCAAAACTCTGTAAAAATGGCAATTTTGGTCACTGTGAGGGTTTAAAAAGTGGTTATTCAACATGAGGCACGATCCAATTGACATTTTGAATCATTTTTGGTACAGTCCAAAAAATCAATTTTCGGATGAAAAACGATGACTCCGGACCTGTCGAACGATCCCAAAATGGTCAATGTGGATGAAATTTCAACATTTAATCTTTTGACTCTAAATGACTGTTGGATGTAAATTATGACTTTGTCAACTAAAATAAGTGTGTTTAAAGTCATTTCTGTGCCTGAAACGGGTCAAAATTGAAGCTTTTGAGATAGCAAAACTCTGTAAAAATGGCAATTTTGGTCACTGTGAGGGTTTAAAAAGTGGTTATTCAACATGAGGCACGATCCAATTGACATTTTGAATCATTTTTGGTACAGTCCAAAAAATCAATTTTCGGATGAAAAACGATGACTCCGGACCTGTCGAACGATCCCAAAATGGTCAATATGGATCAAATTTCAACATTTAATCTTTTGACTCTAAATGACTGTTGGATGTGAATTATGACTTTGTCAACTAGAATAAGTGTGTTTAAAGTCATTTCTGTGCCTGAAACGGGTCAAAATGGAAGCTTTTGAGATAGCAAAACTCTGTAAAAATGGCAATTTTGGTCACTGTGAGGGTTTAAAAAGTGGTTATTCAACATGAGGCACGATCCAATTGACATTTTGAATCATTTTTGGTACAGTCTGAAAAATCAATTTTCGGATGAAAAACGATGACTCCGGACCTGTCGAACGATCCCAAAATGGTCAATATGGATGAAATTTCAACATTTAATCTTTTGACTCTAAATGACTGTTGGATGTGAATTATGACTTTGTCAACTAGAATAAGTGTGTTTAAAGTCATTTCTGTGCCTGGAACGGGTCAAAATGGAAGCTTTTGAATAAGCAAAACTCTGTAAAAATGGCAATTTTGGTCACTGTGAGGGTTTAAAAAGTGGTTATTCAACATGAGGCACGATCCAATTGACATTTTGAATCATTTTTGGTACAGTCCAAAAAATCAATTTTCGGATGAAAAACGATGACTCCGGACCTGTCGAACGATCCCAAAATGGTCAACATGGATGAAATTTCAACATTTAATCTTTTGACTCTAAATGACTGTTGGATGTGAATTATGACTTTGTCAACTAGAATAAGTGTGTTTGAAGTCATTTCTGTGCCTGAAACGGGTCAAAATGGAAGCTTTTGAGATAGCAAAACTCTGTAAAAATGGCAATTTTGGTCACTGTGAGGGTTTAAAAAGTGGTTATTCAACATGAGGCACGATCCAATTGACATTTTGAATCATTTTTGGTACAGTCTGAAAAATCAATTTTCGGATGAAAAACGATGACTCCGGACCTGTCGAACGATCCCAAAATGGTCAATATGGATGAAATTTCAACATTTAATCTTTTGACTCTAAATGACTGTTGGATGTGAATTATGACTTTGTCAACTAGAATAAGTGTGTTTAAAGTCATTTCTGTGCCTGGAACGGGTCAAAATTGAAGCTTTTAAGTAAGCAAAACTCTGTAAAAATGGCAATTTTGGTCACTGTGAGGGTTTAAAAAGTGGTTATTCAACATGAGGCACGATCCAATTGACATTTTGAATCATTTTTGGTACAGTCCAAAAAATCAATTTTCGGATGAAAAACGATGACTCCGGACCTGTCGAACGATCCCAAAATGGTCAATATGGATGAAATTTCAACATTTAATCTTTTGACTCTAAATGACTGTTGGATGTGAATTATGACTTTGTCAACTAGAATAAGTGTGTTTAAAGTCATTTCTGTGCCTGGAACGGGTCAAAATGGAACCTTTGAGTAAGCAAAACTCTGTAAAAATGGCAATTTTGGTCACTGTGAGGGTTTAAAAAGTGGTTATTCAACATGAGGCACGATCCAATTGACATTTTGAATCATTTTTGGTACAGTCCGAAAAATCAATTTTCGGATGAAAAACGATGACTCCGGACCTGTCGAACGATCCCAAAATGGTCAATATGGATGAAATTTCAACATTTAATCTTTTGACTCTAAATGACTGTTGGATGTGAATTATGACTTTGTCAACTAAAATAAGTGTGTTTAAAGTCATTTCTGTGCCTGAAACGGGTCAAAATGGAAGCTTTTGAGATAGTAAAACTCTGTAAAAATGGCAATTTTGGTCACTGTGAGGGTTTAAAAAGGGGTTATTCAACATGAGGCATGATCCAATTGACATTTTGAATCATTTTTGGTACAGTCCAAAAAATCAATTTTCGGATGAAAAACGATGACTCCGGACCTGTCGAACGATCCCAAAATGGTCTATAATGATGACATTTTAACATTTAATCTTTTGACTCTAAATCACTGTTGGATGTGAATTATGACTTTGTCAACTAGAATAAGTGTGTTTAAAGTCATTTCTGTGCCTGAAACGGGTCAAAATGGAAGCTTTTGAGATAGCAAAACTCTGTAAAAATGGCAATTTTGGTCACTGTGAGGGTTTAAAAAGTGGTTATTCAACATGAGGCACGATCCAATTGACATTTTGAATCATTTTTGGTACAGTCCGAAAAATCAATTTTCGGATGAAAAACGATGACTCCGGACCTGTCGAACGATCCCAAAATGGTCAATATGGATGAAATTTCAACATTTAATCTTTTGACTCTAAATGACTGTTGGATGTGAATTATGACTTTGTCAACTAGAATAAGTGTGTTTAAAGTCATTTCTGTGCCTGGAACGGGTCAAAATGGAACCTTTGAGTAAGCAAAACTCTGTAAAAATGGCAATTTTGGTCACTGTGAGGGTTTAAAAAGTGGTTATTCAACATGAGGCACGATCCAATTGACATTTTGAATCATTTTTGGTACAGTCCGAAAAATCAATTTTCGGATGAAAAACGATGACTCCGGACCTGTCGAACGATCCCAAAATGGTCAATATGGATGAAATTTCAACATTTAATCTTTTGACTCTAAATGACTGTTGGATGTGAATTATGACTTTGTCAACTAAAATAAGTGTGTTTAAAGTCATTTCTGTGCCTGGAACGGGTCAAAATGGAAGCTTTTGAGATAGCAAAACTCTGTAAAAATGGCAATTTTGGTCACTGTGAGGGTTTAAAAAGTGGTTATTCAACATGAGGCACGATCCAATTGACATTTTGAATCATTTTTGGTACAGTCCAAAAAATCAATTTTCGGATGAAAAACGATGACTCCGGACCTGTCGAACGATCCCAAAATGGTCAATATGGATGAAATTTCAACATTTAATCTTTTGACTCTAAATGACTGTTGGATGTGAATTATGACTTTGTCAACTAAAATAAGTGTGTTTAAAGTCATTTCTGTGCCTGAAACGGGTCAAAATGGAAGCTTTTGAGTAAGCAAAACTCTGTAAAAATGGCAATTTTGGTCACTGTGAGGGTTTAAAAAGTGGTTATTCAACATGAGGCACGATCCAATTGACATTTTGAATCATTTTTGGTACAGTCCAAAAAATCAATTTTCGGATGAAAAACGATGACTCCGGACCTGTCGAACGATCCCAAAATGGTCAATGTGGATGAAATTTCAACATTTAATCTTTTGACTCTAAATGACTGTTGGATGTGAATTATGACTTTGTCAACTAAAATAAGTGTGTTTAAAGTCATTTCTGTGCCTGAAACGGGTCAAAATTGAAGCTTTTGAGATAGCAAAACTCTGTAAAAATGGCAATTTTGGTCACTGTGAGGGTTTAAAAAGTGGTTATTCAACATGAGGCACGATCCAATTGACATTTTGAATCATTTTTGGTACAGTCCAAAAAATCAATTTTCGGATGAAAAACGATGACTCCGGACCTGTCGAACGATCCCAAAATGGTCAATATGGATCAAATTTCAACATTTAATCTTTTGACTCTAAATGACTGTTGGATGTTTATTATGACTTTGTCAACTAGAATAAGTGTGTTTAAAGTCATTTCTGTGCCTGAAACGGGTCAAAATGGAAGCTTTTGAGATAGCAAAACTCTGTAAAAATGGCAATTTTGGTCACTGTGAGGGTTTAAAAAGTGGTTATTCAACATGAGGCACGATCCAATTGACATTTTGAATCATTTTTGGTACAGTCTGAAAAATCAATTTTCGGATGAAAAACGATGACTCCGGACCTGTCGAACGATCCCAAAATGGTCAATATGGATGAAATTTCAACATTTAATCTTTTGACTCTAAATGACTGTTGGATGTGAATTATGACTTTGTCAACTAGAATAAGTGTGTTTAAAGTCATTTCTGTGCCTGGAACGGGTCAAAATGGAAGCTTTTGAATAAGCAAAACTCTGTAAAAATGGCAATTTTGGTCACTGTGAGGGTTTAAAAAGTGGTTATTCAACATGAGGCACGATCCAATTGACATTTTGAATCATTTTTGGTACAGTCCAAAAAATCAATTTTCGGATGAAAAACGATGACTCCGGACCTGTCGAACGATCCCAAAATGGTCAATATGGATGAAATTTCAACATTTAATCTTTTGACTCTAAATGACTGTTGGATGTGAATTATGACTTTGTCAACTAGAATAAGTGTGTTTAAAGTCATTTCTGTGCCTGGAACGGGTCAAAATGGAACCTTTGAGTAAGCAAAACTCTGTAAAAATGGCAATTTTGGTCACTGTGAGGGTTTAAAAAGTGGTTATTCAACATGAGGCACGATCCAATTGACATTTTGAATCATTTTTGGTACAGTCCAAAAAATCAATTTTCGGATGAAAAACGATGACTCCGGACCTGTCGAACGATCCCAAAATGGTCAATATGGATGAAATTTCAACATTTAATCTTTTGACTCTAAATGACTGTTGGATGTGAATTATGACTTTGTCAACTAGAATAAGTGTGTTTAAAGTCATTTCTGTGCCTGGAACGGGTCAAAATGGAACCTTTGAGTAAGCAAAACTCTGTAAAAATGGCAATTTTGGTCACTGTGAGGGTTTAAAAAGTGGTTATTCAACATGAGGCACGATCCAATTGACATTTTGAATCATTTTTGGTACAGTCCGAAAAATCAATTTTCGGATGAAAAACGATGACTCCGGACCTGTCGAACGATCCCAAAATGGTCAATATGGATGAAATTTCAACATTTAATCTTTTGACTCTAAATGACTGTTGGATGTGAATTATGACTTTGTCAACTAAAATAAGTGTGTTTAAAGTCATTTCTGTGCCTGAAACGGGTCAAAATGGAAGCTTTTGAGATAGTAAAACTCTGTAAAAATGGCAATTTTGGTCACTGTGAGGGTTTAAAAAGGGGTTATTCAACATGAGGCATGATCCAATTGACATTTTGAATCATTTTTGGTACAGTCCAAAAAATCAATTTTCGGATGAAAAACGATGACTCCGGACCTGTCGAACGATCCCAAAATGGTCTATAATGATGACATTTTAACATTTAATCTTTTGACTCTAAATCACTGTTGGATGTGAATTATGACTTTGTCAACTAGAATAAGTGTGTTTAAAGTCATTTCTGTGCCTGAAACGGGTCAAAATGGAAGCTTTTGAGATAGCAAAACTCTGTAAAAATGGCAATTTTGGTCACTGTGAGGGTTTAAAAAGTGGTTATTCAACATGAGGCACGATCCAATTGACATTTTGAATCATTTTTGGTACAGTCCGAAAAATCAATTTTCGGATGAAAAACGATGACTCCGGACCTGTCGAACGATCCCAAAATGGTCAATATGGATGAAATTTCAACATTTAATCTTTTGACTCTAAATGACTGTTGGATGTGAATTATGACTTTGTCAACTAGAATAAGTGTGTTTAAAGTCATTTCTGTGCCTGGAACGGGTCAAAATGGAACCTTTGAGTAAGCAAAACTCTGTAAAAATGGCAATTTTGGTCACTGTGAGGGTTTAAAAAGTGGTTATTCAACATGAGGCACGATCCAATTGACATTTTGAATCATTTTTGGTACAGTCCGAAAAATCAATTTTCGGATGAAAAACGATGACTCCGGACCTGTCGAACGATCCCAAAATGGTCAATATGGATGAAATTTCAACATTTAATCTTTTGACTCTAAATGACTGTTGGATGTGAATTATGACTTTGTCAACTAAAATAAGTGTGTTTAAAGTCATTTCTGTGCCTGGAACGGGTCAAAATGGAAGCTTTTGAGATAGCAAAACTCTGTAAAAATGGCAATTTTGGTCACTGTGAGGGTTTAAAAAGTGGTTATTCAACATGAGGCACGATCCAATTGACATTTTGAATCATTTTTGGTACAGTCCAAAAAATCAATTTTCGGATGAAAAACGATGACTCCGGACCTGTCGAACGATCCCAAAATGGTCAATATGGATGAAATTTCAACATTTAATCTTTTGACTCTAAATGACTGTTGGATGTGAATTATGACTTTGTCAACTAAAATAAGTGTGTTTAAAGTCATTTCTGTGCCTGAAACGGGTCAAAATGGAAGCTTTTGAGTAAGCAAAACTCTGTAAAAATGGCAATTTTGGTCACTGTGAGCGTTTAAAAAGTGGTTATTCAACATGAGGCACGATCCAATTGACATTTTGAATCATTTTTGGTACAATCCGAAAAATCAATTTTCGGATGAAAAACGATGACTCCGGACCTGTCGAACGATCCCAAAATGGTCAATATGGATGAAATTTCAACATTTAATCTTTTGACTCTAAATCACTGTTGGATGTGAATTATGACTTTGTCAACTAGAATAAGTGTGTTTAAAGTAAATTCTGTGCCTGGAACGGGTCAAAATGGAAGCTTTTGAGTAAGCAAAACTCTGTAAAAATGGCAATTTTGGTCACTGTGAGGGTTTAAAAAGTGGTTATTCAACATGAGGCACGATCCAATTGACATTTTGAATCATTTTTGGTACAGTCCAAAAAATCAATTTTCGGATGAAAAACGATGACTCCGGACCTGTCGAACGATCCCAAAATGGTCAATATGGATGAAATTTCAACATTTAATCTTTTGACTCTAAATGACTGTTGGATGTGAATTATGACTTTGTCAACTAGAATAAGTTTGTTTAAAGTCATTTCTGTGCCTGTAACGGGTCAAAATGGAAGCTTTTGAGATAGCAAAACTCTGTAAAAATGGCAATTTTGGTCACTGTGAAGGTTTAAAAAGTTGTTATTCAACATGAGGCACGATCCAATTGACATTTTGAATCATTTTTGGTACAGTCCGAAAAATCAATTTTCGGATGAAAAACGATGACTCCGGCCGGACCTGTCGAACGATCCCAAAATGGTCAATATGGATGAAATTTCAACATTTAATCTTTTGACTCTAAATGACTGTTGGATGTGAATTATGACTTTGTCAACTAGAATAAGTGTGTTTAAAGTCATTTCTGTGCCTGGAACGGGTCAAAATGGAAGCTTTTGAGTAAGCAAAACTCTGTAAAAATGGCAATTTTGGTCACTGTGAGGGTTTAAAAAGTGGTTATTCAACATGAGGCACGATCCAATTGACATTTTGAATCATTTTTGGTACAGTCCAAAAAATCAATTTTCGGATGAAAAACGATGACTCCGGACCTGTCGAACGATCCCAAAATGGTCAATATGGATGAAATTTCAACATTTAATCTTTTGACTCTAAATGACTGTTGGATGTGAATTATGACTTTGTCAACTAGAATAAGTGTGTTTAAAGTCATTTCTGTGCCTGGAAGGGGTCAAAATGGAAGCTTTTGAGATAGCAAAACTCTGTAAAAATGGCAATTTTGGTCACTGTGAGGGTTTAAAAAGTGGTTATTCAACATGAGGCATGATCCAATTGACATTTTGAATCATTTTTGGTACAGTCCGAAAAATCAATTTTCGGATGAAAAACGATGACTCCGGACCTGTCGAACGATCCCAAAATGGTCTATAATGATGACATTTTAACATTTAATCTTTTGACTCTAAATCACTGTTGGATGTGAATTATGACTTTGTCAACTAGAATAAGTGTGTTTAAAGTCATTTCTGTGCCTGAAACGGGTCAAAATTGAAGCTTTTGAGATAGCAAAACTCTGTAAAAATGGCAATTTTGGTCACTGTGAGGGTTTAAAAAGTGGTTATTCAACATGAGGCACGATCCAATTGACATTTTGAATCATTTTTGGTACAGTCCGAAAAATCAATTTTCGGATGAAAAACGATGACTCCGGACCTGTCGAACGATCCCAAAATGGTCAATATGGATGAAATTTCAACATTTATTCTTTTGACTCTAAATGACTGTTGGATGTGAATTATGACTTTGTCAACTAGAATAAGTGTGTTTAAAGTCATTTCTGTGCCTGGAACGGGTCAAAATGGAAGCTTTTGAGATAGCAAAACTCTGTAAAAATGGCAATTTTGTTCACTGTGAGGGTTTAAAAAGTGGTTATTCAACATGAGGCACGGTCCAATTGACATTTTGAATCATTTTTGGTACAGTCCAAAAAATCAATTTTCGGATGAAAAACGATGACTCCGGACCTGTCGAACGATCCCAAAATGGTCAATATGGATGAAATTTCAACATTTAATCTTTTGACTCTAAATGACTGTTGGATGTGAATTATGACTTTGTCAACTAGAATAAGTGTGTTTAAAGTCATTTCCGTGCCTGAAACGGGTCAAAATTGAAGCTTTTAAGTAAGCAAAACTCTGTGAAAATGGCAATTTTGGTCACTGTGAGGGTTTAAAAAGTGGTTATTCAACATGAGGCACGATCCAATTGACATTTTGAATCATTTTTGGTACAGTCCGAAAAATCAATTTTCGGATGATAAAAACGATGACTCCGGACCTGTCGAACGATCCCAAAATGGTCAATATGGATGAAATTTCAACATTTAATCTTTTGACTCTAAATGACTGTTGGATGTGAATTATGACTTTGTCAACTAAAATAAGTGTGTTTAAAGTCATTTCTGTGCCTGAAACGGGTCAAAATGGAAGCTTTTGAGATAGTAAAACTCTGTAAAAATGGCAATTTTGGTCACTGTGAGGGTTTAAAAAGTGGTTATTCAACATGAGGCATGATCCAATTGACATTTTGAATCATTTTTGGTACAGTCCGAAAAATCAATTTTCGGATGAAAAACGATGACTCCGGACCTGTCGAACGATCCCAAAATGGTCTATAATGATGACATTTTAACATTTAATCTTTTGACTCTAAATCACTGTTGGATGTGAATTATGACTTTGTCAACTAGAATAAGTGTGTTTAAAGTCATTTCTGTGCCTGAAACGGGTCAAAATGGAAGCTTTTGAGATAGCAAAACTCTGTAAAAATGGCAATTTTGGTCACTGTGAGGGTTTAAAAAGTGGTTATTCAACATGAGGCACGATCCAATTGACATTTTGAATCATTTTTGGTACAGTCCGAAAAATCAATTTTCGGATGAAAAACGATGACTCCGGACCTGTCGAACGATCCCAAAATGGTCAATATGGATGAAATTTCAACATTTAATCTTTTGACTCTAAATGACTGTTGGATGTGAATTATGACTTTGTCAACTAGAATAAGTGTGTTTAAAGTCATTTCTGTGCCTGGAACGGGTCAAAATGGAAGCTTTTGAGTAAGCAAAACTCTGTAAAAATGGCAATTTTGGTCACTGTGAGGGTTTAAAAAGTGGTTATTCAACATGAGGCACGATCCAATTGACATTTTGAATCATTTTTGGTACAGTCCAAAAAATCAATTTTCGGATGAAAAACGATGACTCCGGACCTGTCGAACGATCCCAAAATGGTCAATGTGGATGAAATTTCAACATTTAATCTTTTGACTCTAAATGACTGTTGGATGTGAATTATGAATTTGTCAACTAAAATAAGTGTGTTTAAAGTCATTTCTGTGCCTGAAACGGGTCAAAATTGAAGCTTTTGAGATAGCAAAACTCTGTAAAAATGGCAATTTTGGTCACTGTGAGGGTTTAAAAAGTGGTTATTCAACATGAGGCACGATCCAATTGACATTTTGAATCATTTTTGGTACAGTCCAAAAAATCAATTTTCGGATGAAAAACGATGACTCCGGACCTGTCGAACGATCCCAAAATGGTCAATATGGATGAAATTTCAACATTTAATCTTTTGACTCTAAATGACTGTTGGATGTGAATTATGACTTTGTCAACTAGAATAAGTGTGTTTAAAGTCATTTCTGTGCCTGAAACGGGTCAAAATGGAAGCTTTTGAGATAGCAAAACTCTGTAAAAATGGCAATTTTGGTCACTGTGAGGGTTTAAAAAGTGGTTATTCAACATGAGGCACGATCCAATTGACATTTTGAATCATTTTTGGTACAGTCTGAAAAATCAATTTTCGGATGAAAAACGATGACTCCGGACCTGTCAAACGATCCCAAAATGGTCAATATGGATGAAATTTCAACATTTAATCTTTTGACTCTAAATGACTGTTGGATGTGAATTATGACTTTGTCAACTAAAATAAGTGTGTTTAAAGTCATTTCTGTGCCTGAAACGGGTCAAAATGGAAGCTTTTGAGTAAGCAAAACTCTGTAAAAATGGCAATTTTGGTCACTGTGAGCGTTTAAAAAGTGGTTATTCAACATGAGGCACGATCCAATTGACATTTTGAATCATTTTTGGTACAATCCGAAAAATCAATTTTCGGATGAAAAACGATGACTCCGGACCTGTCGAACGATCCCAAAATGGTCAATATGGATGAAATTTCAACATTTAATCTTTTGACTCTAAATCACTGTTGGATGTGAATTATGACTTTGTCAACTAGAATAAGTGTGTTTAAAGTAATTTCTGTGCCTGGAACGGGTCAAAATGGAAGCTTTTGAGTAAGCAAAACTCTGTAAAAATGGCAATTTTGGTCACTGTGAGGGTTTAAAAAGTGGTTCTTCAACATGAGGCACGATCCAATTGACATTTTGAATCATTTTTGGTACAGTCCAAAAAATCAATTTTCGGATGAAAAACGATGACTCCGGACCTGTCGAACGATCCCAAAATGGTCAATATGGATGAAATTTCAACATTTAATCTTTTGACTCTAAATGACTGTTGGATGTGAATTATGACTTTGTCAACTAGAATAAGTTTGTTTAAAGTCATTTCTGTGCCTGTAACGGGTCAAAATGGAAGCTTTTGAGATAGCAAAACTCTGTAAAAATGGCAATTTTGGTCACTGTGAGGGTTTAAAAAGTTGTTATTCAACATGAGGCACGATCCAATTGACATTTTGAATCATTTTTGGTACAGTCCGAAAAATCAATTTTCGGATGAAAAACGATGACTCCGGACCTGTCGAACGATCCCAAAATGGTCAATATGGATGAAATTTCAACATTTAATCTTTTGACTCTAAATGACTGTTGGATGTGAATTATGACTTTGTCAACTAAAATAAGTGTGTTTAAAGTCATTTCTGTGCCTGAAACGGGTCAAAATTGAAGCTTTTGAGATAGCAAAACTCTGTAAAAATGGCAATTTTGGTCACTGTGAGGGTTTAAAAAGTGGTTATTCAACATGAGGCACGATCCAATTGACATTTTGAATCATTTTTGGTACAGTCCGAAAAATCAATTTTCGGATGAAAAACGATGACTCCGGACCTGTCGAACGATCCCAAAATGGTCAATATGGATGAAATTTCAACATTTAATCTTTTGACTCTAAATGACTGTTGGATGTGAATTATGACTTTGTCAACTAGAATAAGTGTGTTTAAAGTCATTTCCGTGCCTGAAACGGGTCAAAATTGAAGCTTTTAAGTAAGCAAAACTCTGTAAAAATGGCAATTTTGGTCACTGTGAGGGTTTAAAAAGTGGTTATTCAACATGAGGCACGATCCAATTGACATTTTGAATCATTTTTGGTACAGTCCGAAAAATCAATTTTCGGATGATAAAAACGATGACTCCGGACCTGTCGAACGATCCCAAAATAGTCAATATGGATGAAATTTCAACATTTAATCTTTTGACTCTAAATGACTGTTGGATGTGAATTATGACTTTGTCAACTAAAATAAGTGTGTTTAAAGTCATTTCTGTGCCTGAAACGGGTCAAAATGGAAGCTTTTGAGATAGTAAAACTCTGTAAAAATGGCAATTTTGGTCACTGTGAGGGTTTAAAAAGTGGTTATTCAACATGAGGCATGATCCAATTGACATTTTGAATCATTTTTGGTACAGTCCGAAAAATCAATTTTCGGATGAAAAACGATGACTCCGGACCTGTCGAACGATCCCAAAATGGTCTATAATGATGACATTTTAACATTTAATCTTTTGACTCTAAATCACTGTTGGATGTGAATTATGACTTTGTCAACTAGAATAAGTGTGTTTAAAGTCATTTCTGTGCCTGAAACGGGTCAAAATGGAAGCTTTTGAGATAGCAAAACTCTGTAAAAATGGCAATTTTGGTCACTGTGAGGGTTTAAAAAGTGGTTATTCAACATGAGGCACGATCCAATTGACATTTTGAATCATTTTTGGTACAGTCCGAAAAATCAATTTTCGGATGAAAAACGATGACTCCGGACCTGTCGAACGATCCCAAAATGGTCAATATGGATGAAATTTCAACATTTAATCTTTTGACTCTAAATGACTGTTGGATGTGAATTATGACTTTGTCAACTAGAATAAGTGTGTTTAAAGTCATTTCTGTGCCTGGAACGGGTCAAAATGGAACCTTTGAGTAGGCAAAACTCTGTAAAAATGGCAATTTTGGTCACTGTGAGGGTTTAAAAAGTGGTTATTCAACATGAGGCACGATCCAATTGACATTTTGAATCATTTTTGGTACAGTCCGAAAAATCAATTTTCGGATGAAAAACGATGACTCCGGACCTGTCGAACGATCCCAAAATGGTCAATATGGATGAAATTTCCACATTTAATCTTTTGACTCTAAATGACTGTTGGATGTGAATTATGACTTTGTCAACTAAAATAAGTGTGTTTAAAGTCATTTCTGTGCCTGGAACGGGTCAAAATGGAAGCTTTTGAGATAGCAAAACTCTGTAAAAATGGCAATTTTGGTCACTGTGAGGGTTTAAAAAGTGGTTATTCAACATGAGGCACGATCCAATTGACATTTTGAATCATTTTTGGTACAGTCCAAAAAATCAATTTTCGGATGAAAAACGATGACTCGGACCTGTCGAATGATCCCAAAATGGTCAATATGGATGAAATTTCAACATTTAATCTTTTGACTCTAAATGACTGTTGGATGTGAATTATGACTTTGTCAACTAAAATAAGTGTGTTTAAAGTCATTTCTGTGCCTGAAACGGGTCAAAATGGAAGCTTTTGAGTAAGCAAAACTCTGTAAAAATGGCAATTTTGGTCACTGTGAGCGTTTAAAAAGTGGTTATTCAACATGAGGCACGATCCAATTGACATTTTGAATCATTTTTGGTACAATCCGAAAAATCAATTTTCGGATGAAAAACGATGACTCCGGACCTGTCGAACGATCCCAAAATGGTCAATATGGATGAAATTTCAACATTTAATCTTTTGACTCTAAATCACTGTTGGATGTGAATTATGACTTTGTCAACTAGAATAAGTGTGTTTAAAGTAAATTCTGTGCCTGAAACGGGTCAAAATTGAAGCTTTTGAGATAGCAAAACTCTGTAAAAATGGCAATTTTGGTCACTGTGAGGGTTTAAAAAGTGGTTATTCAACATGAGGCACGATCCAATTGACATTTTGAATCATTTTTGGTACAGTCCGAAAAATCAATTTTCGGATGAAAAACGATGACTCCGGACCTGTCGAACGATCCCAAAATGGTCAATATGGATGAAATTTCAACATTTATTCTTTTGACTCTAAATGACTGTTGGATGTGAATTATGACTTTGTCAACTAGAATAAGTGTGTTTAAAGTCATTTCTGTGCCTGGAACGGGTCAAAATGGAAGCTTTTGAGATAGCAAAACTCTGTAAAAATGGCAATTTTGTTCACTGTGAGGGTTTAAAAAGTGGTTATTCAACATGAGGCACGGTCCAATTGACATTTTGAATCATTTTTGGTACAGTCCAAAAAATCAATTTTCGGATGAAAAACGATGACTCCGGACCTGTCGAACGATCCCAAAATGGTCAATATGGATGAAATTTCAACATTTAATCTTTTGACTCTAAATGACTGTTGGATGTGAATTATGACTTTGTCAACTAGAATAAGTGTGTTTAAAGTCATTTCCGTGCCTGAAACGGGTCAAAATTGAAGCTTTTAAGTAAGCAAAACTCTGTAAAAATGGCAATTTTGGTCACTGTGAGGGTTTAAAAAGTGGTTATTCAACATGAGGCACGATCCAATTGACATTTTGAATCATTTTTGGTACAGTCCGAAAAATCAATTTTCGGATGATAAAAACGATGACTCCGGACCTGTCGAACGATCCCAAAATGGTAAATATGGATGAAATTTCAACATTTAATCTTTTGACTCTAAATGACTGTTGGATGTGAATTATGACTTTGTCAACTAAAATAAGTGTGTTTAAAGTCATTTCTGTGCCAGGAACGGGTCAAAATGGAAGCTTTTGAGATAGTAAAACTCTGTAAAAATGGCAATTTTGGTCACTGTGAGGGTTTAAAAAGTGGTTATTCAACATGAGGCATGATCCAATTGACATTTTGAATCATTTTTGGTACAGTCCGAAAAATCAATTTTCGGATGAAAAACGATGACTCCGGACCTGTCGAACGATCCCAAAATGGTCTATAATGATGACATTTTAACATTTAATCTTTTGACTCTAAATCACTGTTGGATGTGAATTATGACTTTGTCAACTAGAATAAGTGTGTTTAAAGTCATTTCTGTGCCTGAAACGGGTCAAAATGGAAGCTTTTGAGATAGCAAAACTCTGTAAAAATGGCAATTTTGGTCACTGTGAGGGTTTAAAAAGTGGTTATTCAACATGAGGCACGATCCAATTGACATTTTGAATCATTTTTGGTACAGTCCGAAAAATCAATTTTCGGATGAAAAACGATGACTCCGGACCTGTCGAACGATCCCAAAATGGTCAATATGGATGAAATTTCAACATTTAATCTTTTGACTCTAAATGACTGTTGGATGTGAATTATGACTTTGTCAACTAGAATAAGTGTGTTTAAAGTCATTTCTGTGCCTGGAACGGGTCAAAATGGAAGCTTTTGAGTAAGCAAAACTCTGTAAAAATGGCAATTTTGGTCACTGTGAGGGTTTAAAAAGTGGTTATTCAACATGAGGCACGATCCAATTGACATTTTAAATCATTTTTGGTACAGTCCAAAAAATCAATTTTCGGATGAAAAACGATGACTCCGGACCTGTCGAACGATCCCAAAATGGTCAATGTGGATGAAATTTCAACATTTAATCTTTTGACTCTAAATGACTGTTGGATGTGAATTATGAATTTGTCAACTAAAATAAGTGTGTTTAAAGTCATTTCTGTGCCTGAAACGGGTCAAAATTGAAGCTTTTGAGATAGCAAAACTCTGTAAAAATGGCAATTTTGGTCACTGTGAGGGTTTAAAAAGTGGTTATTCAACATGAGGCACGATCCAATTGACATTTTGAATCATTTTTGGTACAGTCCAAAAAATCAATTTTCGGATGAAAAACGATGACTCCGGACCTGTCGAACGATCCCAAAATGGTCAATATGGATGAAATTTCAACATTTAATCTTTTGACTCTAAATGACTGTTGGATGTGAATTATGACTTCGTCAACTAGAATAAGTGTGTTTAAAGTCATTTCTGTGCCTGAAACGGGTCAAAATGGAAGCTTTTGAGATAGCAAAACTCTGTAAAAATGGCAATTTTGGTCACTGTGAGGGTTTAAAAAGTGGTTATTCAACATGAGGCACGATCCAATTGACATTTTGAATCATTTTTGGTACAGTCTGAAAAATCAATTTTCGGATTAAAAACGATGACTCCGGACCTGTCAAACGATCCCAAAATGGTCAATATGGATGAAATTTCAACATTTAATCTTTTGACTCTAAATGACTGTTGGATGTGAATTATGACTTTGTCAACTAAAATAAGTGTGTTTAAAGTCATTTCTGTGCCTGAAACGGGTCAAAATTGAAGCTTTTGAGATAGCAAAACTCTGTAAAAATGGCAATTTTGGTCACTGTGAGGGTTTAAAAAGTGGTAATTCAACATGAGGCACGATCCAATTGACATTTTGAATCATTTTTGGTACAGTCCGAAAAATCAATTTTCGGATGAAAAACGATGACTCCGGACCTGTCGAACGATCCCAAAATGGTCAATATGGATGAAATTTCAACATTTAATCTTTTGACTCTAAATGACTGTTGGATGTGAATTATGACTTTGTCAACTAGAATAAGTGTGTTTAAAGTCATTTCTGTGCCAGGAACGGGTCAAAATGGAAGCTTTTGAGATAGCAAAACTCTGTAAAAATGGCAATTTTGGTCACTGTGAGGGTTTAAAAAGTGGTTATTCAACATGAGGCACGATCCAATTGACATTTTGATTCATTTTTGGTACAGTCCGAAAAATCAATTTTCGGATGAAAAACGATGACTCCGGACCTGTCGAACGATCCCAAAATGGTCAATATGGATGAAATTTCAACATTTAATCTTTTGACTCTAAATGACTGTTGGATGTGAATTATGACTTTGTCAACTAGAATAAGTGTGTTTAAAGTCATTTCTGTGCCTGGAACGGGTCAAAATGGAAGCTTTTGAATAAGCAAAACTCTGTAAAAATGGCAATTTTGGTCACTGTGAGGGTTTAAAAAGTGGTTATTCAACATGAGGCACGATCCAATTGACATTTTGAATCATTTTTGGTACAGTCCAAAAAATCAATTTTCGGATGAAAAACGATGACTCCGGACCTGTCGAACGATCCCAAAATGGTCAATATGGATGAAATTTCAACATTTAATCTTTTGACTCTAAATGACTGTTGGATGTGAACTATGACTTTGTCAACTAGAATAAGTGTGTTTAAAGTCATTTCTGTGCCTGGAACGGGTCAAAATGGAACCTTTGAGTAAGCAAAACTCTGTTAAAATGGCAATTTTGGTCACTGTGAGGGTTTAAAAAGTGGTTATTCAACATGAGGCACGATCCAATTGACATTTTGAATCATTTTTGGTACAGTCCAAAAAATCAATTTTCGGATGAAAAACGATGACTCCGGACCTGTCGAACGATCCCAAAATGGTCAATATGGATGAAATTTCAACATTTAATCTTTTGACTCTAAATGACTGTTGGATGTGAATTATGACTTTGTCAACTAGAATAAGTGTGTTTAAAGTCATTTCTGTGCCTGGAACGGGTCAAAATGGAACCTTTGAGTAAGCAAAACTCTGTAATAATGGCAATTTTGGTCACTGTGAGGGTTTAAAAAGTGGTTATTCAACATGAGGCACGATCCAATTGACATTTTGAATCATTTTTGGTACAGTCCGAAAAATCAATTTTCGGATGAAAAACGATGACTCCGGACCTGTCGAACGATCCCAAAATGGTCAATATGGATGAAATTTCAACATTTAATCTTTTGACTCTAAATGACTGTTGGATGTGAATTATGACTTTGTCAACTAAAATAAGTGTGTTTAAAGTCATTTCTGTGCCTGAAACGGGTCAAAATGGAAGCTTTTGAGATAGTAAAACTCTGTAAAAATGGCAATTTTGGTCACTGTGAGGGTTTAAAAAGGGGTTATTCAACATGAGGCATGATCCAATTGACATTTTGAATCATTTTTGGTACAGTCCAAAAAATCAATTTTCGGATGAAAAACGATGACTCCGGACCTGTCGAACGATCCCAAAATGGTCTATAATGATGACATTTTAACATTTAATCTTTTGACTCTAAATCACTGTTGGATGTGAATTATGACTTTGTCAACTAGAATAAGTGTGTTTAAAGTCATTTCTGTGCCTGAAACGGGTCAAAATGGAAGCTTTTGAGATAGCAAAACTCTGTAAAAATGGCAATTTTGGTCACTGTGAGGGTTTAAAAAGTGGTTATTCAACATGAGGCACGATCCAATTGACATTTTGAATCATTTTTGGTACAGTCCGAAAAATCAATTTTCGGATGAAAAACGATGACTCCGGACCTGTCGAACGATCCCAAAATGGTCAATATGGATGAAATTTCAACATTTAATCTTTTGACTCTAAATGACTGTTGGATGTGAATTATGACTTTGTCAACTAGAATAAGTGTGTTTAAAGTCATTTCTGTGCCTGGAACGGGTCAAAATGGAACCTTTGAGTAAGCAAAACTCTGTAAAAATGGCAATTTTGGTCACTGTGAGGGTTTAAAAAGTGGTTATTCAACATGAGGCACGATCCAATTGACATTTTGAATCATTTTTGGTACAGTCCGAAAAATCAATTTTCGGATGAAAAACGATGACTCCGGACCTGTCGAACGATCCCAAAATGGTCAATATGGATGAAATTTCAACATTTAATCTTTTGACTCTAAATGACTGTTGGATGTGAATTATGACTTTGTCAACTAAAATAAGTGTGTTTAAAGTCATTTCTGTGCCTGAAACGGGTCAAAATGGAAGCTTTTGAGATAGTAAAACTCTGTAAAAATGGCAATTTTGGTCACTGTGAGGGTTTAAAAAGGGGTTATTCAACATGAGGCATGATCCAATTGACATTTTGAATCATTTTTGGTACAGTCCAAAAAATCAATTTTCGGATGAAAAACGATGACTCCGGACCTGTCGAACGATCCCAAAATGGTCTATAATGATGACATTTTAACATTTAATCTTTTGACTCTAAATCACTGTTGGATGTGAATTATGACTTTGTCAACTAGAATAAGTGTGTTTAAAGTCATTTCTGTGCCTGAAACGGGTCAAAATGGAAGCTTTTGAGATAGCAAAACTCTGTAAAAATGGCAATTTTGGTCACTGTGAGGGTTTAAAAAGTGGTTATTCAACATGAGGCACGATCCAATTGACATTTTGAATCATTTTTGGTACAGTCCGAAAAATCAATTTTCGGATGAAAAACGATGACTCCGGACCTGTCGAACGATCCTAAAATGGTCAATATGGATGAAATTTCAACATTTAATCTTTTGACTCTAAATGACTGTTGGATGTGAATTATGACTTTGTCAACTAGAATAAGTGTGTTTAAAGTCATTTCTGTGCCTGGAACGGGTCAAAATGGAACCTTTGAGTAAGCAAAACTCTGTAAAAATGGCAATTTTGGTCACTGTGAGGGTTTAAAAAGTGGTTATTCAACATGAGGCACGATCCAATTGACATTTTGAATCATTTTTGGTACAGTCCGAAAAATCAATTTTCGGATGAAAAACGATGACTCCGGACCTGTCGAACGATCCCAAAATGGTCAATATGGATGAAATTTCAACATTTAATCTTTTGACTCTAAATGACTGTTGGATGTGAATTATGACTTTGTCAACTAAAATAAGTGTGTTTAAAGTCATTTCTGTGCCTGGAACGGGTCAAAATGGAAGCTTTTGAGATAGCAAAACTCTGTAAAAATGGCAATTTTGGTCACTGTGAGGGTTTAAAAAGTGGTTATTCAACATGAGGCACGATCCAATTGACATTTTGAATCATTTTTGGTACAGACCAAAAAATCAATTTTCGGATGAAAAACGATGACTCCGGACCTGTCGAACGATCCCAAAATGGTCAATATGGATGAAATTTCAACATTTAATCTTTTGACTCTAAATGACTGTTGGATGTGAATTATGACTTTGTCAACTAAAATAAGTGTGTTTAAAGTCATTTCTGTGCCTGAAACGGGTCAAAATGGAAGCTTTTGAGTAAGCAAAACTCTGTAAAAATGGCAATTTTGGTCACTGTGAGCGTTTAAAAAGTGGTTATTCAACATGAGGCACGATCCAATTGACATTTTGAATCATTTTTGGTACAATCCGAAAAATCAATTTTCGGATGAAAAACGATGACTCCGACCTGTCGAACGATCCCAAAATGGTCAATATGGATGAAATTTCAACATTTAATCTTTTGACTCTAAATCACTGTTGGATGTGAATTATGACTTTGTCAACTAGAATAAGTGTGTTTAAAGTAAATTCTGTGCCTGGAACGGGTCAAAATGGAAGCTTTTGAGTAAGCAAAACTCTGTAAAAATGGCAATTTTGGTCACTGTGAGGGTTTAAAAAGTGGTTATTCAACATGAGGCACGATCCAATTGACATTTTGAATCATTTTTGGTACAGTCCAAAAAATCAATTTTCGGATGAAAAACGATGACTCCGGACCTGTCGAACGATCCCAAAATGGTCAATATGGATGAAATTTCAACATTTAATCTTTTGACTCTAAATGACTGTTGGATGTGAATTATGACTTTGTCAACTAGAATAAGTTTGTTTAAAGTCATTTCTGTGCCTGTAACGGGTCAAAATGGAAGCTTTTGAGATAGCAAAACTCTGTAAAAATGGCAATTTTGGTCACTGTGAGGGTTTAAAAAGTTGTTATTCAACATGAGGCACGATCCAATTGACATTTTGAATCATTTTTGGTACAGTCCGAAAAATCAATTTTCGGATGAAAAACGATGACTCCGGACCTGTCGAACGATCCCAAAATGGTCAATATGGATGAAATTTCAACATTTAATCTTTTGACTCTAAATGACTGTTGGATGTGAATTATGACTTTGTCAACTAGAATAAGTGTGTTTAAAGTCATTTCTGTGCCTGGAACGGGTCAAAATGGAAGCTTTTGAGTAAGCAAAACTCTGTAAAAATGGCAATTTTGGTCACTGTGAGGGTTTAAAAAGTGGTTATTCAACATGAGGCACGATCCAATTGACATTTTGAATCATTTTTGGTACAGTCCAAAAAATCAATTTTCGGATGAAAAACGATGACTCCGGACCTGTCGAACGATCCCAAAATGGTCAATATGGATGAAATTTCAACATTTAATCTTTTGACTCTAAATGACTGTTGGATGTGAATTATGACTTTGTCAACTAGAATAAGTGTGTTTAAAGTCATTTCTGTGCCTGGAAGGGGTCAAAATGGAAGCTTTTGAGATAGCAAAACTCTGTAAAAATGGCAATTTTGGTCACTGTGAGGGTTTAAAAAGTGGTTATTCAACATGAGGCATGATCCAATTGACATTTTGAATCATTTTTGGTACAGTCCGAAAAATCAATTTTCGGATGAAAAACGATGACTCCGGACCTGTCGAACGATCCCAAAATGGTCTATAATGATGACATTTTAACATTTAATCTTTTGACTCTAAATCACTGTTGGATGTGAATTATGACTTTGTCAACTAGAATAAGTGTGTTTAAAGTCATTTCTGTGCCTGAAACGGGTCAAAATTGAAGCTTTTGAGATAGCAAAACTCTGTAAAAATGGCAATTTTGGTCACTGTGAGGGTTTAAAAAGTGGTTATTCAACATGAGGCACGATCCAATTGACATTTTGAATCATTTTTGGTACAGTCCGAAAAATCAATTTTCGGATGAAAAACGATGACTCCGGACCTGTCGAACGATCCCAAAATGGTCAATATGGATGAAATTTCAACATTTATTCTTTTGACTCTAAATGACTGTTGGATGTGAATTATGACTTTGTCAACTAGAATAAGTGTGTTTAAAGTCATTTCTGTGCCTGGAACGGGTCAAAATGGAAGCTTTTGAGATAGCAAAACTCTGTAAAAATGGCAATTTTGTTCACTGTGAGGGTTTAAAAAGTGGTTATTCAACATGAGGCACGATCCAATTGACATTTTGAATCATTTTTGGTACAGTCCAAAAAATCAATTTTCGGATGAAAAACGATGACTCCGGACCTGTCGAACGATCCCAAAATGGTCAATATGGATGAAATTTCAACATTTAATCTTTTGACTCTAAATGACTGTTGGATGTGAATTATGACTTTGTCAACTAGAATAAGTGTGTTTAAAGTCATTTCCGTGCCTGAAACGGGTCAAAATTGAAGCTTTTAAGTAAGCAAAACTCTGTAAAAATGGCAATTTTGGTCACTGTGAGGGTTTAAAAAGTGGTTATTCAACATGAGGCACGATCCAATTGACATTTTGAATCATTTTTGGTACAGTCCGAAAAATCAATTTTCGGATGATAAAAACGATGACTCCGGACCTGTCGAACGATCCCAAAATGGTCAATATGGATGAAATTTCAACATTTAATCTTTTGACTCTAAATGACTGTTGGATGTGAATTATGACTTTGTCAACTAAAATAAGTGTGTTTAAAGTCATTTCTGTGCCTGAAACGGGTCAAAATGGAAGCTTTTGAGATAGTAAAACTCTGTAAAAATGGCAATTTTGGTCACTGTGAGGGTTTAAAAAGTGGTTATTCAACATGAGGCATGATCCAATTGACATTTTGAATCATTTTTGGTACAGTCCGAAAAATCAATTTTCGGATGAAAAACGATGACTCCGGACCTGTCGAACGATCCCAAAATGGTCTATAATGATGACATTTTAACATTTAATCTTTTGACTCTAAATCACTGTTGGATGTGAATTATGACTTTGTAAACTAGAATAAGTGTGTTTAAAGTCATTTCTGTGCCTGAAACGGGTCAAAATGGAAGCTTTTGAGATAGCAAAACTCTGTAAAAATGGCAATTTTGGTCACTGTGAGGGTTTAAAAAGTGGTTATTCAACATGAGGCACGATCCAATTGACATTTTGAATCATTTTTGGTACAGTCCGAAAAATCAATTTTCGGATGAAAAACGATGACTCCGGACCTGTCGAACGATCCCAAAATGGTCAATATGGATGAAATTTCAACATTTAATCTTTTGACTCTAAATGACTGTTGGATGTGAATTATGACTTTGTCAACTAGAATAAGTGTGTTTAAAGTCATTTCTGTGCCTGGAACGGGTCAAAATGGAAGCTTTTGAGTAAGCAAAACTCTGTAAAAATGGCAATTTTGGTCACTGTGAGGGTTTAAAAAGTGGTTATTCAACATGAGGCACGATCCAATTGACATTTTGAATCATTTTTGGTACAGTCCAAAAAATCAATTTTCGGATGAAAAACGATGACTCCGGACCTGTCGAACGATCCCAAAATGGTCAATGTGGATGAAATTTCAACATTTAATCTTTTGACTCTAAATGACTGTTGGATGTGAATTATGAATTTGTCAACTAAAATAAGTGTGTTTAAAGTCATTTCTGTGCCTGAAACGGGTCAAAATTGAAGCTTTTGAGATAGCAAAACTCTGTAAAAATGGCAATTTTGGTCACTGTGAGGGTTTAAAAAGTGGTTATTCAACATGAGGCACGATCCAATTGACATTTTGAATCATTTTTGGTACAGTCCAAAAAATCAATTTTCGGATGAAAAACGATGACTCCGGACCTGTCGAACGATCCCAAAATGGTCAATATGGATGAAATTTCAACATTTAATCTTTTGACTCTAAATGACTGTTGGATGTGAATTATGACTTTGTCAACTAGAATAAGTGTGTTTAAAGTCATTTCTGTGCCTGAAACGGGTCAAAATGGAAGCTTTTGAGATAGCAAAACTCTGTAAAAATGGCAATTTTGGTCACTGTGAGGGTTTAAAAAGTGGTTATTCAACATGAGGCACGATCCAATTGACATTTTGAATCATTTTTGGTACAGTCTGAAAAATCAATTTTCGGATGAAAAACGATGACTCCGGACCTGTCAAACGATCCCAAAATGGTCAATATGGATGAAATTTCAACATTTAATCTTTTGACTCTAAATGACTGTTGGATGTGAATTATGACTTTGTCAACTAAAATAAGTGTGTTTAAAGTCATTTCTGTGCCTGAAACGGGTCAAAATGGAAGCTTTTGAGTAAGCAAAACTCTGTAAAAATGGCAATTTTGGTCACTGTGAGCGTTTAAAAAGTGGTTATTCAACATGAGGCACGATCCAATTGACATTTTGAATCATTTTTGGTACAATCCGAAAAATCAATTTTCGGATGAAAAACGATGACTCCGGACCTGTCGAACGATCCCAAAATGGTCAATATGGATGAAATTTCAACATTTAATCTTTTGACTCTAAATCACTGTTGGATGTGAATTATGACTTTGTCAACTAGAATAAGTGTGTTTAAAGTAATTTCTGTGCCTGGAACGGGTCAAAATGGAAGCTTTTGAGTAAGCAAAACTCTGTAAAAATGGCAATTTTGGTCACTGTGAGGGTTTAAAAAGTGGTTATTCAACATGAGGCACGATCCAATTGACATTTTGAATCATTTTTGGTACAATCCGTAAAATCAATTTTCGGATGAAAAACGATGACTCCGGACCTGTCGAACGATCCCAAAATGGTCAATATGGATGAAATTTCAACATTTAATCTTTTGACTCTAAATCACTGTTGGATGTGAATTATGACTTTGTCAACTAGAATAAGTGTGTTTAAAGTAATTTCTGTGCCTGGAACGGGTCAAAATGGAAGCTTTTGAGTAAGCAAAACTCTGTAAAAATGGCAATTTTGGTCACTGTGAGGGTTTAAAAAGTGGTTATTCAACATGAGGCACGATCCAATTGACATTTTGAATCATTTTTGGTACAGTCCAAAAAATCAATTTTCGGATGAAAAACGATGACTCCGGACCTGTCGAACGATCCCAAAATGGTCAATATGGATGAAATTTCAACATTTAATCTTTTGACTCTAAATGACTGTTGGATGTGAATTATGACTTTGTCAACTAGAATAAGTTTGTTTAAAGTCATTTCTGTGCCTGTAACGGGTCAAAATGGAAGCTTTTGAGATAGCAAAACTCTGTAAAAATGGCAATTTTGGTCACTGTGAGGGTTTAAAAAGTTGTTATTCAACATGAGGCACGATCCAATTGACATTTTGAATCATTTTTGGTACAGTCCGAAAAATCAATTTTCGGATGAAAACCGATGACTCCGGACCTGTCGAACGATCCCAAAATGGTCAATATGGATGAAATTTCAACATTTAATCTTTTGACTCTAAATGACTGTTGGATGTGAATTATGACTTTGTCAACTAGAATAAGTGTGTTTAAAGTCATTTCTGTGCCTGGAACGGGTCAAAATGGAAGCTTTTGAGTAAGCAAAACTCTGTAAAAATGGCAATTTTGGTCACTGTGAGGGTTTAAAAAGTGGTTATTCAACATGAGGCACGATCCAATTGACATTTTGAATCATTTTTGGTACAGTCCAAAAAATCAATTTTCGGATGAAAAACGATGACTCCGGACCTGTCGAACGATCCCAAAATGGTCAATATGGATGAAATTTCAACATTTAATCTTTTGACTCTAAATGACTGTTGGATGTGAATTATGACTTTGTCAACTAGAATAAGTGTGTTTAAAGTCATTTCTGTGCCTGGAAGGGGTCGAAATGGAAGCTTTTGAGATAGCAAAACTCTGTAAAAATGGCAATTTTGGTCACTGTGAGGGTTTAAAAAGTGGTTATTCAACATGAGGCATGATCCAATTGACATTTTGAATCATTTTTGGTACAGTCCGAAAAATCAATTTTCGGATGAAAAACGATGACTCCGGACCTGTCGAACGATCCCAAAATGGTCTATAATGATGACATTTTAACATTTAATCTTTTGACTCTAAATCACTGTTGGATGTGAATTATGACTTTGTCAACTAGAATAAGTGTGTTTAAAGTCATTTCTGTGCCTGAAACGGGTCAAAATTGAAGCTTTTGAGATAGCAAAACTCTGTAAAAATGGCAATTTTGGTCACTGTGAGGGTTTAAAAAGTGGTTATTCAACATGAGGCACGATCCAATTGACATTTTGAATCATTTTTGGTACAGTCCGAAAAATCAATTTTCGGATGAAAAACGATGACTCCGGACCTGTCGAACGATCCCAAAATGGTCAATATGGATGAAATTTCAACATTTATTCTTTTGACTCTAAATGACTGTTGGATGTGAATTATGACTTTGTCAACTAGAATAAGTGTGTTTAAAGTCATTTCTGTGCCTGGAACGGGTCAAAATGGAAGCTTTTGAGATAGCAAAACTCTGTAAAAATGGCAATTTTGTTCACTGTGAGGGTTTAAAAAGTGGTTATTCAACATGAGGCACGATCCAATTGACATTTTGAATCATTTTTGGTACAGTCCAAAAAATCAATTTTCGGATGAAAAACGATGACTCCGGACCTGTCGAACGATCCCAAAATGGTCAATATGGATGAAATTTCAACATTTAATCTTTTGACTCTAAATGACTGTTGGATGTGAATTATGACTTTGTCAACTAGAATAAGTGTGTTTAAAGTCATTTCCGTGCCTGAAACGGGTCAAAATTGAAGCTTTTAAGTAAGCAAAACTCTGTAAAAATGGCAATTTTGGTCACTGTGAGGGTTTAAAAAGTGGTTATTCAACATGAGGCACGATCCAATTGACATTTTGAATCATTTTTGGTACAGTCCGAAAAATCAATTTTCGGATGAAAAACGATGACTCCGGACCTGTCGAACGATCCCAAAATGGTCAATATGGATGAAATTTCAACATTTAATCTTTTGACTCTAAATGACTGTTGGATGTGAATTATGACTTTGTCAACTAAAATAAGTGTGTTTAAAGTCATTTCTGTGCCTGAAACGGGTCAAAATTGAAGCTTTTGAGATAGCAAAACTCTGTAAAAATGGCAATTTTGGTCACTGTGAGGGTTTAAAAAGTGGTTATTCAACATGAGGCACGATCCAATTGACATTTTGAATCATTTTTGGTACAGTCCGAAAAATCAATTTTCGGATGAAAAACGATGACTCCGGACCTGTCGAACGATCCCAAAATGGTCAATATGGATGAAATTTCAACATTTATTCTTTTGACTCTAAATGACTGTTGGATGTGAATTATGACTTTGTCAACTAGAATAAGTGTGTTTAAAGTCATTTCTGTGCCTGGAACGGGTCAAAATGGAAGCTTTTGAGATAGCAAAACTCTGTAAAAATGGCAATTTTGTTCACTGTGAGGGTTTAAAAAGTGGTTATTCAACATGAGGCACGATCCAATTGACATTTTGAATCATTTTTGGTACAGTCCAAAAAATCAATTTTCGGATGAAAAACGATGACTCCGGACCTGTCGAACGATCCCAAAATGGTCAATATGGATGAAATTTCAACATTTAATCTTTTGACTCTAAATGACTGTTGGATGTGAATTATGACTTTGTCAACTAGAATAAGTGTGTTTAAAGTCATTTCCGTGCCTGAAACGGGTCAAAATTGAAGCTTTTAAGTAAGCAAAACTCTGTAAAAATGGCAATTTTGGTCACTGTGAGGGTTTAAAAAGTGGTTATTCAACATGAGGCACGATCCAATTGACATTTTGAATCATTTTTGGTACAGTCCGAAAAATCAATTTTCGGATGAAAAACGATGACTCCGGACCTGTCGAACGATCCCAAAATGGTCAATATGGATGAAATTTCAACATTTAATCTTTTGACTCTAAATGACTGTTGGATGTGAATTATGACTTTGTCAACTAAAATAAGTGTGTTTAAAGTCATTTCTGTGCCTGAAACGGGTCAAAATGGAAGCTTTTCAGATAGTAAAACTCTGTAAAAATGGCAATTTTGGTCACTGTGAGGGTTTAAAAAGTGGTTATTCAACATGAGGCACGATCCAATTGACATTTTGAATCATTTTTGGTACAGTCCAAAAAATCAATTTTCGGATGAAAAACGATGACTCCGGACCTGTCAAACGATCCTAAAATGGTCAATATGGATGAAATTTCAACATTTAATCTTTTGACTCTAAATGACTGTTGGATGTGAATTATGACTTTGTCAACTAAAATAAGTGTGTTTAAAGTCATTTCTGTGCCTGAAACGGGTCAAAATTGAAGCTTTTGAGATAGCAAAACTCTGTAAAAATGGCAATTTTGGTCACTGTGAGGGTTTAAAAAGTGGTTATTCAACATGAGGCACGATCCAATTGACATTTTGAATCATTTTTGGTACAGTCCGAAAAATCAATTTTCGGATGAAAAACGATGACTCCGGACCTGTCGAACGATCCCAAAATGGTCAATATGGATGAAATTTCAACATTTAATCTTTTGACTCTAAATGACTGTTGGATGTGAATTATGACTTTGTCAACTAGAATAAGTGTGTTTAAAGTCATTTCTGTGCCTGGAACGGGTCAAAATGGAAGCTTTTGAGATAGCAAAACTCTGTAAAAATGGCAATTTTGGTCACTGTGAGGGTTTAAAAAGTGGTTATTCAACATGAGGCACGATCCAATTGACATTTTGAATCATTTTTGGTACAGTCCGAAAAATCAATTTTCGGATGAAAAACGATGACTCCGGACCTGTCGAACGATCCCAAAATGGTCAATATGGATAAAATTTCAACATTTAATCTTTTGACTCTAAATAACTGTTGGATGTGAATTATGACTTTGTCAACTAGAATAAGTGTGTTTAAAGTCATTTCCGTGCCTGAAACGGGTCAAAATTGAAGCTTTTAAGTAAGCAAAACTCTGTAAAAATGGCAATTTTGGTCACTGTGAGGGTTTAAAAAGTGGTTATTCAACATGAGGCACGATCCAATTGACATTTTGAATCATTTTTGGTACAGTCCGAAAAATCAATTTTCGGATGAAAAACGATGACTCCGGACCTGTCGAACGATCCCAAAATGGTCAATATGGATGAAATTTCAACATTTAATCTTTTGACTCTAAATGACTGTTGGATGTGAATTATGACTTTGTCAACTAGAATAAGTGTGTTTAAAGTCATTTCTGTGCCTGGAACGGGTCAAAATGGAAGCTTTTGAATAAGCAAAACTCTGTAAAAATGGCAATTTTGGTCACTGTGAGGGTTTAAAAAGTGGTTATTCAACATGAGGCACGATCCAATTGACATTTTGAATCATTTTTGGTACAGTCCAAAAAATCAATTTTCGGATGAAAAACGATGACTCCGGACCTGTCGAACGATCCCAAAATGGTCAATATGGATGAAATTTCAACATTTAATCTTTTGACTCTAAATGACTGTTGGATGTGAATTATGACTTTGTCAACTAGAATAAGTGTGTTTAAAGTCATTTTTGTGCCTGGAACGGGTCAAAATGGAACCTTTGAGTAAGCAAAACTCTGTAAAAATGGCAATTTTGGTCACTGTGAGGGTTTAAAAAGTGGTTATTCAACATGAGGCACGATCCAATTGACATTTTGAATCATTTTTGGTACAGTCCGAAAAATCAATTTTCGGATGAAAAACGATGACTCCGGACCTGTCGAACGATCCCAAAATGGTCAATATGGATGAAATTTCAACATTTAATCTTTTGACTCTAAATGACTGTTGGATGTGAATTATGACTTTGTCAACTAAAATAAGTGTGTTTAAAGTCATTTCTGTGCCTGAAACGGGTCAAAATGGAAGCTTTTGAGATAGTAAAACTCTGTAAAAATGGCAATTTTGGTCACTGTGAGGGTTTAAAAAGGGGTTATTCAACATGAGGCATGATCCAATTGACATTTTGAATCATTTTTGGTACAGTCCAAAAAATCAATTTTCGGATGAAAAACGATGACTCCGGACCTGTCGAACGATCCCAAAATGGTCTATAATGATGACATTTTAACATTTAATCTTTTGACTCTAAATCACTGTTGGATGTGAATTATGACTTTGTCAACTAGAATAAGTGTGTTTAAAGTCATTTCTGTGCCTGAAACGGGTCAAAATGGAAGCTTTTGAGATAGCAAAACTCTGTAAAAATGGCAATTTTGGTCACTGTGAGGGTTTAAAAAGTGGTTATTCAACATGAGGCACGATCCAATTGACATTTTGAATCATTTTTGGTACAGTCCGAAAAATCAATTTTCGGATGAAAAACGATGACTCCGGACCTGTCGAACGATCCCAAAATGGTCAATATGGATGAAATTTCAACATTTAATCTTTTGACTCTAAATGACTGTTGGATGTGAATTATGACTTTGTCAACTAGAATAAGTGTGTTTAAAGTCATTTCTGTGCCTGGAACGGGTCAAAATGGAACCTTTGAGTAAGCAAAACTCTGTAAAAATGGCAATTTTGGTCACTGTGAGGGTTTAAAAAGTGGTTATTCAACATGAGGCACGATCCAATTGACATTTTGAATCATTTTTGGTACAGTCCGAAAAATCACTTTTCGGATGAAAAACGATGACTCCGGACCTGTCGAACGATCCCAAAATGGTCAATATGGATGAAATTTCAACATTTAATCTTTTGACTCTAAATGACTGTTGGATGTGAATTATGACTTTGTCAACTAAAATAAGTGTGTTTAAAGTCATTTCTGTGCCTGGAACGGGTCAAAATGGAAGCTTTTGAGATAGCAAAACTCTGTAAAAATGGCAATTTTGGTCACTGTGAGGGTTTAAAAAGTGGTTATTCAACATGAGGCACGATCCAATTGACATTTTGAATCATTTTTGGTACAGTCCAAAAAATCAATTTTCGGATGAAAAACGATGACTCCGGACCTGTCGAACGATCCCAAAATGGTCAATATGGATGAAATTTCAACATTTAATCTTTTGACTCTAAATGACTGTTGGATGTGAATTATGACTTTGTCAACTAAAATAAGTGTGTTTAAAGTCATTTCTGTGCCTGAAACGGGTCAAAATGGAAGCTTTTGAGTAAGCAAAACTCTGTAAAAATGGCAATTTTGGTCACTGTGAGCGTTTAAAAAGTGGTTATTCAACATGAGGCACGATCCAATTGACATTTTGAATAATTTTTGGTACAATCCGAAAAATCAATTTTCGGATGAAAAACGATGACTCCGGACCTGTCGAACGATCCCAAAATGGTCAATATGGATGAAATTTCAACATTTAATCTTTTGACTCTAAATCACTGTTGGATGTGAATTATGACTTTGTCAACTAGAATAAGTGTGTTTAAAGTAATTTCTGTGCCTGGAACGGGTCAAAATGGAAGCTTTTGAGTAAGCAAAACTCTGTAAAAATGGCAATTTTGGTCACTGTGAGGGTTTAAAAAGTGGTTATTCAACATGAGGCACGATCCAATTGACATTTTGAATCATTTTTGGTACAGTCCAAAAAATCAATTTTCGGATGAAAAACGATGACTCCGGACCTGTCGAACGATCCCAAAATGGTCAATATGGATGAAATTTCAACATTTAATCTTTTGACTCTAAATGACTGTTGGATGTGAATTATGACTTTGTCAACTAGAATAAGTTTGTTTAAAGTCATTTCTGTGCCTGTAACGGGTCAAAATGGAAGCTTTTGAGATAGCAAAACTCTGTAAAAATGGCAATTTTGGTCACTGTGAGGGTTTAAAAAGTTGTTATTCAACATGAGGCACGATCCAATTGACATTTTGAATCATTTTTGGTACAGTCCGAAAAATCAATTTTCGGATGAAAAACGATGACTCCGGACCTGTCGAACGATCCCAAAATGGTCAATATGGATGAAATTTCAACATTTAATCTTTTGACTCTAAATGACTGTTGGATGTGAATTATGACTTTGTCAACTAGAATAAGTGTGTTTAAAGTCATTTCTGTGCCTGGAACGGGTCAAAATGGAAGCTTTTGAGTAAGCAAAACTCTGTAAAAATGGCAATTTTGGTCACTGTGAGGGTTTAAAAAGTGGTTATTCAAAATGAGGCACGATCCAATTGACATTTTGAATCATTTTTGGTACAGTCCAAAAAATCAATTTTCGGATGAAAAACGATGACTCCGGACCTGTCGAACGATCCCAAAATGGTCAATATGGATGAAATTTCAACATTTAATCTTTTGACTCTAAATGACTGTTGGATGTGAATTATGACTTTGTCAACTAGAATAAGTGTGTTTAAAGTCATTTCTGTGCCTGGAAGGGGTCAAAATGGAAGCTTTTGAGATAGCAAAACTCTGTAAAAATGGCAATTTTGGTCACTGTGAGGGTTTAAAAAGTGGTTATTCAACATGAGGCATGATCCAATTGACATTTTGAATCATTTTTGGTACAGTCCGAAAAATCAATTTTCGGATGAAAAACGATGACTCCGGACCTGTCGAACGATCCCAAAATGGTCTATAATGATGACATTTTAACATTTAATCTTTTGACTCTAAATCACTGTTGGATGTGAATTATGACTTTGTCAACTAGAATAAGTGTGTTTAAAGTCATTCCCGTGCCTGAAACGGGTCAAAATTGAAGCTTTTAAGTAAGCAAAACTCTGTAAAAATGGCAATTTTGGTCACTGTGAGGGTTTAAAAAGTGGTTATTCAACATGAGGCACGATCCAATTGACATTTTGAATCATTTTTGGTACAGTCCGAAAAATCAATTTTCGGATGAAAAACGATGACTCCGGACCTGTCGAACGATCCCAAAATGGTCTATAATGATGACATTTTAACATTTAATCTTTTGACTCTAAATCACTGTTGGATGTGAATTATGACTTTGTCAACTAGAATAAGTGTGTTTAAAGTCATTTCTGTGCCTGAAACGGGTCAAAATGGAAGCTTTTGAGATAGCAAAACTCTGTAAAAATGGCAATTTTGGTCACTGTGAGGGTTTAAAAAGTGGTTATTCAACATGAGGCACGATCCAATTGACATTTTGAATCATTTTTGGTACAGTCCGAAAAATCAATTTTCGGATGAAAAACGATGACTCCGGACCTGTCGAACGATCCCAAAATGGTCAATATGGATGAAATTTCAACATTTAATCTTTTGACTCTAAATGACTGTTGGATGTGAATTATGACTTTGTCAACTAGAATAAGTGTGTTTAAAGTCATTTCTGTGCCTGGAACGGGTCAAAATGGAAGCTTTTGAGTAAGCAAAACTCTGTAAAAATGGCAATTTTGGTCACTGTGAGGGTTTAAAAAGTGGTTATTCAACATGAGGCACGATCCAATTGACATTTTGAATCATTTTTGGTACAGTCCAAAAAATCAATTTTCGGATGAAAAACGATGACTCCGGACCTGTCGAACGATCCCAAAATGGTCAATGTGGATGAAATTTCAACATTTAATCTTTTGACTCTAAATGACTGTTGGATGTGAATTATGAATTTGTCAACTAAAATAAGTGTGTTTAAAGTCATTTCTGTGCCTGAAACGGGTCAAAATTGAAGCTTTTGAGATAGCAAAACTCTGTAAAAATGGCAATTTTGGTCACTGTGAGGGTTTAAAAAGTGGTTATTCAACATGAGGCACGATCCAATTGAAATTTTGAATCATTTTTGGTACAGTCCAAAAAATCAATTTTCGGATGAAAAACGATGACTCCGGACCTGTCGAACGATCCCAAAATGGTCAATATGGATGAAATTTCAACATTTAATCTTTTGACTCTAAATGACTGTTGGATGTGAATTATGACTTTGTCAACTAGAATAAGTGTGTTTAAAGTCATTTCTGTGCCTGAAACGGGTCAAAATGGAAGCTTTTGAGATAGCAAAACTCTGTAAAAATGGCAATTTTGGTCACTGTGAGGGTTTAAAAAGTGGTTATTCAACATGAGGCACGATCCAATTGACATTTTGAATCATTTTTGGTACAGTCTGAAAAATCAATTTTCGGATGAAAAACGATGACTCCGGACCTGTCAAACGATCCCAAAATGGTCAATATGGATGAAATTTCAACATTTAATCTTTTGACTCTAAATGACTGTTGGATGTGAATTATGACTTTGTCAACTAAAATAAGTGTGTTTAAAGTCATTTCTGTGCCTGAAACGGGTCAAAATGGAAGCTTTTGAGTAAGCAAAACTCTGTAAAAATGGCAATTTTGGTCACTGTGAGGGTTTAAAAAGTGGTTATTCAACATGAGGCACGATCCAATTGAAATTTTGAATCATTTTTGGTACAGTCCAAAAAATCAATTTTCGGATGAAAAACGATGACTCCGGACCTGTCGAACGATCCCAAAATGGTCAATATGGATGAAATTTCAACATTTAATCTTTTGACTCTAAATGACTGTTGGATGTGAATTATGACTTTGTCAACTAGAATAAGTGTGTTTAAAGTCATTTCTGTGCCTGAAACGGGTCAAAATGGAAGCTTTTGAGATAGCAAAACTCTGTAAAAATGGCAATTTTGGTCACTGTGAGGGTTTAAAAAGTGGTTATTCAACATGAGGCACGATCCAATTGACATTTTGAATCATTTTTGGTACAGTCTGAAAAATCAATTTTCGGATGAAAAACGATGACTCCGGACCTGTCAAACGATCCCAAAATGGTCAATATGGATGAAATTTCAACATTTAATCTTTTGACTCTAAATCACTGTTGGATGTGAATTATGACTTTGTCAACTAGAATAAGTGTGTTTAAAGTAATTTCTGTGCCTGGAACGGGTCAAAATGGAAGCTTTTGAGTAAGCAAAACTCTGTAAAAATGGCAATTTTGGTCACTGTGAGGGTTTAAAAAGTGGTTATTCAACATGAGGCACGATCCAATTGACATTTTGAATCATTTTTGGTACAGTCCAAAAAATCAATTTTCGGATGAAAAACGATGACTCCGGACCTGTCGAACGATCCCAAAATGGTCAATGTGGATGAAATTTCAACATTTAATCTTTTGACTCTAAATGACTGTTGGATGTGAATTATGAATTTGTCAACTAAAATAAGTGTGTTTAAAGTCATTTCTGTGCCTGAAACGGGTCAAAATTGAAGCTTTTGAGATAGCAAAACTCTGTAAAAATGGCAATTTTGGTCACTGTGAGGGTTTAAAAAGTGGTTATTCAACATGAGGCACGATCCAATTGAAATTTTGAATCATTTTTGGTACAGTCCAAAAAATCAATTTTCGGATGAAAAACGATGACTCCGGACCTGTCGAACGATCCCAAAATGGTCAATATGGATGAAATTTCAACATTTAATCTTTTGACTCTAAATGACTGTTGGATGTGAATTATGACTTTGTCAACTAGAATAAGTGTGTTTAAAGTCATTTCTGTGCCTGAAACGGGTCAAAATGGAAGCTTTTGAGATAGCAAAACTCTGTAAAAATGGCAATTTTGGTCACTGTGAGGGTTTAAAAAGTGGTTATTCAACATGAGGCACGATCCAATTGACATTTTGAATCATTTTTGGTACAGTCTGAAAAATCAATTTTCGGATGAAAAACGATGACTCCGGACCTGTCAAACGATCCCAAAATGGTCAATATGGATGAAATTTCAACATTTAATCTTTTGACTCTAAATGACTGTTGGATGTGAATTATGACTTTGTCAACTAAAATAAGTGTGTTTAAAGTCATTTCTGTGCCTGAAACGGGTCAAAATGGAAGCTTTTGAGTAAGCAAAACTCTGTAAAAATGGCAATTTTGGTCACTGTGAGGGTTTAAAAAGTGGTTATTCAACATGAGGCACGATCCAATTGAAATTTTGAATCATTTTTGGTACAGTCCAAAAAATCAATTTTCGGATGAAAAACGATGACTCCGGACCTGTCGAACGATCCCAAAATGGTCAATATGGATGAAATTTCAACATTTAATCTTTTGACTCTAAATGACTGTTGGATGTGAATTATGACTTTGTCAACTAGAATAAGTGTGTTTAAAGTCATTTCTGTGCCTGAAACGGGTCAAAATGGAAGCTTTTGAGATAGCAAAACTCTGTAAAAATGGCAATTTTGGTCACTGTGAGGGTTTAAAAAGTGGTTATTCAACATGAGGCACGATCCAATTGACATTTTGAATCATTTTTGGTACAGTCTGAAAAATCAATTTTCGGATGAAAAACGATGACTCCGGACCTGTCAAACGATCCCAAAATGGTCAATATGGATGAAATTTCAACATTTAATCTTTTGACTCTAAATCACTGTTGGATGTGAATTATGACTTTGTCAACTAGAATAAGTGTGTTTAAAGTAATTTCTGTGCCTGGAACGGGTCAAAATGGAAGCTTTTGAGTAAGCAAAACTCTGTAAAAATGGCAATTTTGGTCACTGTGAGGGTTTAAAAAGTGGTTATTCAACATGAGGCACGATCCAATTGACATTTTGAATCATTTTTGGTACAGTCCAAAAAATCAATTTTCGGATGAAAAACGATGACTCCGGACCTGTCGAACGATCCCAAAATGGTCAATATGGATGAAATTTCAACATTTAATCTTTTGACTCTAAATGACTGTTGGATGTGAATTATGACTTTGTCAACTAGAATAAGTTTGTTTAAAGTCATTTCTGTGCCTGTAACGGGTCAAAATGGAAGCTTTTGAGATAGCAAAACTCTGTAAAAATGGCAATTTTGGTCACTGTGAGGGTTTAAAAAGTTGTTATTCAACATGAGGCACGATCCAATTGACATTTTGAATCATTTTTGGTACAGTCCGAAAAATCAATTTTCGGATGAAAAACGATGACTCCGGACCTGTCGAACGATCCCAAAATGGTCAATATGGATGAAATTTCAACATTTAATCTTTTGACTCTAAATGACTGTTGGATGTGAATTATGACTTTGTCAACTAGAATAAGTGTGTTTAAAGTCATTTCCGTGCCTGAAACGGGTCAAAATTGAAGCTTTTAAGTAAGCAAAACTCTGTAAAAATGGCAATTTTGGTCACTGTGAGGGTTTAAAAAGTGGTTATTCAACATGAGGCACGATCCAATTGACATTTTGAATCATTTTTGGTACAGTCCGAAAAATCAATTTTCGGATGAAAAACGATGACTCCGGACCTGTCGAACGATCCCAAAATGGTCAATATGGATGAAATTTCAACATTTAATCTTTTGACTCTAAATGACTGTTGGATGTGAATTATGACTTTGTCAACTAAAATAAGTGTGTTTAAAGTCATTTCTGTGCCTGAAACGGGTCAAAATGGAAGCTTTTGAGATAGTAAAACTCTGTAAAAATGGCAATTTTGGTCACTGTGAGGGTTTAAAAAGTGGTTATTCAACATGAGGCATGATCCAATTGACATTTTGAATCATTTTTGGTACAGTCCGAAAAATCAATTTTCGGATGAAAAACGATGACTCCGGACCTGTCGAACGATCCCAAAATGGTCTATAATGATGACATTTTAACATTTAATCTTTTGACTCTAAATCACTGTTGGATGTGAATTATGACTTTGTCAACTAGAATAAGTGTGTTTAAAGTCATTTCTGTGCCTGAAACGGGTCAAAATGGAAGCTTTTGAGATAGCAAAACTCTGTAAAAATGGCAATTTTGGTCACTGTGAGGGTTTAAAAAGTGGTTATTCAACATGAGGCACGATCCAATTGACATTTTGAATCATTTTTGGTACAGTCCGAAAAATCAATTTTCGGATGAAAAACGATGACTCCGGACCTGTCGAACGATCCCAAAATGGTCAATATGGATGAAATTTCAACATTTAATCTTTTGACTCTAAATGACTGTTGGATGTGAATTATGACTTTGTCAACTAGAATAAGTGTGTTTAAAGTCATTTCTGTGCCTGGAACGGGTCAAAATGGAAGCTTTTGAGTAAGCAAAACTCTGTAAAAATGGCAATTTTGGTCACTGTGAGGGTTTAAAAAGTGGTTATTCAACATGAGGCACGATCCAATTGACATTTTGAATCATTTTTGGTACAGTCCAAAAAATCAATTTTCGGATGAAAAACGATGACTCCGGACCTGTCGAACGATCCCAAAATGGTCAATGTGGATGAAATTTCAACATTTAATCTTTTGACTCTAAATGACTGTTGGATGTGAATTATGAATTTGTCAACTAAAATAAGTGTGTTTAAAGTCATTTCTGTGCCTGAAACGGGTCAAAATTGAAGCTTTTGAGATAGCAAAACTCTGTAAAAATGGCAATTTTGGTCACTGTGAGGGTTTAAAAAGTGGTTATTCAACATGAGGCACGATCCAATTGAAATTTTGAATCATTTTTGGTACAGTCCAAAAAATCAATTTTCGGATGAAAAACGATGACTCCGGACCTGTCGAACGATCCCAAAATGGTCAATATGGATGAAATTTCAACATTTAATCTTTTGACTCTAAATGACTGTTGGATGTGAATTATGACTTTGTCAACTAGAATAAGTGTGTTTAAAGTCATTTCTGTGCCTGAAACGGGTCAAAATGGAAGCTTTTGAGATAGCAAAACTCTGTAAAAATGGCAATTTTGGTCACTGTGAGGGTTTAAAAAGTGGTTATTCAACATGAGGCACGATCCAATTGACATTTTGAATCATTTTTGGTACAGTCTGAAAAATCAATTTTCGGATGAAAAACGATGACTCCGGACCTGTCAAACGATCCCAAAATGGTCAATATGGATGAAATTTCAACATTTAATCTTTTGACTCTAAATGACTGTTGGATGTGAATTATGACTTTGTCAACTAAAATAAGTGTGTTTAAAGTCATTTCTGTGCCTGAAACGGGTCAAAATGGAAGCTTTTGAGTAAGCAAAACTCTGTAAAAATGGCAATTTTGGTCACTGTGAGGGTTTAAAAAGTGGTTATTCAACATGAGGCACGATCCAATTGAAATTTTGAATCATTTTTGGTACAGTCCAAAAAATCAATTTTCGGATGAAAAACGATGACTCCGGACCTGTCGAACGATCCCAAAATGGTCAATATGGATGAAATTTCAACATTTAATCTTTTGACTCTAAATGACTGTTGGATGTGAATTATGACTTTGTCAACTAGAATAAGTGTGTTTAAAGTCATTTCTGTGCCTGAAACGGGTCAAAATGGAAGCTTTTGAGATAGCAAAACTCTGTAAAAATGGCAATTTTGGTCACTGTGAGGGTTTAAAAAGTGGTTATTCAACATGAGGCACGATCCAATTGACATTTTGAATCATTTTTGGTACAGTCTGAAAAATCAATTTTCGGATGAAAAACGATGACTCCGGACCTGTCAAACGATCCCAAAATGGTCAATATGGATGAAATTTCAACATTTAATCTTTTGACTCTAAATCACTGTTGGATGTGAATTATGACTTTGTCAACTAGAATAAGTGTGTTTAAAGTAATTTCTGTGCCTGGAACGGGTCAAAATGGAAGCTTTTGAGTAAGCAAAACTCTGTAAAAATGGCAATTTTGGTCACTGTGAGGGTTTAAAAAGTGGTTATTCAACATGAGGCACGATCCAATTGACATTTTGAATCATTTTTGGTACAGTCCAAAAAATCAATTTTCGGATGAAAAACGATGACTCCGGACCTGTCGAACGATCCCAAAATGGTCAATATGGATGAAATTTCAACATTTAATCTTTTGACTCTAAATGACTGTTGGATGTGAATTATGACTTTGTCAACTAGAATAAGTTTGTTTAAAGTCATTTCTGTGCCTGTAACGGGTCAAAATGGAAGCTTTTGAGATAGCAAAACTCTGTAAAAATGGCAATTTTGGTCACTGTGAGGGTTTAAAAAGTTGTTATTCAACATGAGGCACGATCCAATTGACATTTTGAATCATTTTTGGTACAGTCCGAAAAATCAATTTTCGGATGAAAAACGATGACTCCGGACCTGTCGAACGATCCCAAAATGGTCAATATGGATGAAATTTCAACATTTAATCTTTTGACTCTAAATGACTGTTGGATGTGAATTATGACTTTGTCAACTAGAATAAGTGTGTTTAAAGTCATTTCCGTGCCTGAAACGGGTCAAAATTGAAGCTTTTAAGTAAGCAAAACTCTGTAAAAATGGCAATTTTGGTCACTGTGAGGGTTTAAAAAGTGGTTATTCAACATGAGGCACGATCCAATTGACATTTTGAATCATTTTTGGTACAGTCCGAAAAATCAATTTTCGGATGAAAAACGATGACTCCGGACCTGTCGAACGATCCCAAAATGGTCAATATGGATGAAATTTCAACATTTAATCTTTTGACTCTAAATGACTGTTGGATGTGAATTATGACTTTGTCAACTAAAATAAGTGTGTTTAAAGTCATTTCTGTGCCTGAAACGGGTCAAAATGGAAGCTTTTGAGATAGTAAAACTCTGTAAAAATGGCAATTTTGGTCACTGTGAGGGTTTAAAAAGTGGTTATTCAACATGAGGCATGATCCAATTGACATTTTGAATCATTTTTGGTACAGTCCGAAAAATCAATTTTCGGATGAAAAACGATGACTCCGGACCTGTCGAACGATCCCAAAATGGTCTATAATGATGACATTTTAACATTTAATCTTTTGACTCTAAATCACTGTTGGATGTGAATTATGACTTTGTCAACTAGAATAAGTGTGTTTAAAGTCATTTCTGTGCCTGAAACGGGTCAAAATGGAAGCTTTTGAGATAGCAAAACTCTGTAAAAATGGCAATTTTGGTCACTGTGAGGGTTTAAAAAGTGGTTATTCAACATGAGGCACGATCCAATTGACATTTTGAATCATTTTTGGTACAGTCCGAAAAATCAATTTTCGGATGAAAAACGATGACTCCGGACCTGTCGAACGATCCCAAAATGGTCAATATGGATGAAATTTCAACATTTAATCTTTTGACTCTAAATGACTGTTGGATGTGAATTATGACTTTGTCAACTAGAATAAGTGTGTTTAAAGTCATTTCTGTGCCTGGAACGGGTCAAAATGGAAGCTTTTGAGTAAGCAAAACTCTGTAAAAATGGCAATTTTGGTCACTGTGAGGGTTTAAAAAGTGGTTATTCAACATGAGGCACGATCCAATTGACATTTTGAATCATTTTTGGTACAGTCCAAAAAATCAATTTTCGGATGAAAAACGATGACTCCGGACCTGTCGAACGATCCCAAAATGGTCAATGTGGATGAAATTTCAACATTTAATCTTTTGACTCTAAATGACTGTTGGATGTGAATTATGAATTTGTCAACTAAAATAAGTGTGTTTAAAGTCATTTCTGTGCCTGAAACGGGTCAAAATTGAAGCTTTTGAGATAGCAAAACTCTGTAAAAATGGCAATTTTGGTCACTGTGAGGGTTTAAAAAGTGGTTATTCAACATGAGGCACGATCCAATTGAAATTTTGAATCATTTTTGGTACAGTCCAAAAAATCAATTTTCGGATGAAAAACGATGACTCCGGACCTGTCGAACGATCCCAAAATGGTCAATATGGATGAAATTTCAACATTTAATCTTTTGACTCTAAATGACTGTTGGATGTGAATTATGACTTTGTCAACTAGAATAAGTGTGTTTAAAGTCATTTCTGTGCCTGAAACGGGTCAAAATGGAAGCTTTTGAGATAGCAAAACTCTGTAAAAATGGCAATTTTGGTCACTGTGAGGGTTTAAAAAGTGGTTATTCAACATGAGGCACGATCCAATTGACATTTTGAATCATTTTTGGTACAGTCTGAAAAATCAATTTTCGGATGAAAAACGATGACTCCGGACCTGTCAAACGATCCCAAAATGGTCAATATGGATGAAATTTCAACATTTAATCTTTTGACTCTAAATGACTGTTGGATGTGAATTATGACTTTGTCAACTAAAATAAGTGTGTTTAAAGTCATTTCTGTGCCTGAAACGGGTCAAAATGGAAGCTTTTGAGTAAGCAAAACTCTGTAAAAATGGCAATTTTGGTCACTGTGAGGGTTTAAAAAGTGGTTATTCAACATGAGGCACGATCCAATTGAAATTTTGAATCATTTTTGGTACAGTCCAAAAAATCAATTTTCGGATGAAAAACGATGACTCCGGACCTGTCGAACGATCCCAAAATGGTCAATATGGATGAAATTTCAACATTTAATCTTTTGACTCTAAATGACTGTTGGATGTGAATTATGACTTTGTCAACTAGAATAAGTGTGTTTAAAGTCATTTCTGTGCCTGAAACGGGTCAAAATGGAAGCTTTTGAGATAGCAAAACTCTGTAAAAATGGCAATTTTGGTCACTGTGAGGGTTTAAAAAGTGGTTATTCAACATGAGGCACGATCCAATTGACATTTTGAATCATTTTTGGTACAGTCTGAAAAATCAATTTTCGGATGAAAAACGATGACTCCGGACCTGTCAAACGATCCCAAAATGGTCAATATGGATGAAATTTCAACATTTAATCTTTTGACTCTAAATCACTGTTGGATGTGAATTATGACTTTGTCAACTAGAATAAGTGTGTTTAAAGTAATTTCTGTGCCTGGAACGGGTCAAAATGGAAGCTTTTGAGTAAGCAAAACTCTGTAAAAATGGCAATTTTGGTCACTGTGAGGGTTTAAAAAGTGGTTATTCAACATGAGGCACGATCCAATTGACATTTTGAATCATTTTTGGTACAGTCCAAAAAATCAATTTTCGGATGAAAAACGATGACTCCGGACCTGTCGAACGATCCCAAAATGGTCAATGTGGATGAAATTTCAACATTTAATCTTTTGACTCTAAATGACTGTTGGATGTGAATTATGAATTTGTCAACTAAAATAAGTGTGTTTAAAGTCATTTCTGTGCCTGAAACGGGTCAAAATTGAAGCTTTTGAGATAGCAAAACTCTGTAAAAATGGCAATTTTGGTCACTGTGAGGGTTTAAAAAGTGGTTATTCAACATGAGGCACGATCCAATTGAAATTTTGAATCATTTTTGGTACAGTCCAAAAAATCAATTTTCGGATGAAAAACGATGACTCCGGACCTGTCGAACGATCCCAAAATGGTCAATATGGATGAAATTTCAACATTTAATCTTTTGACTCTAAATGACTGTTGGATGTGAATTATGACTTTGTCAACTAGAATAAGTGTGTTTAAAGTCATTTCTGTGCCTGAAACGGGTCAAAATGGAAGCTTTTGAGATAGCAAAACTCTGTAAAAATGGCAATTTTGGTCACTGTGAGGGTTTAAAAAGTGGTTATTCAACATGAGGCACGATCCAATTGACATTTTGAATCATTTTTGGTACAGTCTGAAAAATCAATTTTCGGATGAAAAACGATGACTCCGGACCTGTCAAACGATCCCAAAATGGTCAATATGGATGAAATTTCAACATTTAATCTTTTGACTCTAAATGACTGTTGGATGTGAATTATGACTTTGTCAACTAAAATAAGTGTGTTTAAAGTCATTTCTGTGCCTGAAACGGGTCAAAATGGAAGCTTTTGAGTAAGCAAAACTCTGTAAAAATGGCAATTTTGGTCACTGTGAGGGTTTAAAAAGTGGTTATTCAACATGAGGCACGATCCAATTGAAATTTTGAATCATTTTTGGTACAGTCCAAAAAATCAATTTTCGGATGAAAAACGATGACTCCGGACCTGTCGAACGATCCCAAAATGGTCAATATGGATGAAATTTCAACATTTAATCTTTTGACTCTAAATGACTGTTGGATGTGAATTATGACTTTGTCAACTAGAATAAGTGTGTTTAAAGTCATTTCTGTGCCTGAAACGGGTCAAAATGGAAGCTTTTGAGATAGCAAAACTCTGTAAAAATGGCAATTTTGGTCACTGTGAGGGTTTAAAAAGTGGTTATTCAACATGAGGCACGATCCAATTGACATTTTGAATCATTTTTGGTACAGTCTGAAAAATCAATTTTCGGATGAAAAACGATGACTCCGGACCTGTCAAACGATCCCAAAATGGTCAATATGGATGAAATTTCAACATTTAATCTTTTGACTCTAAATCACTGTTGGATGTGAATTATGACTTTGTCAACTAGAATAAGTGTGTTTAAAGTAATTTCTGTGCCTGGAACGGGTCAAAATGGAAGCTTTTGAGTAAGCAAAACTCTGTAAAAATGGCAATTTTGGTCACTGTGAGGGTTTAAAAAGTGGTTATTCAACATGAGGCACGATCCAATTGACATTTTGAATCATTTTTGGTACAGTCCAAAAAATCAATTTTCGGATGAAAAACGATGACTCCGGACCTGTCGAACGATCCCAAAATGGTCAATATGGATGAAATTTCAACATTTAATCTTTTGACTCTAAATGACTGTTGGATGTGAATTATGACTTTGTCAACTAGAATAAGTTTGTTTAAAGTCATTTCTGTGCCTGTAACGGGTCAAAATGGAAGCTTTTGAGATAGCAAAACTCTGTAAAAATGGCAATTTTGGTCACTGTGAGGGTTTAAAAAGTTGTTATTCAACATGAGGCACGATCCAATTGACATTTTGAATCATTTTTGGTACAGTCCGAAAAATCAATTTTCGGATGAAAAACGATGACTCCGGACCTGTCGAACGATCCCAAAATGGTCAATATGGATGAAATTTCAACATTTAATCTTTTGACTCTAAATGACTGTTGGATGTGAATTATGACTTTGTCAACTAGAATAAGTGTGTTTAAAGTCATTTCCGTGCCTGAAACGGGTCAAAATTGAAGCTTTTAAGTAAGCAAAACTCTGTAAAAATGGCAATTTTGGTCACTGTGAGGGTTTAAAAAGTGGTTATTCAACATGAGGCACGATCCAATTGACATTTTGAATCATTTTTGGTACAGTCCGAAAAATCAATTTTCGGATGAAAAACGATGACTCCGGACCTGTCGAACGATCCCAAAATGGTCAATATGGATGAAATTTCAACATTTAATCTTTTGACTCTAAATGACTGTTGGATGTGAATTATGACTTTGTCAACTAAAATAAGTGTGTTTAAAGTCATTTCTGTGCCTGAAACGGGTCAAAATGGAAGCTTTTGAGATAGTAAAACTCTGTAAAAATGGCAATTTTGGTCACTGTGAGGGTTTAAAAAGTGGTTATTCAACATGAGGCATGATCCAATTGACATTTTGAATCATTTTTGGTACAGTCCGAAAAATCAATTTTCGGATGAAAAACGATGACTCCGGACCTGTCGAACGATCCCAAAATGGTCTATAATGATGACATTTTAACATTTAATCTTTTGACTCTAAATCACTGTTGGATGTGAATTATGACTTTGTCAACTAGAATAAGTGTGTTTAAAGTCATTTCTGTGCCTGAAACGGGTCAAAATGGAAGCTTTTGAGATAGCAAAACTCTGTAAAAATGGCAATTTTGGTCACTGTGAGGGTTTAAAAAGTGGTTATTCAACATGAGGCACGATCCAATTGACATTTTGAATCATTTTTGGTACAGTCCGAAAAATCAATTTTCGGATGAAAAACGATGACTCCGGACCTGTCGAACGATCCCAAAATGGTCAATATGGATGAAATTTCAACATTTAATCTTTTGACTCTAAATGACTGTTGGATGTGAATTATGACTTTGTCAACTAGAATAAGTGTGTTTAAAGTCATTTCTGTGCCTGGAACGGGTCAAAATGGAAGCTTTTGAGTAAGCAAAACTCTGTAAAAATGGCAATTTTGGTCACTGTGAGGGTTTAAAAAGTGGTTATTCAACATGAGGCACGATCCAATTGACATTTTGAATCATTTTTGGTACAGTCCGAAAAATCAATTTTCGGATGAAAAACGATGACTCCGGACCTGTCGAACGATCCCAAAATGGTCAATGTGGATGAAATTTCAACATTTAATCTTTTGACTCTAAATGACTGTTGGATGTGAATTATGAATTTGTCAACTAAAATAAGTGTGTTTAAAGTCATTTCTGTGCCTGAAACGGGTCAAAATTGAAGCTTTTGAGATAGCAAAACTCTGTAAAAATGGCAATTTTGGTCACTGTGAGGGTTTAAAAAGTGGTTATTCAACATGAGGCACGATCCAATTGACATTTTGAATCATTTTTGGTACAGTCCAAAAAATCAATTTTCGGATGAAAAACGATGACTCCGAACCTGTCGAACGATCCCAAAATGGTCAATATGGATGAAATTTCAACATTTAATCTTTTGACTCTAAATGACTGTTGGATGTGAATTATGACTTTGTCAACTAGAATAAGTGTGTTTAAAGTCATTTCTGTGCCTGAAACGGGTCAAAATGGAAGCTTTTGAGATAGCAAAACTCTGTAAAAATGGCAATTTTGGTCACTGTGAGGGTTTAAAAAGTGGTTATTCAACATGAGGCACGATCCAATTGACATTTTGAATCATTTTTGGTACAGTCTGAAAAATCAATTTTCGGATGAAAAACGATGACTCCGGACCTGTCAAACGATCCCAAAATGGTCAATATGGATGAAATTTCAACATTTAATCTTTTGACTCTAAATGACTGTTGGATGTGAATTATGACTTTGTCAACTAAAATAAGTGTGTTTAAAGTCATTTCTGTGCCTGAAACGGGTCAAAATTGAAGCTTTTGAGATAGCAAAACTCTGTAAAAATGGCAATTTTGGTCACTGTGAGGGTTTAAAAAGTGGTTATTCAACATGAGGCACGATCCAATTGACATTTTGAATCATTTTTGGTACAGTCCGAAAAATCAATTTTCGGATGAAAAACGATGACTCCGGACCTGTCGAACGATCCCAAAATGGTCAATATGGATGAAATTTCAACATTTAATCTTTTGACTCTAAATGACTGTTGGATGTGAATTATGACTTTGTCAACTAGAATAAGTGTGTTTAAAGTCATTTCTGTGCCTGGAACGGGTCAAAATGGAAGCTTTTGAGAGAGCAAAACTCTGTAAAAATGGCAATTTTGGTCACTGTGAGGGTTTAAAAAGTGGTTATTCAACATGAGGCACGATCCAATTGACATTTTGAATCATTTTTGGTACAGTCCGAAAAATCAATTTTCGGATGAAAAACGATGACTCCGGACCTGTCGAACGATCCCAAAATGGTCAATATGGATAAAATTTCAACATTTAATCTTTTGACTCTAAATAACTGTTGGATGTGAATTATGACTTTGTCAACTAGAATAAGTGTGTTTAAAGTCATTTCCGTGCCTGAAACGGGTCAAAATTGAAGCTTTTAAGTAAGCAAAACTCTGTCAAAATGGCAATTTTGGTCACTGTGAGGGTTTAAAAAGTGGTTATTCAACATGAGGCACGATCCAATTGACATTTTGAATCATTTTTGGTACAGTCCGAAAAATCAATTTTCGGATGAAAAACGATGACTCCGGACCTGTCGAACGATCCCAAAATGGTCAATATGGATGAAATTTCAACATTTAATCTTTTGACTCTAAATGACTGTTGGATGTGAATTATGACTTTGTCAACTAGAATAAGTGTGTTTAAAGTCATTTCTGTGCCTGGAACGGGTCAAAATGGAACCTTTGAGTAAGCAAAACTCTGTAAAAATGGCAATTTTGGTCACTGTGAGGGTTTAAAAAGTGGTTATTCAACATGAGGCACGATCCAATTGACATTTTGAATCATTTTTGGTACAGTCCGAAAAATCAATTTTCGGATGAAAAACGATGACTCCGGACCTGTCGAACGATCCCAAAATGGTCAATATGGATGAAATTTCAACATTTAATCTTTTGACTCTAAATGACTGTTGGAAGTGAATTATGACTTTGTCAACTAGAATAAGTGTGTTTAAAGTCATTTCTGTGCCTGGAACGGGTCAAAATGGAAGCTTTTGAGTAAGCAAAACTCTGTAAAAATGGCAATTTTGGTCACTGTGAGGGTTTAAAAAGTGGTTATTCAACATGAGGCATGATCCAATTGACATTTTGAATCATTTTTGGTACAGTACAAAAAATCAATTTTCATATGAAAAACGATGACTCCGGACCTGTCGAACGATCCCAAAATGGTCAATATGGATAAAATTTCAACATTTAATCTTTTGACTCTAAATGACTGTTGGATGTGAATTATGACTTTGTCAACTAAAATAAGTGTGTTTAAAGTCATTTCTGTGCCTGAAACGGGTCAAAATGGAAGCTTTTGAGATAGTAAAACTCTGTAAAAATGGCAATTTTGGTCACTTTGAGGGTTTAAAAAGGGGTTATTCAACATGAGGCATGATCCAATTGACATTTTGAATCATTTTTGGTACAGTCCAAAAAATCAATTTTCGGATGAAAAACGATGACTCCGGACCTGTCGAACGATCCCAAAATGGTCTATAATGATGACATTTTAACATTTAATCTTTTGACTCTAAATCACTATTGGATGTGAATTATGACTTTGTCAACTAGAATAAGTGTGTTTAAAGTCATTTCTGTGCCTGAAACGGGTCAAAATGGAAGCTTTTGAGATAGCAAAACTCTGTAAAAATGGCAATTTTGGTCACTGTGAGGGTTTAAAAAGTGGTTATTCAACATGAGGCACGATCCAATTGACATTTTGAATCATTTTTGGTACAGTCCGAAAAATCAATTTTCGGATGAAAAACGATGACTCCGGACCTGTCGAACGATCCCAAAATGGTCAATATGGATGAAATTTCAACATTTAATCTTTTGACTCTAAATGACTGTTGGATGTGAATTATGACTTTGTCAACTAGAATAAGTGTGTTTAAAGTCATTTCTGTGCCTGGAACGGGTCAAAATGGAAGCTTTTGAGTAAGCAAAACTCTGTAAAAATGGCAATTTTGGTCACTGTGAGGGTTTAAAAAGTGGTTATTCAACATGAGGCACGATCCAATTGACATTTTGAATCATTTTTGGTACAGTCCGAAAAATCAATTTTCGGATGAAAAACGATGACTCCGGACCTGTCGAACGATCCCAAAATGGTCAATATGGATGAAATTTCAACATTTAATCTTTTGACTCTAAATGACTGTTGGATGTGAATTATGACTTTGTCAACTAAAATAAGTGTGTTTAAAGTCATTTCTGTGCCTGGAACGGGTCAAAATGGAAGCTTTTGAGATAGCAAAACTCTGTAAAAATGGCAATTTTGGTGAGGGTTTAAAAAGTGGTTATTCAACATGAGGCACGATCCAATTGACATTTTGAATCATTTTTGGTACAGTCCAAAAAATCAATTTTCGGATGAAAAACGATGACTCCGGACCTGTCGAACGATCCCAAAATGGTCAATATGGATAAAATTTCAACATTTAATCTTTTGACTCTAAATGACTGTTGGATGTGGATTATGACTTTGTCAACTAAAATAAGTGTGTTTAAAGTCATTTCTGTGCCTGAAACGGGTCAAAATGGAAGCTTTTGAGTAAGCAAAACTCTGTAAAAATGGCAATTTTGGTCACTGTGAGGGTTTAAAAAGTGGTTATTCAACATGAGGCACGATCCAATTGACATTTTGAATCATTTTTGGTACAGTCCAAAAAATCAATTTTCGGATGAAAAACGATGACTCCGGACCTGTCGAACGATCCCAAAATGGTCAATATGGATGAAATTTCAACATTTAATCTTTTGACTCTAAATGACTGTTGGATGTGAATTATGACTTTGTCAACTAAAATAAGTGTGTTTAAAGTCATTTCTGTGCCTGAAACGGGTCAAAATGGAAGCTTTTGAGATAGCAAAACTCTGTAAAAATGGCAATTGTGGTCACTGTGAGGGTTTAAAAAGTGGTTATTCAACATGAGGCACGATCCAATTGACATTTTGAATCATTTTTGGTACAGTCCGAAAAATCAATTTTCGGATGAAAAACGATGACTCCGGACCTGTCGAACGATCCCAAAATGGTCAATATGGATGAAATTTCAACATTTAATCTTTTGACTCTAAATGACTGTTGGAAGTGAATTATGACTTTGTCAACTAGAATAAGTGTGTTTAAAGTCATTTCTGTGCCTGGAACGGGTCAAAATGGAAGCTTTTGAGTAAGCAAAACTCTGTAAAAATGGCAATTTTGGTCACTGTGAGGGTTTAAAAAGTTGTTATTCAACATGAGGCACGATCCAATTGACATTTTGAATCATTTTTGGTACAGTCCGAAAAATCAATTTTCGGATGAAAAACGATGACTCCGGACCTGTCGAACGATCTCAAAATGGTCAATATGGATAAAATTTCAACATTTAATCTTTTGACTCTAAATGACTGTTGGATGTGAATTATGACTTTGTCAACTAGAATAAGTGTGTTTAAAGTCATTTCTGTGCCTGGAACGGGTCAAAATGGAAGCTTTTGAGTAAGCAAAACTCTGTAAAAATGGCAATTTTGGTCACTGTGAGGGTTTGAAAAGTGGTTATTCAACATGAGGCACGATCCAATTTACATTTTGAATCATTTTTGGTACAGCCCGAAAAATCAATTTTCGGATGAAAAACGATGACTCCGGACCTGTCGAACGATCCCAAAATGGTCAATATGGATGAAATTTCAACATTTAATCTTTTGACTCTAAATGACTGTTGGATGTGAATTATGACTTTGTCAACTAGAATAAGTGTGTTTAAAGTCATTTCTGTGCCTGGAACGGGTCAAAATGGAAGCTTTTGAGATAGCAAAACTCTGTAAAAATGGCAACTTTGGTCACTGTGAGGGTTTAAAAAGTGGTTATTCAACATGAGGCACGATCCAATTGACATTTTGAATCATTTTTGGTACAGTCCGAAAAATCAATTTTCGGATGAAAAACGATGACTCCGGACCTGTCGAACGATCCCAAAATGGTCAATATGGAGTAAATTTCAACATTTAATCTTTTGACTCTAAATGACTGTTGGATGTGAATTATGACTTTGTCAACTAGAATAAGTGTGTTTAAAGTCATTTCTGTGCCTGGAACGGGTCAAAATGGAAGCTTTTGAGTAAGCAAAACTCTGTAAAAATGGCAATTTTGGTCACTGTGAGGGTTTAAAAAGTGGTTATTCAACATGAGGCACGATCCAATTGACATTTTGAATCATTTTTGGTACAGTCCAAAAAATCAATTTTCGGATGAAAAACGATGACTCCGGACCTGTCGAACGATCCCAAAATGGTCAATATGGATGAAATCTCAACATTTAATCTTTTGACTCTAAATGACTGTTGGATGTGAATTATGACTTTGTCAACTAGAATAAGTGTGTTTAAAGTCATTTCTGTGCCTGGAACGGGTCAAAATGGAAGCTTTTGAGGTAGTAAAACTCTGTAAAAATGGCAATTTTGGTCACTGTGAGGGTTTAAAAAGTGGTTATTCAACATGAGGCATGATCCAATTGACATTTTGAATCATTTTTGGTACAGTCCAAAAAATCAATTTTCGGATGAAAAACGATGACTCCGGACCTGTCGAACGATCCCAAAATGGTCAATGTGGATGAAATTTCAACATTTAATCTTTTGACTCTAAATGACTGTTGGATGTGAATTATGACTTTGTCAACTAAAATAAGTGTGTTTAAAGTCATTTCTGTGCCTGGAACGGGTCAAAATGGAAGCTTTTGAGATAGCAAAACTCTGTAAAAATGGCAATTTTGGTCACTGTGAGGGTTTAAAAAGTGGTTATTCAACATGAGGCACGATCCAATTGACATTTTGAATCATTTTTGGTACAGTCCAAAAAATCAATTTTCGGATGAAAAACGATGACTCCGGACTTGTCGAACGATCCCAAAATGGTCAATATGGATGAAATTTCAACATTTAATCTTTTGACTCTAAATGACTGTTGGATGTGAATTATGACTTTGTCAACTAAAAAAAGTGTGTTTAAAGTCATTTAAGTGCCTGAAACGGGTCAAAATGGAAGCTTTTGAGTAAGCAAAACTCTGTAAAAATGGCAATTTTGGTCACTGTGAGGGTTTAAAAATTGGTTATTCAACATGAGGCACGATCCAATTGACATTTTGAATCATTTTTGGTACAGTCCAAAAAATCAATTTTCGGATGAAAAACGATGACTCCGGACCTGTCGAACGATCCCAAAATGGTCAATATGGATGAAATTTCAACATTTAATCTTTTGACTCTAAATGACTGTTGGATGTGAATTATGACTTTGTCAACTAAAATAAGTGTGTTTAAAGTCATTTCTGTGCCTGAAACGGGTCACAATGGAAGCTTTTGAGTAAGCAAAACTCTGTAAAAATTGCAATTTTGGTCACTGTGAGGGTTTAAAAAGTGGTTATTCAACATGAGGCACGATCCAATTGACATTTTGAATCATTTTTGGTACAGTCCAAAAAATCAATTTTCGGATGAAAAACGATGACTCCGGACCTGTCGAACGATCCCAAAATGGTCAATATGGATGAAATTTCAACATTTAATCTTTTGACTCTAAATGACTGTTGGATGTGAATTATGACTTTGTCAACTAGAATAAGTGTGTTTAAAGTCATTTCCGTGCCTGAAACGGGTCAAAATTGAAGCTTTTAAGTAAGCAAAACTCTGTAAAAATGGCAATTTTGGTCACTGTGAGGGTTTAAAAAGTGGTTATTCAACATGAGGCACGACCCAATTGACATTTTGAATCATTTTTGGTAAAGTCCAAAAAATCAATTTTCGGATGAAAAACGATGACTCCGGACCTGTCGAACGATCCCAAAATGGTCAATATGGATGAAATTTCAACATTTAATCTTTTGACTCTAAATGACTGTTGGATGTGAATTATGACTTTGTCAACTAGAATAAGTGTGTTTAAAGTCATTTCTGTGCCTGAAACGGGTCAAAATGGAAGCTTTTGAGATAGCAAAACTCTGTAAAAATGGCAATTTTGGTCACTGTGAGGGTTTAAAAAGTTGTTATTCAACATGAGGCACGATCCAATTGACATTTTGAATCATTTTTGGTACAGTCCGAAAAATCAATTTTCGGATGAAAAACGATGACTCCGGACCTGTCGAACGATCCCAAAATGGTCAATATGGATGAAATTTCAACATTTAATCTTTTGACTCTAAATGACTGTTGGATGTGAATTATGACTTTGTCAACTAGAATAAGTGTGTTTAAAGTCATTTCTGTGCCTGGAACGGGTCAAAATGGAAGCTTTTGAGTAAGCAACACTCTGTAAAAATGGCAATTTTGGTCACTGTGAGGGTTTAAAAAGTGGTTATTCAACATGAGGCATGATCCAATTGACATTTTGAATCATTTTTGGTACAGTCCGAAAAATCAATTTTCGGATGAAAAACGATGACTCCGGACCTGTCGAACGATCCCAAAATGGTCTATAATGATGACATTTTAACATTTAATCTTTTGACTCTAAATCACTGTTGGATGTGAATTATGACTTTGTCAACTAGAATAAGTGTGTTTAAAGTCATTTCTGTGCCTGAAACGGGTCAAAATTGAAGCTTTTGAGATAGCAAAACTCTGTAAAAATGGCAATTTTGGACACTGAGGGTTTAAAAAGTGGTTATTCAACATGAGGCACGATCCAATTGACATTTTGAATCATTTTTGGTACAGTCCAAAAAATCAATTTTCGGATGAAAAACGATGACTCCGGACCTGTCGAACGATCCCAAAATGGTCAATGTGGATGAAATTTCAACATTTAATCTTTTGACTCTAAATGACTGTTGGATGTGAATTATGACTTTGTCAACTAGAATAAGTGTGTTTAAAGTCATTTCTGTGCCTGGAACGGGTCGAAATGGAAGCTTTTGAGATAGCAAAACTCTGTAAAAATGGCAATTTTGGTCACTGTGAGGGTTTAAAAAGTGGTTATTCAACATGAGGCACGATCCAATTGACATTTTGAATCATTTTTGGTACAGTCCGAAAAATCAATTTTCGGATGAAAAACGATGACTCCGGACCTGTCGAACGATCCCAAAATGGTCAATATGGAGTAAATTTCAACATTTAATCTTTTGACTCTAAATGACTGTTGGATGTGAATTATGACTTTGTCAACTAGAATAAGTGTGTTTAAAGTCATTTCTGTGCCTGGAACGGGTCAAAATGGAAGCTTTTGAGTAAGCAAAACTCTGTAAAAATGGCAATTTTGGTCACTGTGAGGGTTTAAAAAGTGGTTATTCAACATGAGGCATGATCCAATTGAAATTTTGAATCATTTTTGGTACAGTCCGAAAAATCAATTTTCGGATGAAAAACGATGACTCCGGACCTGTCGAACGATCCCAAAATGGTCTATAATGATGACATTTTAACATTTAATCTTTTGACTCTAAATCACTGTTGGATGTGAATTATGACTTTGTCAACTAGAATAAGTGTGTTTAAAGTCATTTCTGTGCCTGAAACGGGTCAAAATTGAAGCTTCTGAGATAGCAAAACTCTGTAAAAATGGCAATTTTGGTCACTGTGGGGGTTTAAAAAGTGGTTATTCAACATGAGGCACGATCCAATTGACATTTTGAATCATTTTTGGTACAGTCCAAAAAATCAATTTTCGGATGAAAAACGATGACTCCGGACCTGTCGAACGATCCCAAAATGGTCAATATGGATGAAATTTCAACATTTAATCTTTTGACTCTAAATGACTGTTGGATGTGAATTATGACTTTGTCAACTAGAATAAGTGTGTTTAAAGTCATTTCTGTGCCTGGAACGGGTCGAAATGGAAGCTTTTGAGATAGCAAAACTCTGTAAAAATGGCAATTTTGGTCACTGTGAGGGTTTAAAAAGTGGTTATTCAACATGAGGCACGATCCAATTGACATTTTGAATCATTTTTGGTACAGTCCGAAAAATCAATTTTCGGATGAAAAACGATGACTCCGGACCTGTCGAACGATCCCAAAATGGTCAATATGGATAAAATTTCAACATTTAATCTTTTGACTCTAAATAACTGTTGGATGTGAATTATGACTTTGTCAACTAGAATAAGTGTGTTTAAAGTCATTTCCGTGCCTGAAACGTGTCAAAATTGAAGCTTTTAAGTAAGCAAAACTCTGTAAAAATGGCAATTTTGGTCACTGTGAGTGTTTAAAAAGTGGTTATTCAACATGAGGCACGATCCAATTGACATTTTGAATCATTTTTGGTACAGTCCAAAAAATCTATTTTCGGATGAAAAACGATGACTCCGGACCTGTTGAACGATCCCAAAATGGTCAATATGGATGAAATTTCAACATTTAATCTTTTGACTCTAAATGACTGTTGGATGTGAATTATGACTTTGTCAACTAAAATAAGTGTGTTTAAAGTCATTTCTGGGCCTGAAACGGGACAAAATGGAAGCTTTTGAGATAGTAAAACTCTGTAAAAATGGCAATTTTGGTCACTGTGAGGGTTTAAAAAGTGGTTATTCAACATGAGGCATGATCCAATTGACATTTTGAATCATTTTTGGTACAGTCCAAAAAATCAATTTTCGGATGAAAAACGATGACTCCGGACCTGTCGAACGATCCCAAAATGGTCTATAATGATGACATTTTAACATTTAATCTTTTGACTCTAAATCACTGTTGGATGTGAATTATGACTTTGTCAACTAGAATAAGTGTGTTTAAAGTCATTTCTGTGCCTGAAACGGGTCAAAATGGAAGCTTTTGAGATAGCAAAACTCTGTAAAAATGGCAATTTTGGTCACTGTGAGGGTTTAAAAAGTGGTTATTCAACATGAGGCACGATCCAATTGACATTTTGAATCATTTTTGGTACAGTCCGAAAAATCAATTTTCGGATGAAAAACGATGACTCCGGACCTGTCGAACGATCCCAAAATGGTCAATATGGATGAAATTTCAACATTTAATCTTTTGACTCTAAATGACTGTTGGATGTGAATTATGACTTTGTCAACTAGAATAAGTGTGTTTAAAGTCATTTCCGTGCCTGAAACGGGTCAAAATTGAAGCTTTTAAGTAAGCAAAACTCTGTAAAAATGGCAATTTTGGTCACTGTGAGGGTTTAAAAAGTGGTTATTCAACATGAGGCACGATCCAATTGACATTTTGAATCATTTTTGGTACAGTCCGAAAAATCAATTTTCGGATGAAAAACGATGACTCCGGACCTGTCGAACGATCCCAATATGGTCTATAATGATAACATTTTAACATTTAATCTTTTGACTCTAAATCACTGTTGGATGTGAATTATGACTTTGTCAACTAGAATAAGTGTGTTTAAAGTCATTTCTGTGCCTGAAACGGGTCAAAATGGAAGCTTTTGAGATAGCAAAACTCTGTAAAAATGGCAATTTTGGTCACTGTGAGGGTTTAAAAAGTGGTTATTCAACATGAGGCACGATCCAATTGACATTTTGAATCATTTTTGGTACAGTCCGAAAAATCAATTTTCGGATGAAAAACAATGACTCCGGACCTGTTGAACGATCCCAAAATAGTCAATATGGATGAAATTTCAACATTTAATCTTTTGACTCTAAATGACTGTTGGATGTGAATTATGACTTTGTCAACTAGAATAAGTGTGTTTAAAGTCATTTCTGTGCCTGGAACGGGTCAAAATGGAAGCTTTTGAGTAAGCAAAACTCTGTAAAAATGGCAATTTTGGTCACTGTGAGGGTTTAAAAAGTGGTTATTCAACATGAGGCACGATCCAATTGACATTTTGAATCATTTTTGGTACAGTCCAAAAAATCAATTTTCGGATGAAAAACGATGACTCCGGACCTGTCGAACGATCCCAAAATGGTCAATATGGATGAAATTTCAACATTTAATCTTTTGACTCTAAATGACTGTTGGATGTGAATTATGACTTTGTCAACTAGAATAAGTGTGTTTAAAGTCATTTCTGTGCCTGGAACAGGTCAAAATGGAAGCTTTTGAGATAGCAAAACTCTGTAAAAATGGCAATTTTGGTCACTGTGAGGGTTTAAAAAGTTGTTATTCAACATGAGGCACGATCCAATTGACATTTTGAATCATTTTTGGTGCAGTCCGAAAAATCAATTTTCGGATGAAAAACGATGACTCCGGACCTGTCGAACGATCCCAAAATGGTCAATATGGATGAAATTTCAACATTTAATCTTTTGACTCTAAATGACTGTTGGATGTGAATTATGACTTTGTCAACTAGAATAAGTGTGTTTAAAGTAATTTCTGTGCCTGGAACGAGTCAAAATGGAAGCTTTTGAGTAAGCAAAACTCTGTAAAAATGGCAATTTTGGTCACTGTGAGGGTTTAAAAAGTGGTTATTCAACATGAGGCACGATCCAATTGACATTTTGAATCATTTTTGGTACAGTCCAAAAAATCAATTTTCGGATGAAAAACGATGACTCCGGACCTGTCGAACGATCCCAAAATGGTCAATATGGATGAAATTTCAACATTTAATCTTTTGACTCTAAATGACTGTTGGATGTGAATTATGACTTTGTCAACTAGAATAAGTGTGTTTAAAGTCATTTCTGTGCCTGGAACGGGTCAAAATGGAAGCTTTTGAGATAGCAAAACTCTGTAAAAATGGCAATTTTGGTCACTGTGAGGGTTTAAAAAGTGGTTATTCAACATGAGGCATGATCCAATTGACATTTTGAATCATTTTTGGTACAGTCCGAAAAATCAATTTTCGGATGAAAAACGATGACTCCGGACCTGTCGAACGATCCCAAAATGGTCTATAATGATGACATTTTAACATTTAATCTTTTGACTCTAAATCACTGTTGGATGTGAATTATGACTTTGTCAACTAGAATAAGTGTGTTTAAAGTCATTTCTGTGCCTGAAACGGGTCAAAATTGAAGCTTCTGAGATAGCAAAACTCTGTAAAAATGGCAATTTTGGTCACTGTGGGGGTTTAAAAAGTGGTTATTCAACATGAGGCACGATCCAATTGACATTTTGAATCATTTTTGGTACAGTCCAAAAAATCAATTTTCGGATGAAAAACGATGACTCCGGACCTGTCGAACGATCCCAAAATGGTCAATATGGATGAAATTTCAACATTTAATCTTTTGACTCTAAATGACTGTTGGATGTGAATTATGACTTTGTCAACTAGAATAAGTGTGTTTAAAGTCATTTCTGTGCCTGGAACGGGTCGAAATGGAAGCTTTTGAGATAGCAAAACTCTGTAAAAATGGCAATTTTGGTCACTGTGAGGGTTTAAAAAGTGGTTATTCAACATGAGGCACGATCCAATTGACATTTTGAATCATTTTTGGTACAGTCCGAAAAATCAATTTTCGGATGAAAAACGATGACTCCGGACCTGTCGAACGATCCCAAAATGGTCAATATGGATAAAATTTCAACATTTAATCTTTTGACTCTAAATAACTGTTGGATGTGAATTATGACTTTGTCAACTAGAATAAGTGTGTTTAAAGTCATTTCCGTGCCTGAAACGTGTCAAAATTGAAGCTTTTAAGTAAGCAAAACTCTGTAAAAATGGCAATTTTGGTCACTGTGAGTGTTTAAAAAGTGGTTATTCAACATGAGGCACGATCCAATTGACATTTTGAATCATTTTTGGTACAGTCCGAAAAATCAATTTTCGGATGAAAAACGATGACTCCGGACCTGTCGAACGATCCCAAAATGGTCAATATGGATGAAATTTCAACATTTAATCTTTTGACTCAAAATGACTGTTGGATGTGAATTATGACTTTGTCAACTAGAATAAGTGTGTTTAAAGTCATTTCCGTGCCTGAAACGGGTCAAAATTGAAGCTTTTAAGTAAGCAAAACTCTGTAAAAATGGCAATTTTGGTCACTGTGAGGGTTTAAAAAGTGGTTATTCAACATGAGGCACGATCCAATTGACATTTTGAATCATTTTTGGTACAGTCCGAAAAATCAATTTTCGGATGAAAAACGATGACTCCGGACCTGTCGAACGATCCCAAAATGGTCAATATGGATGAAATTTCAACATTTAATCTTTTGACTCTAAATGACTGTTGGATGTGAATTATGACTTTGTCAACTAAAATAAGTGTGTTTAAAGTCATTTCTGTGCCTGAAACGGGTCAAAATGGAAGCTTTTGAGATAGTAAAACTCTGTAAAAATGGCAATTTTGGTCACTGTGAGTGTTTAAAAAGTGGTTATTCAACATGAGGCATGATCCAATTGACATTTTGAATTATTTTTGGTACAGTCCAAAAAATCAATTTTTGGATGAAAAACGATGACTCCGGACCTGTCGAACGATCCCAAAATGGTCTATAATGATGACATTTTAACATTTAATCTTTTGACTCTAAATCACTGTTGGATGTGAATTATGACTTTGTCAACTAGAATAAGTGTGTTTAAAGTCATTTCTGTGCCTGGAACGGGTCAAAATGGAAGCTTTTGAGTAAGCAAAACTCTGTAAAAATGGCAATTTTGGTCACTGTGAGTGTTTAAAAAGTGGTTATTCAACATGAGGCACGATCCAATTGACATTTTGAATCATTTTTGGTACAGTCCAAAAAATCTATTTTCGGATGAAAAACGATGACTCCGGACCTGTCGAACGATCCCAAAATGGTCAATATGGATGAAATTTCAACATTTAATCTTTTGACTCTAAATGACTGTTGGATGTGAATTATGACTTTGTCAACTAGAATAAGTGTGTTTAAAGTCATTTCTGTGCCTGGAACGGGTCAAAATTGAAGCTTTTGAGATAGCAAAACTCTGTAAAAATGGCAATTTTGGTCACTGTGAGTGTTTAAAAAGTGGTTATTCAACATGAGGCACGATCCAATTGACATTTTGAATCATTTTTGGTACAGTCCAAAAAATCAATTTTCGGATGAAAAACGATGACTCCGGACCTGTCGAACGATCCCAAAATGGTCAATATGGATGAAATTTCAACATTTAATCTTTTGACTCTAAATGACTGTTGGATGTGAATTATGACTTTGTCAACTAGAATAAGTGTGTTTAAAGTCATTTCTGTGCCTGGAACGGGTCAAAATGGAAGCTTTTGAGATAGCAAAACTCTGTAAAAATGGCAATTTTGGTCACTGTGAGGGTTTAAAAAGTTGTTATTCAACATGAGGCACGATCCAATTGACATTTTGAATCATTTTTGGTACAGTCCGAAAAATCAATTTTCGGATGAAAAACGATGACTCGGACCTGTCGAACGATCCAAAATGGTCAATATGGATGAAATTTCAACATTTAATCTTTTGACTCTAAATGACTGTTGGATGTGAATTATGACTTTGTCAACTAGAATAAGTGTGTTTAAAGTCATTTCTGTGCCTGGAACGAGTCAAAATGGAAGCTTTTGAGTAAGCAAAACTCTGTAAAAATGGCAATTTTGGTCACTGTGAGGGTTTAAAAAGTGGTTATTCAACTTGAGGCACGATCCAATTGACATTTTGAATCATTTTTGGTACAGTCCAAAAAATCAATTTTCGGATGAAAAACGATGACTCCGGACCTGTCGAACGATCCCAAAATGGTCAATATGGATGAAATTTCAACATTTAATCTTTTGACTCTAAATGACTGTTGGATGTGAATTATGACTTTGTCAACTAGAATAAGTGTGTTTAAAGTCATTTCTGTGCCTGGAACGGGTCAAAATGGAAGCTTTTGAGATAGCAAAACTCTGTAAAAATGGCAATTTTGGTCACTGTGAGGGTTTAAAAAGTGGTTATTCAACATGAGGCATGATCCAATTGACATTTTGAATCATTTTTGGTACAGTCCGAAAAATCAATTTTCGGATGAAAAACGATGACTCCGGACCTGTCGAACGATCCCAAAATGGTCAATATGGATGAAATTTCAACATTTAATCTTTTGACTCTAAATGACTGTTGGATGTGAATTATGACTTTGTCAACTAGAATAAGTGTGTTTAAAGTCATTTCTGTGCCTGGAACGGGTCAAAATTGAAGCTTTTGAGATAGCAAAACTCTGTAAAAATGGCAATTTTGGTCACTGTGAGTGTTTAAAAAGTGGTTATTCAACATGAGGCACGATCCAATTGACATTTTGAATCATTTTTGGTACAGTCCAAAAAATCAATTTTCGGATGAAAAACGATGACTCCGGACCTGTCGAACGATCCCAAAATGGTCAATATGGATGAAATTTCAACATTTAATCTTTTGACTCTAAATGACTGTTGGATGTGAATTATGACTTTGTCAACTAGAATAAGTGTGTTTAAAGTCATTTCTGTGCCTGGAACGGGTCAAAATGGAAGCTTTTGAGATAGCAAAACTCTGTAAAAATGGCAATTTTGGTCACTGTGAGGGTTTAAAAAGTTGTTATTCAACATGAGGCACGATCCAATTGACATTTTGAATCATTTTTGGTACAGTCCGAAAAATCAATTTTCGGATGAAAAACGATGACTCCGGACCTGTCGAACGATCCCAAAATGGTCAATATGGATGAAATTTCAACATTTCATCTTTTGACTCTAAATGACTGTTGGATGTGAATTATGACTTTGTCAACTAGAATAAGTGTGTTTAAAGTAATTTCTGTGCCTGGAACGAGTCAAAATGGAAGCTTTTGAGTAAGCAAAACTCTGTAAAAATGGCAATTTTGGTCACTGTGAGGGTTTAAAAAGTGGTTATTCAACATGAGGCACGATCCAATTGACATTTTGAATCATTTTTGGTACAGTCCAAAAAATCAATTTTCGGATGAAAAACGATGACTCCGGACCTGTCGAACGATCCCAAAATGGTCAATATGGATGAAATTTCAACATTTAATCTTTTGACTCTAAATGACTGTTGGATGTGAATTATGACTTTGTCAACTAGAATAAGTGTGTTTAAAGTCATTTCTGTGCCTGGAACGGGTCAAAATGGAAGCTTTTGAGATAGCAAAACTCTGTAAAAATGGCAATTTTGGTCACTGTGAGGGTTTAAAAAGTGGTTATTCAACATGAGGCATGATCCAATTGACATTTTGAATCATTTTTGGTACAGTCCGAAAAATCAATTTTCGGATGAAAAACGATGACTCCGGACCTGTCGAACGATCCCAAAATGGTCTATAATGATGACATTTTAACATTTAATCTTTTGACTCTAAATCACTGTTGGATGTCAATTATGACTTTGTCAACTAGAATAAGTGTGTTTAAAGTCATTTCTGTGCCTGAAACGGGTCAAAATTGAAGCTTTTGAGATAGCAAAACTCTGTAAAAATGGCAATTTTGGTCACTGTGGGGGTTTAAAAAGTGGTTATTCAACATGAGGCACGATCCAATTGACATTTTGAATCATTTTTGGTACAGTCCAAAAAATCAATTTTCGGATGAAAAACGATGACTCCGGACCTGTCGAACGATCCCAAAATGGTCAATATGGATGAAATTTCAACATTTAATCTTTTGACTCTAAATGACTGTTGGATGTGAATTGTGACTTTGTCAACTAGAATAAGTGTGTTTAAAGTCATTTCTGTGCCTGGAACGGGTCGAAATGGAAGCTTTTGAGATAGCAAAACTCTGTAAAAATGGCAATTTTGGTCACTGTGAGGGTTTAAAAAGTGGTTATTCAACATGAGGCACGATCCAATTGACATTTTGAATCATTTTTGGTACAGTCCGAAAAATCAATTTTCGGATGAAAAACGATGACTCCGGACCTGTCGAACGATCCCAAAATGGTCAATATGGATAAAATTTCAACATTTAATCTTTTGACTCTAAATAACTGTTGGATGTGAATTATGACTTTGTCAACTAGAATAAGTGTGTTTAAAGTCATTTCCGTGCCTGAAACGTGTCAAAATTGAAGCTTTTAAGTAAGCAAAACTCTGTAAAAAATGGCAATTTTGGTCACTGTGAGGGTTTAAAAAGTGGTTATTCAACATGAGGCATGATCCAATTGACATTTTGAATCATTTTTGGTACAGTCCGAAAAATCAATTTTCGGATGAAAAACGATGACTCCGGACCTGTCGAACGATCCCAAAATGGTCAATATGGATGAAATTTCAACATTTAATCTTTTGACTCTAAATGACTGTTGGATGTGAATTATGACTTTGTCAACTAAAATAAGTGTGTTTAAAGTCATTTCTGTGCCTGAAACGGGACAAAATGGAAGCTTTTGAGATAGTAAAACTCTGTAAAAATGGCAATTTTGGTCACTGTGAGGGTTTAAAAAGTGGTTATTCAACATGAGGCATGATCCAATTGACATTTTGAATCATTTTTGGTACAGTCCAAAAAATCAATTTTCGGATGAAAAACGATGACTCCGGACCTGTCGAACGATCCCAAAATGGTCTATAATGATGACATTTTAACATTTAATCTTTTGACTCTAAATCACTGTTGGATGTGAATTATGACTTTGTCAACTAGAATAAGTGTGTTTAAAGTCATTTCTGTGCCTGAAACGGGTCAAAATGGAAGCTTTTGAGATAGCAAAACTCTGTAAAAATGGCAATTTTGGTCACTGTGAGGGTTTAAAAAGTGGTTATTCAACATGAGGCACGATCCAATTGACATTTTGAATCATTTTTGGTACAGTCCGAAAAATCAATTTTCGGATGAAAAACGATGACTCCGGACCTGTCGAACGATCCCAAAATGGTCAATATGGATGAAATTTCAACATTTAATCTTTTGACTCTAAATGACTGTTGGATGTGAATTATGACTTTGTCAACTAGAATAAGTGTGTTTAAAGTCATTTCCGTGCCTGAAACGGGTCAAAATTGAAGCTTTTAAGTAAGCAAAACTCTGTAAAAATGGCAATTTTGGTCACTGTGAGGGTTTAAAAAGTGGTTATTCAACATGAGGCACGATCCAATTGACATTTTGAATCATTTTTGGTACAGTCCGAAAAATCAATTTTCGGATGAAAAACGATGACTCCGGACCTGTCGAACGATCCCAAAATGGTCAATATGGATGAAATTTCAACATTTAATCTTTTGACTCTAAATGACTGTTGGATGTGAATTATGACTTTGTCAACTAGAATAAGTGTGTTTAAAGTCATTTCTGTGCCTGGAACGGGTCAAAATGGAAGCTTTTGAGTAAGCAAAACTCTGTAAAAATGGCAATTTTGGTCACTGTGAGTGTTTAAAAAGTGGTTATTCAACATGAGGCACGATCCAATTGACATTTTGAATCATTTTTGGTACAGTCCGAAAAATCAATTTTCGGATGAAAAACGATGACTCCGGACCTGTCGAACGATCCCAAAATGGTCAATATGGAGTAAATTTCAACATTTAATCTTTTGACTCTAAATGACTGTTGGATGTGAATTATGACTTTGTCAACTAGAATAAGTGTGTTTAAAGTCATTTCTGTGCATGGAACGGGTCAAAATGGAAGCTTTTGAGTAAGCAAAACTCTGTAAAAATGGCAATTTTGGTCACTGTGAGGGTTTAAAAAGTGGTTATTCAACATGAGGCACGATCCAATTGACATTTTGAATCATTTTTGGTACAGTCCAAAAAATCAATTTTCGGATGAAAAACGATGACTCCGGACCTGTCGAACGATCCCAAAATGGTCAATATGGATGAAATTTCAACATTTAATCTTTTGACTCTAAATGACTGTTGGATGTGAATTATGACTTTGTCAACTAGAATAAGTGTGTTTAAAGTCATTTCCGTGCCTGAAACGTGTCAAAATTGAAGCTTTTAAGTAAGCAAAACTCTGTAAAAATGGCAATTTTGGTCACTGTGAGGGTTTAAAAAGTGGTTATTCAACATGAGGCATGATCCAATTGACATTTTGAATCATTTTTGGTACAGTCCGAAAAATCAATTTTCGGATGAAAAACGATGACTCCGGACCTGTCGAACGATCCCAAAATGGTCAATATGGATGAAATTTCAACATTTAATCTTTTGACTCTAAATGACTGTTGGATGTGAATTATGACTTTGTCAACTAAAATAAGTGTGTTTAAAGTCATTTCTGTGCCTGAAACGGGACAAAATGGAAGCTTTTGAGATAGTAAAACTCTGTAAAAATGGCAATTTTGGTCACTGTGAGGGTTTAAAAAGTGGTTATTCAACATGAGGCATGATCCAATTGACATTTTGAATCATTTTTGGTACAGTCCAAAAAATCAATTTTCGGATGAAAAACGATGACTCCGGACCTGTCGAACGATCCCAAAATGGTCTATAATGATGACATTTTAACATTTAATCTTTTGACTCTAAATCACTGTTGGATGTGAATTATGACTTTGTCAACTAGAATAAGTGTGTTTAAAGTCATTTCTGTGCCTGAAATGGGTCAAAATGGAAGCTTTTGAGATAGCAAAACTCTGTAAAAATGGCAATTTTGGTCACTGTGAGGGTTTAAAAAGTGGTTATTCAACATGAGGCACGATCCAATTGACATTTTGAATCATTTTTGGTACAGTCCGAAAAATCAATTTTCGGATGAAAAACGATGACTCCGGACCTGTCGAACGATCCCAAAATGGTCAATATGGATGAAATTTCAACATTTAATCTTTTGACTCTAAATGACTGTTGGATGTGAATTATGACTTTGTCAACTAGAATAAGTGTGTTTAAAGTCATTTCCGTGCCTGAAACGGGTCAAAATTGAAGCTTTTAAGTAAGCAAAACTCTGTAAAAATGGCAATTTTGGTCACTGTGAGGGTTTAAAAAGTGGTTATTCAAAATGAGGCACGATCCAATTGACATTTTGAATCATTTTTGGTACAGTCCGAAAAATCAATTTTCGGATGAAAAACGATGACTCCGGACCTGTCGAACGATCCCAAAATGGTCAATATGGATGAAATTTCAACATTTAATCTTTTGACTCTAAATGACTGTTGGATGTGAATTATGACTTTGTCAACTAAAATAAGTGTGTTTAAAGTCATTTCTGTGCCTGAAACGGGTCAAAATGGAAGCTTTTGAGATAGTAAAACTCTGTAAAAATGGCAATTTTGGTCACTGTGAGTGTTTAAAAAGTGGTTATTCAACATGAGGCATGATCCAATTGACATTTTGAATCATTTTTGGTACAGTCCAAAAAATCAATTTTCGGATGAAAAACGATGACTCCGGACCTGTCGAACGATCCCAAAATGGTCTATAATGATGACATTTTAACATTTAATCTTTTGACTCTAAATGACTGTTGGATGTGAATTATGACTTTGTCAACTAGAATAAGTGTGTTTAAAGTCATTTCCGTGCCTGAAACGGGTCAAAATTGAAGCTTTTAAGTAAGCAAAACTCTGTAAAAATGGCAATTTTGGTCACTGTGAGGGTTTAAAAAGTGGTTATTCAACATGAGGCACGATCCAATTGACATTTTGAATCATTTTTGGTACAGTCCGAAAAATCAATTTTCGGATGAAAAACGATGACTCCGGACCTGTCGAACGATCCCAAAATGGTCAATATGGATGAAATTTCAACATTTAATCTTTTGACTCTAAATGACTGTTGGATGTGAATTATGACTTTGTCAACTAAAATAAGTGTGTTTAAAGTCATTTCTGTGCCTGAAACGGGACAAAATGGAAGCTTTTGAGATAGTAAAACTCTGTAAAAATGGCAATTTTGGTCACTGTGAGGGTTTAAAAAGTGGTTATTCAACATGAGGCATGATCCAATTGACATTTTGAATCATTTTTGGTACAGTCCAAAAAAATCAATTTTCGGATGAAAAACGATGACTCCGGACCTGTCGAACGATCCCAAAATGGTCTATAATGATGACATTTTAACATTTAATCTTTTGACTCTAAATGACTGTTGGATGTGAATTATGACTTTGTCAACTAGAATAAGTGTGTTTAAAGTCATTTCCGTGCCTGAAACGGGTCAAAATTGAAGCTTTTAAGTAAGCAAAACTCTGTAAAAATGGCAATTTTGGTCACTGTGAGGGTTTAAAAAGTGGTTATTCAACATGAGGCACGATCCAATTGACATTTTGTATCATTTTTGGTACAGTCCGAAAAATCAATTTTCGGATGAAAAACGATGACTCCGGACCTGTCGAACGATCCCAAAATGGTCAATATGGATGAAATTTCAGCATTTAATCTTTTGACTCTAAATGACTGTTGGATGTGAATTATGACTTTGTCAACTAGAATAAGTGTGTTTAAAGTCATTTCTGTGCCTGGAACGGGTCAAAATGGAAGCTTTTGAGTAAGCAAAACTCTGTAAAAATGGCAATTTTGGTCACTGTGAGGGTTTAAAAAGTGGTTATTCAGCATGAGGCACGATCCAATTGACATTTTGAATCATTTTTGGTACAGTCCAAAAAATCAATTTTCGGATGAAAAACGATGACTCCGGACCTGTCGAACGATCCCAAAATGGTCAATGTGGATGAAATTTCAACATTTAATCTTTTGACTCTAAATGACTGTTGGATGTGAATTATGACTTTGTCAACTAGAATAAGTGTGTTTAAAGTCATTTCCGTGCCTGAAACGGGTCAAAATTGAAGCTTTTAAGTAAGCAAAACTCTGTAAAAATGGCAATTTTGGTCACTGTGAGGGTTTAAAAAGTGGTTATTCAACATGAGGCACGATCCAATTGACATTTTGAATCATTTTTGGTACAGTCCGAAAAATCAATTTTCGGATGAAAAACGATGACTCCGGACCTGTCGAACGATCCCAAAATGGTCAATATGGATGAAATTTCAACATTTAATCTTTTGACTCTAAATGACTGTTGGATGTGAATTATGACTTTGTCAACTAAAATAAGTGTGTTTAAAGTCATTTCTGTGCCTGAAACGGGACAAAATGGAAGCTTTTGAGATAGTAAAACTCTGTAAAAATGGCAATTTTGGTCACTGTGAGGGTTTAAAAAGTGGTTATTCAACATGAGGCATGATCCAATTGACATTTTGAATCATTTTTGGTACAGTCCAAAAAAATCAATTTTCGGATGAAAAACGATGACTCCGGACCTGTCGAACGATCCCAAAATGGTCTATAATGATGACATTTTAACATTTAATCTTTTGACTCTAAATGACTGTTGGATGTGAATTATGACTTTGTCAACTAGAATAAGTGTGTTTAAAGTCATTTCCGTGCCTGAAACGGGTCAAAATTGAAGCTTTTAAGTAAGCAAAACTCTGTAAAAATGGCAATTTTGGTCACTGTGAGGGTTTAAAAAGTGGTTATTCAACATGAGGCACGATCCAATTGACATTTTGTATCATTTTTGGTACAGTCCGAAAAATCAATTTTCGGATGAAAAACGATGACTCCGGACCTGTCGAACGATCCCAAAATGGTCAATATGGATGAAATTTCAGCATTTAATCTTTTGACTCTAAATGACTGTTGGATGTGAATTATGACTTTGTCAACTAGAATAAGTGTGTTTAAAGTCATTTCTGTGCCTGGAACGGGTCAAAATGGAAGCTTTTGAGTAAGCAAAACTCTGTAAAAATGGCAATTTTGGTCACTGTGAGGGTTTAAAAAGTGGTTATTCAGCATGAGGCACGATCCAATTGACATTTTGAATCATTTTTGGTACAGTCCAAAAAATCAATTTTCGGATGAAAAACGATGACTCCGGACCTGTCGAACGATCCCAAAATGGTCAATGTGGATGAAATTTCAACATTTAATCTTTTGACTCTAAATGACTGTTGGATGTGAATTATGACTTTGTCAACTAAAATAAGTGTGTTTAAAGTCATTTCTGTGCCTGGAACGGGTCAAAATGGAAGCTTTTGAGATAGCAAAACTCTGTAAAAATGGCAATTTTGGTCACTGTGAGGGTTTAAAAAGTGGTTATTCAACATGAGGCACGATCCAATTGACATTTTGAATCATTTTTGGTACAGTCCAAAAAATCAATTTTCGGATGAAAAACGATGACTCCGGACCTGTCGAACGATCCCAAAATGGTCAATATGGATGAAATTTCAACATTTAATCTTTTGACTCTAAATGACTGTTGGAAGTGAATTATGACTTTGTCAACTAGAATAAGTGTGTTTAAAGTCATTTCTGTGCCTGGAACGGGTCAAAATGGAAGCTTTTGAGTAAGCAAAACTCTGTAAAAATGGCAATTTTGGTCACTGTGAGGGTTTAAAAAGTGGTTATTCAACATGAGGCATGATCCAATTGACATTTTGAATCATTTTTGGTACAGTCCAAAAAATCAATTTTCGGATGAAAAACGATGACTCCGGACCTGTCGAACGATCCCAAAATGGTCTATAATGATGACATTTTAACATTTAATCTTTTGACTCTAAATGACTGTTGGATGTGAATTATGACTTTGTCAACTAGAATAAGTGTGTTTAAAGTCATTTCCGTGCCTGAAACGGGTCAAAATTGAAGCTTTTAAGTAAGCAAAACTCTGTAAAAATGGCAATTTTGGTCACTGTGAGGGTTTAAAAAGTGGTTATTCAACATGAGGCACGATCCAATTGACATTTTGAATCATTTTTGGTACAGTCCGAAAAATCAATTTTCGGATGAAAAACGATGACTCCGGACCTGTCGAACGATCCCAAAATGGTCAATATGGATGAAATTTCAGCATTTAATCTTTTGATTCTAAATGACTGTTGGATGTGAATTATGACTTTGTCAACTAGAATAAGTGTGTTTAAAGTCATTTCTGTGCCTGGAACGGGTCAAAATGGAAGCTTTTGAGTAAGCAAAACTCTGTAAAAATGGCAATTTTGGTCACTGTGAGGGTTTAAAAAGTGGTTATTCAGCATGAGGCACGATCCAATTGACATTTTGAATCATTTTTGGTACAGTCCAAAAAATCAATTTTCGGATGAAAAACGATGACTCCGGACCTGTCGAACGATCCCAAAATGGTCAATGTGGATGAAATTTCAACATTTAATCTTTTGACTCTAAATGACTGTTGGATGTGAATTATGACTTTGTCAACTAAAATAAGTGTGTTTAAAGTCATTTCTGTGCCTGGAACGGGTCAAAATGGAAGCTTTTGAGATAGCAAAACTCTGTAAAAATGGCAATTTTGGTCACTGTGAGGGTTTAAAAAGTGGTTATTCAACATGAGGCACGATCCAATTGACATTTTGAATCATTTTTGGTACAGTCCAAAAAATCAATTTTCGGATGAAAAACGATGACTCCGGACCTGTCGAACGATCCCAAAATGGTCAATATGGATGAAATTTCAACATTTAATCTTTTGACTCTAAATGACTGTTGGAAGTGAATTATGACTTTGTCAACTAGAATAAGTGTGTTTAAAGTCATTTCTGTGCCTGGAACGGGTCAAAATGGAAGCTTTTGAGTAAGCAAAACTCTGTAAAAATGGCAATTTTGGTCACTGTGAGGGTTTAAAAAGTGGTTATTCAACATGAGGCATGATCCAATTGACATTTTGAATCATTTTTGGTACAGTCCAAAAAATCAATTTTCGGATGAAAAACGATGACTCCGGACCTGTCGAACGATCCCAAAATGGTCTATAATGATGACATTTTAACATTTAATCTTTTGACTCTAAATGACTGTTGGATGTGAATTATGACTTTGTCAACTAGAATAAGTGTGTTTAAAGTCATTTCCGTGCCTGAAACGGGTCAAAATTGAAGCTTTTAAGTAAGCAAAACTCTGTAAAAATGGCAATTTTGGTCACTGTGAGGGTTTAAAAAGTGGTTATTCAACATGAGGCACGATCCAATTGACATTTTGAATCATTTTTGGTACAGTCCGAAAAATCAATTTTCGGATGAAAAACGATGACTCCGGACCTGTCGAACGATCCCAAAATGGTCAATATGGATGAAATTTCAGCATTTAATCTTTTGACTCTAAATGACTGTTGGATGTGAATTATGACTTTGTCAACTAGAATAAGTGTGTTTAAAGTCATTTCTGTGCCTGGAACGGGTCAAAATGGAAGCTTTTGAGTAAGCAAAACTCTGTAAAAATGGCAATTTTGGTCACTGTGAGGGTTTAAAAAGTGGTTATTCAGCATGAGTCACGATCCAATTGACATTTTGAATCATTTTTGGTACAGTCCAAAAAATCAATTTTCGGATGAAAAACGATGACTCCGGACCTGTCGAACGATCCCAAAATGGTCAATGTGGATGAAATTTCAACATTTAATCTTTTGACTCTAAATGACTGTTGGATGTGAATTATGACTTTGTCAACTAAAATAAGTGTGTTTAAAGTCATTTCTGTGCCTGGAACGGGTCAAAATGGAAGCTTTTGAGATAGCAAAACTCTGTAAAAATGGCAATTTTGGTCACTGTGAGGGTTTAAAAAGTGGTTATTCAACATGAGGCACGATCCAATTGACATTTTGAATCATTTTTGGTACAGTCCAAAAAATCAATTTTCGGATGAAAAACGATGACTCCGGACCTGTCGAACGATCCCAAAATGGTCAATATGGATGAAATTTCAACATTTAATCTTTTGACTCTAAATGACTGTTGGAAGTGAATTATGACTTTGTCAACTAGAATAAGTGTGTTTAAAGTCATTTCTGTGCCTGGAACGGGTCAAAATGGAAGCTTTTGAGATAGCAAAACTCTGTAAAAATGGCAATTTTGGTCACTGTGAGGGTTTAAAAAGTTGTTATTCAACATGAGGCACGATCCAATTGACATTTTGAATCATTTTTGGTACAGTCCGAAAAATCAATTTTCGGATGAAAAACGATGACTCCGGACCTGTCGAACGATCCCAAAATGGTCAATATGGATGAAATTTCAACATTTAATCTTTTGACTCTAAATGACTGTTGGATGTGAATTATGACTTTGTCAACTAGAATAAGTGTGTTTAAAGTCATTTCCGTGCCTGAAACCGGTCAAAATTGAAGCTTTTAAGTAAGCAAAACTCTGTAAAAATGGCAATTTTGGTCACTGTGAGGGTTTAAAAAGGGGTTATTCAACATGAGGCACGATCCAATTGACATTTTGAATCATTTTTGGTACAGTCCGAAAAATCAATTTTCGGATGAAAAACGATGACTCCGGACCTGTCGAATGATCCCAAAATGGTCAATATGGATGAAATTTCAACATTTAATCTTTTGACTCTAAATGACTGTTGGATGTGAATTATGACTTTGTCAACTAGAATAAGTGTGTTTAAAGTCATTTCTGTGCCTGGAACGGGTCAAAATGGAAGCTTTTGAGTAAGCAAAACTCTGTAAAAATGGCAATTTTGGTCACTGTGAGGGTTTAAAAAGTGGTTATTCAACATGAGGCACGATCCAATTGACATTTTGTATCATTTTTGGTACAGTCCGAAAAATCAATTTTCGGATGAAAAACGATGACTCCGGACCTGTCGAACGATCCCAAAATGGTCAATATGGATGAAATTTCAGCATTTAATCTTTTGACTCTAAATGACTGTTGGATGTGAATTATGACTTTGTCAACTAGAATAAGTGTGTTTAAAGTCATTTCTGTGCCTGGAACGGGTCAAAATGGAAGCTTTTGAGTAAGCAAAACTCTGTAAAAATGGCAATTTTGGTCACTGTGAGGGTTTAAAAAGTGGTTATTCAGCATGAGGCACGATCCAATTGACATTTTGAATCATTTTTGGTACAGTCCAAAAAATCAATTTTCGGATGAAAAACGATGACTCCGGACCTGTCGAACGATCCCAAAATGGTCAATGTGGATGAAATTTCAACATTTAATCTTTTGACTCTAAATGACTGTTGGATGTGAATTATGACTTTGTCAACTAAAATAAGTGTGTTTAAAGTCATTTCTGTGCCTGGAACGGGTCAAAATGGAAGCTTTTGAGATAGCAAAACTCTGTAAAAATGGCAATTTTGGTCACTGTGAGGGTTTAAAAAGTGGTTATTCAACATGAGGCACGATCCAATTGACATTTTGAATCATTTTTGGTACAGTCCAAAAAATCAATTTTCGGATGAAAAACGATGACTCCGGACCTGTCGAACGATCCCAAAATGGTCAATATGGATGAAATTTCAACATTTAATCTTTTGACTCTAAATGACTGTTGGAAGTGAATTATGACTTTGTCAACTAGAATAAGTGTGTTTAAAGTCATTTCTGTGCCTGGAACGGGTCAAAATGGAAGCTTTTGAGTAAGCAAAACTCTGTAAAAATGGCAATTTTGGTCACTGTGAGGGTTTAAAAAGTGGTTATTCAACATGAGGCATGATCCAATTGACATTTTGAATCATTTTTGGTACAGTCCAAAAAATCAATTTTCGGATGAAAAACGATGACTCCGGACCTGTCGAACGATCCCAAAATGGTCTATAATGATGACATTTTAACATTTAATCTTTTGACTCTAAATGACTGTTGGATGTGAATTATGACTTTGTCAACTAGAATAAGTGTGTTTAAAGTCATTTCCGTGCCTGAAACGGGTCAAAATTGAAGCTTTTAAGTAAGCAAAACTCTGTAAAAATGGCAATTTTGGTCACTGTGAGGGTTTAAAAAGTGGTTATTCAACATGAGGCACGATCCAATTGACATTTTGAATCATTTTTGGTACAGTCCGAAAAATCAATTTTCGGATGAAAAACGATGACTCCGGACCTGTCGAACGATCCCAAAATGGTCAATATGGATGAAATTTCAGCATTTAATCTTTTGATTCTAAATGACTGTTGGATGTGAATTATGACTTTGTCAACTAGAATAAGTGTGTTTAAAGTCATTTCTGTGCCTGGAACGGGTCAAAATGGAAGCTTTTGAGTAAGCAAAACTCTGTAAAAATGGCAATTTTGGTCACTGTGAGGGTTTAAAAAGTGGTTATTCAGCATGAGGCACGATCCAATTGACATTTTGAATCATTTTTGGTACAGTCCAAAAAATCAATTTTCGGATGAAAAACGATGACTCCGGACCTGTCGAACGATCCCAAAATGGTCAATGTGGATGAAATTTCAACATTTAATCTTTTGACTCTAAATGACTGTTGGATGTGAATTATGACTTTGTCAACTAAAATAAGTGTGTTTAAAGTCATTTCTGTGCCTGGAACGGGTCAAAATGGAAGCTTTTGAGATAGCAAAACTCTGTAAAAATGGCAATTTTGGTCACTGTGAGGGTTTAAAAAGTGGTTATTCAACATGAGGCACGATCCAATTGACATTTTGAATCATTTTTGGTACAGTCCAAAAAATCAATTTTCGGATGAAAAACGATGACTCCGGACCTGTCGAACGATCCCAAAATGGTCAATATGGATGAAATTTCAACATTTAATCTTTTGACTCTAAATGACTGTTGGAAGTGAATTATGACTTTGTCAACTAGAATAAGTGTGTTTAAAGTCATTTCTGTGCCTGGAACGGGTCAAAATGGAAGCTTTTGAGTAAGCAAAACTCTGTAAAAATGGCAATTTTGGTCACTGTGAGGGTTTAAAAAGTGGTTATTCAACATGAGGCATGATCCAATTGACATTTTGAATCATTTTTGGTACAGTCCAAAAAATCAATTTTCGGATGAAAAACGATGACTCCGGACCTGTCGAACGATCCCAAAATGGTCTATAATGATGACATTTTAACATTTAATCTTTTGACTCTAAATGACTGTTGGATGTGAATTATGACTTTGTCAACTAGAATAAGTGTGTTTAAAGTCATTTCCGTGCCTGAAACGGGTCAAAATTGAAGCTTTTAAGTAAGCAAAACTCTGTAAAAATGGCAATTTTGGTCACTGTGAGGGTTTAAAAAGTGGTTATTCAACATGAGGCACGATCCAATTGACATTTTGAATCATTTTTGGTACAGTCCGAAAAATCAATTTTCGGATGAAAAACGATGACTCCGGACCTGTCGAACGATCCCAAAATGGTCAATATGGATGAAATTTCAGCATTTAATCTTTTGACTCTAAATGACTGTTGGATGTGAATTATGACTTTGTCAACTAGAATAAGTGTGTTTAAAGTCATTTCTGTGCCTGGAACGGGTCAAAATGGAAGCTTTTGAGTAAGCAAAACTCTGTAAAAATGGCAATTTTGGTCACTGTGAGGGTTTAAAAAGTGGTTATTCAGCATGAGGCACGATCCAATTGACATTTTGAATCATTTTTGGTACAGTCCAAAAAATCAATTTTCGGATGAAAAACGATGACTCCGGACCTGTCGAACGATCCCAAAATGGTCAATGTGGATGAAATTTCAACATTTAATCTTTTGACTCTAAATGACTGTTGGATGTGAATTATGACTTTGTCAACTAAAATAAGTGTGTTTAAAGTCATTTCTCTGCCTGGAACGGGTCAAAATGGAAGCTTTTGAGATAGCAAAACTCTGTAAAAATGGCAATTTTGGTCACTGTGAGGGTTTAAAAAGTGGTTATTCAACATGAGGCACGATCCAATTGACATTTTGAATCATTTTTGGTACAGTCCAAAAAATCAATTTTCGGATGAAAAACGATGACTCCGGACCTGTCGAACGATCCCAAAATGGTCAATATGGATGAAATTTCAACATTTAATCTTTTGACTCTAAATGACTGTTGGAAGTGAATTATGACTTTGTCAACTAGAATAAGTGTGTTTAAAGTCATTTCTGTGCCTGGAACGGGTCAAAATGGAAGCTTTTGAGATAGCAAAACTCTGTAAAAATGGCAATTTTGGTCACTGTGAGGGTTTAAAAAGTTGTTATTCAACATGAGGCACGATCCAATTGACATTTTGAATCATTTTTGGTACAGTCCGAAAAATCAATTTTCGGATGAAAAACGATGACTCCGGACCTGTCGAACGATCCCAAAATGGTCAATATGGATGAAATTTCAACATTTAATCTTTTGACTCTAAATGACTGTTGGATGTGAATTATGACTTTGTCAACTAGAATAAGTGTGTTTAAAGTCATTTCCGTGCCTGAAACCGGTCAAAATTGAAGCGTTTAAGTAAGCAAAACTCTGTAAAAATGGCAATTTTGGTCACTGTGAGGGTTTAAAAAGGGGTTATTCAACATGAGGCACGATCCAATTGACATTTTGAATCATTTTTGGTACAGTCCGAAAAATCAATTTTCGGATGAAAAACGATGACTCCGGACCTGTCGAATGATCCCAAAATGGTCAATATGGATGAAATTTCAACATTTAATCTTTTGACTCTAAATGACTGTTGGATGTGAATTATGACTTTGTCAACTAGAATAAGTGTGTTTAAAGTCATTTCTGTGCCTGGAACGGGTCAAAATGGAAGCTTTTGAGTAAGCAAAACTCTGTAAAAATGGCAATTTTGGTCACTGTGAGGGTTTAAAAAGTGGTTATTCAACATGAGGCACGATCCAATTGACATTTTGAATCATTTTTGGTACAGTCCAAAAATCAATTTTCGGAGGAAAAACGATGACTCCGGACCTGTCGAACGATCCCAAAATGGTCAATATGGATGAAATTTCAACATTTAATCTTTTGACTCTAAATGACTGTTGGATGTGAATTATGACTTTGTCAACTAGAATAAGTGTGTTTAAAGTCATTTCCGTGCCTGGAACGGGTCAAAATTGAAGCTTTTGAGTAAGCAAAACTCTGTAAAAATGGCAATTTTGGTCACTGTGAGGGTTTAAAAAGTGGTTATTCAACATGAGGCACGATCCAATTGACATTTTGAATCATTTTTGGTACAGTCCGAAAAATCAATTTTCGGATGAAAAACGATGACTCCGGACCTGTCGAACGATCCCAAAATGGTCAATATGGATGAAATTTCAACATTTAATCTTTTGACTCTAAATGACTGTTGGATGTGAATTATGACTTTGTCAACTAGAATAAGTGTGTTTAAAGTCATTTCTGTGCCTGGAACGGGTCAAAATGGAAGCTTTTGAGTAAGCAAAACTCTGTAAAAATGGCAATTTTGGTCACTGTGAGGGTTTAAAAAGTGGTTATTCAACATGAGGCACGATCCAATTGACATTTTGAATCATTTTTGGTACAGTCCAAAAAATCAATTTTCGGATGAAAAACGATGACTCCGGACCTGTCGAACGATCCCAAAATGGTCAATGTGGATGAAATTTCAACATTCAATCTTTTGACTCTAAATGACTGTGTGATGTGAATTATGACTTTGTCAACTATAATAAGTGTGTTTAAAGTCATTTCTGTGCCTGAAACGGGTCAAAATTGAAGCTTTTGAGATAGCAAAACTCTGTAAAAATGGCAATTTTGGTCACTGTGAGGGTTTAAAAAGTGGTTATTCAACATGAGGCACGATCCAATTGACATTTTGAATCATTTTTGGTACAGTCCAAAAAAATCAATTTTCGGATGAAAAACGATGACTGCGGACCTGTCGAACGATCCCAAAATGGTCAATATGGATGAAATTTCAACATTTAATCTTTTGACTCTAAATGACTGTTGGATGTGAATTATGACTTTGTCAACTAGAATAAGTGTGTTTAAAGTCATTTCTGTGCCTGGAACGGGTCAAAATGGAAGCTTTTGAGTAAGCAAAACTCTGTAAAAATGGCAATTTTGGTCACTGTGAGGGTTTAAAAAGTGGTTATTCAACATGAGGCACGATCCAATTGACATTTTGAATCATTTTTGGTACAGTCCAAAAAATCCATTTTCGGATGAAAAACGATGACTCCGGACCTGTCGAACGATCCCAAAATGGTCAATATGGATGAAATTTCAACATTTAATCTTTTGACTCTAAATGACTGTTGGATGTGAATTATGACTTTGTCAACTAGAATAAGTGTGTTTAAAGTCATTTCTGTGCCTGAAACGGGTCAAAATGGAAGCTTTTGAGATAGCAAAACTCTGTAAAAATGGCAATTTTGGTCACTGTGAGGGTTTAAAAAGTGGTTATTCAACATGAGGCACGATCCAATTGACATTTTGAATCATTTTTGGTACAGTCCGAAAAATCAATTTTCGGATGAAAAACGATGACTCCGGACCTGTCGAACGATCCCAAAATGGTCTATAATGATGACATTTTAACATTTAATCTTTTAGACTCTAAATCACTGTTGGATGTGAATTATGACTTTGTCAACTAGAATAAGTGTGTTTAAAGTCATTTCTGTGCCTGAAACGGGTCAAAATGGAAGCTTTTGAGATAGCAAAACTCTTTTGTCATGGCTGGGAGAAATTGCCAAATGGGAAAAAACTCCAAATATTCTTCAAAACCCCCACCCCATTTCTAATATTCACACGGTGGATACTTTTACGCATTAGTTTGGCCTCAGGGGCCAGAATAGTATGTTTGTCAATCATTTATTTGATTGTGTTTAATAGCGATTTGTTGTAAATTGCGGCCTGCAATTAAGTACGCCAACCATTGCAATTGGCCCGCATAACAGTAAGCCTTCAGGTCCAGAACTCCCAGTCCCCCTTGTTTCGTATCGAATTGTAGTTTTGTGAGTCCTATCCGTCTATGTCCCGCCCCCCATATTAATTCTTTGAGGAGGGAGTCTAGCAGTTTAAACATCTGTGTTGGAATAATGATAGGTAGATTGGTGAAATAATATAACACCCTAGGGAGCATACCCATTTTGGCAATGGCTACTCATCCTGGTACCGATATGGGCAGGGATGTCCAGAATCTTATTTGCGCTCTAAGCGCCGCAATAGCTTGGTTTAGATTTCCATTTAAAAATACCTTCCGTCTCTCTGTATATCTGGATGCCCAGATATTTGAAAGTAACTGTCGCTGTTTGAAATGTCCAGTGTCCAAAACGAATTGGTTCAGCCTTTGCCGTGTCAGTAAAAAAATATACATATGATTTGTTTTCATTTAAGGAAAGACCTGAAAGCCGCTGAAATGCATAGAAAAAGCGTGGGTATTGGGCCATAATCCTCATTCAGATTATTGAAGTATATGAGGTCATCCACATATGCTGAAATGATGTGTGTCTCTCTTCCTATTCGTATCCCTCTATATCATAGTACAAAGTTGCATTCAATCATATATTTGTAGAGCTTACTAATCACCCGTGAGAGTCTCAAGGGGCTGAGCGGGGGTGGGGGTGCAGCTACTGCTCGAACAGCCAGGTCAAGAGAAGTCTCCTGAAGGTCAGCAGGTCCTGGGTCTTTCGCAGCTGTGTGGGGAGGGTGTTCCATGTCTTTGCTGCGAGGTAGTAGAAGGATCTGCTTCCAGTGGAGGATCTGTGGATGCGTGGGACAGCGGCGAGGGTGAGGTCGGCGGAGCGCAGCTGGCGGTTTGGGGTGTAGAAGGTGAGACGCTTGTTGATGTAGGCTGGTCCGGTGTTGTGTAGTGCTTTGTGGGTGAGGAGCGTGAAGGTGATCCTCTTGTTGACTGGGAGCCAGTGCAGGTCATTCAGGTGGGCAGTGATGTGGGTGTGGCTGGGTATGTCGAGAATGAGGCATGCGGAGGCGTTCTGTATGAGTTGGCATCTCTTCTGTAGTTTGGCCGTGGTTCCTGCATAAAGGGTGTTGCCGTAGTCAGCCTGCTGCTGACGAGGGCCTGTGTGACCGTCCTTCTGTTTTCGGTGGGTATCCATCTGTAGATCTTGCATAGTATGCGAAGGGTGTTGAAGCAGGAGGAGGAGACGGCGTTGACTTGCTGCGTCATTGAGAGCGATGAGTCCAGGATGACACCCAGGTTGCGTGCGTGGTCGTTGGGGGTGGGTGCGGCTCCCAGGGTGGCTGGCCACCAAGAGTCGTCCCAGCTGAGGGGGTGGATCCGAGGAGGAGTACTTTTGTCTTGTACGAGTTAAGTTTCAAGCGGCTGGTCTGCATCCAGCTGGCGACGGCCTTCATTCCTTCGTGGAGATTGTATTTGGCGGCGGAAGGGTTTTCGGTGTGTGAGCAGATTAGTTGCGAGTCATCGGCGTAGGAGACAAGGTTGTGTGAGCGGACAATGTGCGCGAGCGGTGCCATGTAGACGTTGAAGAGGGTAGGTCTGAGGGCTGATCCTTGGGGCACGCCTCAGATGATCTTGGTGGCTTCACGACCCTCTGGGTTCTGTCAGTGAGGAAGGAGGTGATCCAGTCCAGGGTTTTGCCGCGTAATCCTGCGTCGTGTGCGTAGGGTGTGGTGGCGACGGTGTCGAAGGCGGCTGAGAGGTCCAGGTGCGGGAATCAAAAAATGCTTTAAATGTGGGGAAGAGAAGGCGGATGACGTCCATATGTTCTGGAACTGCCCATCTCTGAGAATATTCTGGGAAGGAGTTGGTAAGACGTTGAACTCAATATTTCAAAAACATCTAAATGTAAGTACAACTCTTATTCTTTTCGGGATTGATAACACAACGGGGGTAGATAAACTAACAGTAATGGAAGCAAAATTACTCTTTGTACTAATGGTGATAGCCAGAAGGGAGATCTGCATTAAGTGGATAGGTCCTCTTCCCCCGACACATGCGGAGTGGTTAAACTCAGCCATCAAAATAAATAAATTAGACAGAAGGGGAAAAATTAGCAAGAGGTTCAAGTATTGGGAAATCATGGAGAAACATCTGACCTCCGAGGATCGGGCGTAACACACTGTCCTATGATTAATGCGAAAGCGTATTCTGTGTTATGGGTATGATACTCATAGAAGTAGCCAAGGTGGCTAGCTCCCCCCCTCTCGACTACAGATATGTTAATATGTAAATGGAAAAGGTTCTCCTCTGATTAAGCAAAACAAGGAAAAACTCCCAAGTAAAGAGAGACCATTGGGCAGTGACGGTACAAAAAGGAAAGCTTCAGAGGTAGAATTCATACTTTCCAAAATACATAATATTTTCGCAATATGAGGATTAAATAAAAATAAATAAAAAAAGAGAGGTCCAGGAGGATGGGGGTAAAGTTTTAAGAAGTAGAGGTTCAAAAGTGAAGATGAGTAATAAAGGTGAGAGCGGGCAACCTTGTCTAGTAACCTTTGCTATTGTTTATTGTTGTGAGATGTGAACACTTGTACGTGTGCGCGCCGTGGGGTTCGTATACAGCAGTTGTACCCAATTCACAAATTCCTCCTGAATTCCAAACTTTTGGGAAAGTTTGTAACCTATAGCGCCATTGCAGTCAAATGCTTGATGTAGGTCTAGGGAAATACAGCCCTGTGAATTGACGGCTGCGGGTGTATGAGACATCAATTGAGTGCATACAACAGTGCCGTCTGGCGTGTTGATTTCAAGAATAGGAGACATTGACGGTGTATCTTTAATAATTCTAGCAAGTAGTGGGCCCGCTCTATCTGCGATTGCATGCTGCTTCTGCGTGTATAAGTGGTAATCCATGGTACGAAGTTCTTCTAGAAGTTCAGCATGTGTTATGTGTGTCTCTCGTATCGCATCCTGACATTTCGCTTGATGCTGCTTCCTGTTCGAACTTACCTAGCCATTTTTCCACTTCTTTGATTTTTTTTTTTTAAGTAAAACAATGCGCCTCCCCACCCTTGTGCTAATTGCCCCCCGAATCACAGTTTTAAAAGCGTCCCATTCAATTTGACGTGTGCTAGCGGTGTCTATGTTGTCAGTGAAATAATGACTATGGCCGCACAGACTGTACTATGGAACACCAGGTCCTCCAACATCGAGGGGTGCAACCTCTAGGTTGGTATTGGTGTTGGAACTTTTCCCCCATAACAGTGCGACTTCTAGTGGGTTATGATACGAGTAGGTTTTGCCTAAGTACGTATTATCTTTAACATTTACAAGTAGATTCAGTGAACAGAACATTCTATTTATACGGGTATGCAGCCAATGCGGTGCCGAAAAGAAAGAATATTCTTTATCAGTGGGGGTGCACCATGCTCCATGCATCTCCTTAACCCCAACTCTCTGCCAAGGTCTTAGGGGCATCGGCCTGTTTTCTGCACCCCGTGCCCTGAACTGGGGGGTGTTTGAGCCTAGCCAGCCACTCAGGCATCCCGTGCGGTGGAGCAATGGAGGGTTTGTGAGCAGTGGGGAACGGTGAGCCGCATGGTGTCTGCACATCAGCGAGTGCACGAGTCCCCAGCTGTTGCACGGACACGCAGTGTCCGGCAGGGGAAGCTGAGCGGCAATGCCGCCGTGAGTGTATGCGCCTCCACAACGGGGGTACTGCGGTCCCCACACTGTTGTCACCACTCTCACATTGTCAATTCTGTTCAGCGGCTGCCGCAGGGTCCGCATTCAGGGCACCCAGAGGCGCACCTGACTAACTCCAGGCGCACCCCGCGGCAGCATGCCGGCCCCACAGCAGGTGGGGGCGCTTGGGGGCCACTTCTTAGTGCCCCCGGAGGTGGGACTGCAGGGGCTTTGCTGCAGGGTACTGTTGCACTCGCGTCCTGCTATGGGCACAAGCGGGCGGAGTCCTCGTGTCTGCTGGTGACCCCAAAGTGACAGCCTGGTAGCGCGTACAGCATTTAGGGGGCAGGTTAAAGGTCCCCGGCTGGATCCTAGTTGGGGCAGGGCGTGGGGGAGACTTTTCTCCCGCGGGCCCTTTGCGGTTAACAGGGCCCTAACAGGATCTCGTGGGAGGGCTCACATGTTTTTTACCTCATTCCCTTGCAGGAGATTATTAAGCCAGAGTTACAGCTGTGTTGCAAAGGTTTTTCCTGTAAGGTACTGCTGAATGCTGATAACGTGTACTGTTTTGCCATCCACAGAATAACATATAGAGAGAGAGAAACAGGGAGCAGGTGCTCACCCGGAAGTAAAGCAAGCAGCTGGACAACGCAACAGAGTCGCAGAGGCACTTAAAACAGGATATCATCAGGGAATACACACTGGTGAGAAAGGGTTCAGTGGGCATGGGCTGACCTACAGCAAGGAAGTACTACGGGCCCCAATGCAGGTGACAACTAACTATTGTCATCACCATTTCTCTGCCACCACATAACAAAGTTAGTCGCAGCGAAACGAGTGGCAGGAGTGACTGGGGCCCCGGCTCGCACTATCGCAGAAGCAGTAAGGGTGCAAGGAGGCAGGGCTGACGCAATGGGGGGGGGGGCAGGCAGGGTGCCTGAGGTTTACCAAGCCGGTGTGCAAATCACGGCGGATTTTGGAAGGTAACGGAATTGTCTCAGGTCAATATCACTCTACGGCCGACCAACAAGGAGTTCCCGCCGGAGCCGCCAGTCCAGAAGGTCAGGGTGATTCCCCCCCCCCCCCCCCCCCCACGAGCAGCAGCATTGGTGGTTACACAGGTGGTCCCGCCCCCGTCAGGCACGGTTATCGACACGAACACTGAGAAATTCAGTAAGATTATGGACTCAATGTTGAGCATCTTGGATGACTTTAAATACCGATTTGTAGAATCAGTATGTACTACTACGCCTATGGCCGTGCCTGCTAGAGAGGGGAGTGCACCATCCATTGTTGAAGTGTGGGGAGAAGCGCCTGACAGGGCGAGTACCCCGCAAGCACGGGAGCCTAGGCAGCGACAAGGTCTCAGCAGGGGGTTCGGCGCAGTCTCTCGTAGAGCCGGATCCCACGGGGTCCAAGCCGGCAGCAGCGGCTCAACACCAAGGGTGCTAGCAGGGCCTGCTACCACAGCACAGCGACCTGCAACCCCCGACCCCCCCCCCTCCCACCATCAGTCCAGTGGTCACAGTTACAACACACGCTGGGGGATCTTTGGACGCTAACAAGTCAGCGGTACCGACAGAGTCAGGCATGGGGGAGACAGGTTCGACAGCGCCGCTCATCACAGTAGCAGCACTTAAATCAGGTCGGTGCTCCCTGGCCTGGGAAGTTCCTTTGGCGGCAAAAGAGGGTATATGGAGGCGTGAATTTGTGGACATCTTTACCCTACTCATGCATGGGGTAGAGGGACTAGATACCAGGAGGATGGGGGGTAAGGAGGAAGACAAAAGGTCAAATTTCAGAATTGGCTGGAGAAAACAATTAAAGAATTGGGGCAACGCTTTCACTATATTGGCAGCAGTGGTGTCTGAAAATTTCCCAGAGCAGGCCCCCGCCATTTGGCAGTACTCTCGCGTAATACATGAAGAGGCTGAAACAACGGGGTATCGGGTGGTACAATTACGATTGAGATTTCAGAAAGAGAATGGCTATGTGTCCAGATTTGAACTGGGATCAATAGGAGATCCAGCTCTGGGTGGAGAACATGGGGAAGTTCACAGCAGACGTCAAGGGCACTTCAAAATATAGGAAGGGACAGGGAAGCGTCAGGGGTCAGAAACATCCTACTAGGCATCCTTTCCGTCAGTCCTTTCGAACTGACGGAAAGTCAGAGGAGGCGGCCATCAAGGAAGGGGGGGCAAACGTTTCACCTCAAATTCTTATAGAATGTACAACGCAGGTTTCTGCTCTTGGGCAAAGGTCTGTAGGTTTGGGCACATTTGCAGCAAGTGTGGGGCAGGTCAACCAGCAGCGCCCTGCGTCAATAAGCCAACGGCCAACAAGCCAGACAAGAAACAAAACGAGTAGCGCAGTTCCCCCCCCCCCCCCCCCCCGAGAGTCCCTCTCCCTCCAGAGTCCCCCCCCACCGTTGCCAGTTCACCGCTGAGACACCAGCCAGGTCACATACCACCTCCAGCAGCTTCTCCCATTCAGGTGTCACCTGGTAAGGGCCCATTGCATAGACACCCTTATCCCCATGCTCAGAGCATACCCCAACACGAAAGATGGCAGAATCATAGCAGAGGGCTTCATAGATGGCTTTAAGATCCGATACTTAGGGCCAAAGATGTGCAGGGACGCCTACAATTTGAGGTCTGCCAGGGAGCTTCCGCAGGTGGTACATGAGATGATTCTGAAGGAGAAGGTCTTGGGGAGGATAGCAGGGCCTTTTGACTCCCCTCCACTAGATAATTTCCTGGTATCTCCGCTAGGGGTGGTCCCCAAAAAAGAACCTGGGGCCTTTCGCCTCATATACCACTTGTCCTACCCAGAAGGCGATTCGGTCAACCACTGGTTGGAGGAAGGAACATGCTCAGTGTCGTACTGTTCTTTTGACATGGCGGTGGACATGGTCAGGAGAGCAGGAAAGGGGGCATGGCTGGCGAAGGCAGACATCAGCCTTCCGCCTGCTCCCAGTACACCCTGAGAGTCATCACCTACTGGGTTTTAAATGGCAGAACAAATTCTATTTCGACAAATGCATGCCAATGGGCTGCGCAGTCTCCTGCTCGTACTTTGAGGTGTTTAGCAGTTTCTTGCAGTGGGCACTCACCTGGTCGTACAACACTGTCGGAGTTACGCACTACCTGGACGACTTTCTCTTCATAGGGAAGGCGGGGACACAGGAATACAGCACAGCACTACTTCACTTTCAGGAACTGGCAGGACGCTTGCGGGTGCCGTTGGCGCCGGGGAAAAACTGAGAGTCCAGCGCAGGTACTCACTTTTCTGGGCATTGCGATGGACACGGTCCAGGGCGTGTCCAGGCTCCCTGCCGAGAAGGTACAGGCACTGCGGCTGGATAGCCAGGCTCTCTTAGGCAAAGACATAGCGCCGCTAGGTGTCATTCAGAGCCTCTTAGGGAAGCTGAACTTTGCAGCGAGGGTTGGCCAGCGGGCAGAGTCTTCGCAAGGAGACTAGCAAGGGCCACAGCTAACGTGCGCTCCCCTATCTTTGGCAGACCACAGCTACTACATCTGTTTACTGAAATCCTCAGAGGTGGTTTTGGTTTCTGTAGGAAGCTGGCTCTGTATGTGGTGTATCAAAAATCTGATATACAGTGTAAAGATTCCAGGGGTTTCCTTATAAGTGGACATGGGCTTGCTATACATTCCCAATGTGCTCTATTAGGGGGGTTAGTGTGGTTGAGCAGCCTTAGGCACACAGAGGAGTGCAAGACATTTGCAAAATTCACAAAATGATTAATAAATGACAACACGACTCAAGAAGGAGATCCACACCAATCTATAACAAGCATTTGCAATGCAATAGGTCTCGCATTTCTGAAAGTTTGAGCTATTGGCGTTGCTAATAATAATGCAATGCCAATAGCTTAAACTTTCAGTAATGCGAGAACTACTGCATTGCAAATGCCTTTTTTTAGGTCTCGCCTGTCAATGCGCTTGCAAGAATATAGGGGCTTATCCAGAGCTTATCCATCAGGCGATTCCATGCAGTGCCCGTGATGAGCAAGCTCAATGCGCAAGCGCATTGACATAAAATGCGCGTGCACATGAAAGCCAGCCATCTGCCGCCAGCAGCTTCACCGCCCCCTGCTGTTATCAAAGGTTTTTCGGCCGTGTCACATTTCTCCTCCCCCTCCCCACAGCAATGCCAAGAGCTTTCACTTTCACGGCCGCCAGGCCGTGTCTCTCGTTTCTCCTCCCCCACTCGCTCATCAAAGGCTGCTCACTCTCCTTCTCCCCCGCCCCCACTCCATCCGACTTGTTTTTCTTTCATTTCACGGCCGATTTTGCGTCACACTCGCGTTATTTCCCCGTTTTTTTAAAACTATTATTTCGTGGACGATTTTCGTTTCACGGCCGCCAATTCTTGTTCTGTTAGCTCCTTGTTCGCCACTGACTGTATATTTTCATCTGTAAGAAACTATTTTGGCATATTTACAGAAGATCGGAGGTGCCTGCAGCCGCCTCCCACCACAGCCAGCCCAAGCCCTATCGGCAATGCCTACAGACCCCTCCTGCCTCCCACCACAGCCTGCCCCAGCGCCATCGGCAGTGCCTGCATACCCCTCCCGTCTCCCACCACAGCCTGCCCCAGCGCCATCGGCAGTGTCTGCATACCCCTCCCACCACAGCCTGCCCCAGCGCCATCGGCAGTGCCTGCATACCCCTCCCGCCTCCCACCACAGCCTGCCCCAGCGCCATTGGCAGTGCCTGCATACCCCTCCCGCCTCCCACCACAGCCTGCCCCAGCGCCATCGGCAGTGCCTGCATACCCCTCCCGTCTCCCACCACAGCCTGCCCCAGCGGCAATGCCTACAGACTCCTCCCGCCACAGCCTGACCCAGCGCCATCGGCAGTGCCTGCATACCCCTCCTGCCTCCCACCACAGCCTGCCCCCGCGCCATCGGCAGTGCCTGCAGACCCCTCCCGCCTCCCACCACAGCCTGCCCTAGCGCCATCGGCAGTGCCTGCATACCCCTCCCGCCTCCCACCACAGCCTGCCCCAGCGCCATCGGCAGTGCCTGCATACCCCTCCCGTCTCCCACCACAGCCTGCCCCAGCGGCAATGCCTACAGACTCCTCCCGCCACAGCCTGACCCAGCGCCATCGGCAGTGCCTGCAGACCCCTCCCGCCTCCCACCACAGCATGCCCTAGCGCGAGATGCGTGAGATTCGGCACCTCACGCGAGATGCGTGAGATTCAGCAGCGCACGCGAGATGCGTGAGATTCGGCGCCTCACGTGAGATGCGTGAGAATCGGCACCTCACGCGTGATGTGTGAGGTTCTGCACCTCACGTGCGATGCGTGAGGTCCGGCGCCTCACGCGCGATGCATGAGGTTCGGCGCCTCATGCGCGATAAGTGAGGTTCGGCGCCTCACGCGCCATGCCTGAGGTCCGGCGCCTCACGCGCGGTGCCTGAGGTCCGGCGCCTCACGCGCGATGCGTGAGGTCCGGCGACTCACGCGCGATGCGTGAGGTCAGGCGCCTCACGCGCGATGCGTGAGGTCCGGCGCCTCACGCGCGATGCGTGAGGTCCGGCGCCTCACGCGCGATGCGTGAGGTCCGGCGCCTCACGCGCGATGCGTGAGGTTCGGCGCCTCACGCGCGATGCGTGAGGTTCGGCGCCTCACGCGAGATGCGTGAGGTCCGGCGCCTCACGCGTGATGCGTGAGGTTAGGCGCCTCACGCGCGATGCGTGAGGTCCGGCGCCTCACGCGCGATGCGTGAGGTCCGGCGCCTCACGCGCGATGCGTGAGGTGCGGCGCCTCACGCGCGATGCGTGAGGTGCGGCGCCTCACGCGCGATGCGTGAGGTGCGGCGCCTCACGCGCGATGCGTGAGGTGCGGCGCCTCATGCGCGATGCGTGAGGTTTGGCGCCTCACGCGCCATGCCTGAGGTCCGGCGCCTCACGCGCGGTGCCTGAGGTCCGGCGCCTCACGCGCGATGCGTGAGGGCCGGCGACTCACGCGCGATGCGTGAGGTCAGGCGACTCACGCGCGATGGGTGAGGTCCGGTGCCTCACGCGCGATGCGTGAGGTCCGGCGCCTCACGCGCGATGCGTGAGGTCCGGCGCCTCACGCGCGATGCGTGAGGTTCGGCTCCTCACGCGAGATGCGTGAGGTCCGGCACCCCACGCGTGATGCGTGAGGTTAGGTGCCTCACGCGCGATGCGTGAGGTCCGGCGCCTCACGCGCGATGCGTGAGGTCCGGCGCCTCACGCGCGATGCGTGAGGTCCGGCGCCTCACGCGCGATGCGTGAGGTCCGGCGCCTCACGCGCGATGCGTGAGGTTCGGCGCCTCACGCGAGATGCATGAGGTCCGGCACCTCACGCGTGATGCGTGAGGTTAGGCACCTCACGCGAGATGCATGATGTTTGGCACCTCATGCGAGATGCGTGAGGTTCGGCACCTCACGCTAGATGCGTGAGGTTTGGCACCTCACATGAGACGCGTGAGGTTCGGCACCTCACGCGAGATGCGTGAGGTTTGGCACCTCACGCGAGATGCGTGAGGTTCGGAACCTCACGATAGATGCGTGAGGTTCGGCACCTCACGCTAGATGCGTGAGGTTTGGCGCCTCACGCTAGATGCGTGGGGTTTGGCGCCTCACGCTAGATGCGTGAGGTTCGGCACCTAACGCGAGATGCGTGAGGTTCGGCACCTCACGCTAGATGCGTGAGGATTGGCACCTCACGCTAGATGCGTGAGGTTCGGCACCTCACCCTGAACAAGGATTTTCCTAGATTCTTCGACCAAGGCAAGATGGGAGGCCTGAAATGATCCCAGGTGGAGGGCCTAACTCTGGCAAAAAGAAGCAGTCTGCTGTTATTAGTACTTTGTTTTCAGCAGAAAAACCTTTGTGGCCTGTAAGCCTCTCTGTAATGGGCCAATACCAACATCTTTTGTCATGGCTGGGAGAAGTTGCCAAATGGGAAAAAACTCCAAATATTCTTCAAAACCCACACCCCATTTCTAATATTCACACTGTGGATACTTTTACGCATTAGTTTGGCCTCAGGGGCCAGAATAGTATGTTTGTCAATCATTTATTTGATTGTGTTTAATAGCGATTTGTTGTAAATTGCGGCCTGCAATTAAGTACGCCAACCATTGCAATTGGCCCGCATAACAGTAAGCCTTCAGGTCCAGAACTCCCAGTCCCCCTTGTTTCGTATCGAATTGTAGTTTTGTGAGTCCTATCCGTCTATGTCCCGCCCACCATATTAATTCTTTGAGGAGGGAGTCTAGCAGTTTAAACATCTGTGTTGGAATAATGATAGGTAGATTGGTGAAATAATATAACAGCCTAGGGAGCATACCCATTTTGGCAATGGCTACTCATCCTGGTACCGATATGGGCAGGGATGTCCAGAATCTTATTTGCGCTCTAAGCGCCGCAATAGCTTGGTTTAGATTTCCATCTAAAATACCTTCCGTCTCTCTGTATATCTGGATGCCCAGATATTTGAAAGTAACTGTCGCTGTTTGAAATGTCCAGTGTCCAAAACGAATTTGTTCAGCCTTTGCCGTGTCAGTAAAAAAATATACATATGATTTGTTTTCATTTAAGGAAAGACCTGAAAGCCGCTGAAATGCATAGACAAAGTGTGGGTATTGGGTCATAATCCTCATTCAGATTATTGAAGTATATGAGGTCATCCACATATGCTGAAATGATGTGTGTCTCTCTTCCTATTCGTATCCCTCTATATCATAGTACAAAGTTGCATTCAATCATATATTTGTAGAGCTTACTAATCACCCGTGAGAGTCTCAAGGGGCTGAGCGGGGGTGGGGGTGCAGCTACTGCTCGAACAGCCAGGTCAAGAGAAGTCTCCTGAAGGTCAGCAGGTCCTGGGTCTTTCGCAGCTGTGTGGGGAGGGTGTTCCATGTCTTTGCCGCGAGGTAGTAGAAGGATCTGCAGCCAGTGGAGGATCTGTGGATGCATGGGACAGCGGCGAGGGTGAGGTCGGCGGAGCGCAGCTGGCGGTTCGGGGTGTAGAAGGTGAGACGCTTGTTGAGGTAGGCTGGTCCGGTGTTGTGTAGTGCTTTGTGGGTGAGGAGCGTGAAGGTGATCCTCTTGTTGACTGGGAGCCAGTGCAGGTCATTCAGGTGGGCAGTGATGTGGGTGTGGCTGGGTATGTCGAGAATGAGGCATGCGGAGGCGTTCTGTATGAGTTGGCGTCTCTTCTGGAGTTTGGCCGTGGTTCCTGCGTAAAGGGTGTTGCCGTAGTCAGCCTGCTGCTGACGAGGGCCTGTGTGACCGTCCTTCTGGTTTCGGTCGGTATCCATCTGTAGATCTTGCATAGTATGCGAAGGGTGTTGAAGCAGGAGGAGGAGACGGCGTTGACTTGCTGCGTCATTGAGAGCGATGAGTCCAGGATGACACCCAGGTTGCGTGCGTGGTCGTTGGGGGTGGGTGCGGCTCCCAGGGTGGCTGGCCACCAAGAGTCGTCCCAGCTGAGGGGGTGGATCCGAGGAGGAGTACTTCTGTCTTGTCCGAGTTAAGTTTCAAGCGGCTGGTCTGCATCCAGCTGGCGACGGCCTTCATTCCTTCGTGGAGATTGTATTTGGCGGCGGAAGGGTTCTCGGTGTGTGAGCAGATTAGTTGCGAGTCATCGACGTAGGAGACAAGGTTGTGTGAGCGGACAATGTTGGCGAGCGGTGATGCGTGAGGTTAGGCACCTCACGCGAGATGCGTGATGTTTGGCACCTCATGCGAGATGCGTGAGGTTCGGCATCTCACGCTAGATGCGTGAGGTTTGGCACCTCACGTGAGACGCGTGAGGTTCGGCACCTCACGCGAGATGCGTGAGGTTTGGCACCTCACGTGAGATGCGTGAGGTTTGGCACCTCACGTGAGATGCGTGAGGTTCGGCACCTCACGTGAGATGCGTGAGGTTTGGCACCTCACGCGAGATGCGTGAGGCTCGGCACCTCACGATAGATGCGTGAGGTTCGGCATCTCACGCGAGGTGCGTGAGATTCGGCACCTCACGCGAGATGCGTGAGATTCGGCACCTCACGCGAGATGCGTGAGGTTCGGCACCTCACGCGAGATGCGCGAGGTTCGGCACCTCACGCGAGATGCGTGAGGTTCGGCACCTCACGCGAGATGCGTGGGGTTCGGCACCTCACGATAGATGCGTGAGGTTCGGCATCTCACGCGAGGTGCGTGAGATTGGGCACCTCACGCGAGATGCGTGAGGTTCGGCACCTCACGCGAGATGCGCAAGGTTCGGCACCTCACGCGAGATGCGTGAGGTTCGGCACCTCACACGAGATGCGTGAGGCTCGGCACCTCACGATAGATGCGTGAGGTTCGGCATCTCACGCGAGGTGCGTGAGATTCGGCACCTCACGCGAGATGCGTGAGGTTCGGCACCACACGCGAGATGCGCGAGGTTCGGCACCTCACGCGAGATGCGTGAGGTTCGGCACCTCACGCGTGATGCGTGGGGTTCGGCAGCTCACAAGAGATGCGTGAGGTTCAGCAGCTCACGCGAGATGCGTGAGGTTCGGCAGCTCACGCGAGATGCGTGAGATTCGGCAGCTCACGCGAGATGCGTGAGATTTGACATCTTACGCGAGATGCGTGAGATTTAGCATCTCACGTGAGATGCGTGAGGTTCGGCACGGGCGTGCCTACGATGACGTCAGCGGCCGCGCCAAGTTCCCCGTGCTCACTGTGAGAAGTTGGCCTGGTATATGATGCTCACTAGTTCTAGTGATCACCTTGTACCATGCCAAGCAACCCTTATGATGATTGGTTGTAAGTCAACCTTATAGACCAGCTATCCTAGTGGTAGCGTGGACAAAGCAGTCTTAGGCTAAACTCTGAAAGGCATGTGAAGCAAGCTGTTTTACCATATTCAACCCCCTTGAATACCAAATGAAAGGACACCACACAGATATATATTGAAAATATATATAGATTTATTAACTACAAATATCCCCTGGACTCTTTATGAGCACAGAAGCACAAGCGTTAACCACAAGACAGTTTAAAATACACAAAAGTTGCACAATATAGATGAGCCCTAGGGGCCACCTAAACCATATACTAAGAAAGTGGTATAAGAGATACCAATCGAGAAGGAAGTAGGCCTAGGGCCTTGGGAATCGCTGGAGCTGATCGGGACTAGTAGTGACTAAGTCGGGAAAGGCCCGCGGGACTCGGGTGCAGTGTTTAAAGTGCACGCATTCACCAATGTTAAGTCTATGGTGCGTGAAAGTTGCAAAGTTAGTTATTTAGGAACCTTCCGAGTGACCTAGAGGAACGAAACTTAAGACACAGACACTAGAGGTGTGTACCAGTGTGGGAACACCGGCGTTGCTGAGTTACCTCACCCACTGGACGCGGGTGCATAGGGTCGAAGTAGTGTCGGGTTTCGTCACGCTGGTCGATGGTGCTTGGAGATGCTGCAGGCGGCTCGATGAGAAGAGTTCCGGTGGATCCAAGGGTGGATATGAAGTTGTGAAGACCTGAAAGCAGAGGGGACAATGTTCAAAGTCACTAGCCAGTGACTACCGTGGAACCAGATTGGAACCAGGCGATGTCGGGTGCAAACAGGTGTTGAGGTGTAGCTTCTCTCTGCAGCCACGTGGACCCGAAGAGGTCGAGGACGTCCTGGAGTCGATCACGAGCTGTCCCACGCAGGCTTCTCGCTGTTGGCGGTGTCGGCAACTTGATTGGAGCAAACAGGCCTTGGCTAATGCAAGCCACGCAGGAATCGAAAAAGTTCTTCTGGAGTTTGGCCGTGGTTCCTGCGTAAAGGGTGTTGCCGTAGTCAGCCTGCTGCTGACGAGGGCCTGTGTGACCGTCCTTCTGGTTTCGGTCGGTATCCATCTGTAGATCTTGCATAGTATGCGAAGGGTGTTGAAGCAGGAGGAGGAGACGGCGTTGACTTGCTGCGTCATTGAGAGCGATGAGTCCAGGATGACACCCAGGTTGCGTGCGTGGTCGTTGGGGGTGGGTGCGGCTCCCAGGGTGGCTGGCCACCAAGAGTCGTCCCAGCTGAGGGGGTGGATCCGAGGAGGAGTACTTCTGTCTTGTCCGAGTTAAGTTTCAAGCGGCTGGTCTGCATCCAGCTGGCGACGGCCTTCATTCCTTCGTGGAGATTGTATTTGGCGGCGGAAGGGTTTTCGGTGTGTGAGCAGATTAGTTGCGAGTCATCGACGTAGGAGACAAGGTTGTGTGAGCGGACAATGTTGGCGAGCGGTGATGCGTGAGGTTAGGCACCTCACGCGAGATGCGTGATGTTTGGCACCTCATGCGAGATGCGTGAGGTTCGGCATCTCACGCTAGATGCGTGAGGTTTGGCACCTCACGTGAGACGCGTGAGGTTCGGCACCTCACGCGAGATGCGTGAGGTTTGGCACCTCACGTGAGATGCGTGAGGTTTGGCACCTCACGTGAGATGCGTGAGGTTCGGCACCTCACGTGAGATGCGTGAGGTTTGGCACCTCACGCGAGATGCGTGAGGCTCGGCACCTCACGATAGATGCGTGAGGTTCGGCATCTCACGCGAGGTGCGTGAGATTCGGCACCTCACGCGAGATGCGTGAGATTCGGCACCTCACGCGAGATGCGTGAGGTTCGGCACCTCACGCGAGATGCGCGAGGTTCGGCACCTCACGCGAGATGCGTGAGGTTCGGCACCTCACGCGAGATGCGTGGGGTTCGGCACCTCACGATAGATGCGTGAGGTTCGGCATCTCACGCGAGGTGCGTGAGATTGGGCACCTCACGCGAGATGCGTGAGGTTCGGCACCTCACGCGAGATGCGCAAGGTTCGGCACCTCACGCGAGATGCGTGAGGTTCGGCACCTCACGCGAGATGCGTGAGGCTCGGCACCTCACGATAGATGCGTGAGGTTCGGCATCTCACGCGAGGTGCGTGAGATTCGGCACCTCACGCGAGATGCGTGAGGTTCGGCACCACACGCGAGATGCGCGAGGTTCGGCACCTCACGCGAGATGCGTGAGGTTCGGCACCTCACGCGTGATGCGTGGGGTTCGGCAGCTCACAAGAGATGCGTGAGGTTCAGCAGCTCACGCGAGATGCGTGAGGTTCGGCAGCTCACGCGAGATGCGTGAGATTCGGCAGCTCACGCGAGATGCGTGAGATTTGACATCTTACGCGAGATGCGTGAGATTTAGCATCTCACGTGAGATGCGTGAGGTTCGGCACGGGCGTGCCTACGATGACGTCAGCGGCCGCGCCAAGTTCCCCGTGCTCACTGTGAGAAGTTGGCCTGGTATATGATGCTCACTAGTTCTAGTGATCACCTTGTACCATGCCAAGCAACCCTTATGATGATTGGTTGTAAGTCAACCTTATAGACCAGCTATCCTAGTGGTAGCGTGGACAAAGCAGTCTTAGGCTAAACTCTGAAAGGCATGTGAAGCAAGCTGTTTTACCATATTCAACCCCCTTGAATACCAAATGAAAGGACACCACACAGATATATATTGAAAATATATATAGATTTATTAACTACAAATATCCCCTGGACTCTTTATGAGCACAGAAGCACAAGCGTTAACCACAAGACAGTTTAAAATACACAAAAGTTGCACAATATAGATGAGCCCTAGGGGCCACCTAAACCATATACTAAGAAAGTGGTATAAGAGATACCAATCGAGAAGGAAGTAGGCCTAGGGCCTTGGGAATCGCTGGAGCTGATCGGGACTAGTAGTGACTAAGTCGGGAAAGGCCCGCGGGACTCGGGTGCAGTGTTTAAAGTGCACGCATTCACCAATGTTAAGTCTATGGTGCGTGAAAGTTGCAAAGTTAGTTATTTAGGAACCTTCCGAGTGACCTAGAGGAACGAAACTTAAGACACAGACACTAGAGGTGTGTACCAGTGTGGGAACACCGGCGTTGCTGAGTTACCTCACCCACTGGACGCGGGTGCATAGGGTCGAAGTAGTGTCGGGTTTCGTCACGCTGGTCGATGGTGCTTGGAGATGCTGCAGGCGGCTCGATGAGAAGAGTTCCGGTGGATCCAAGGGTGGATATGAAGTTGTGAAGACCTGAAAGCAGAGGGGACAATGTTCAAAGTCACTAGCCAGTGACTACCGTGGAACCAGATTGGAACCAGGCGATGTCGGGTGCAAACAGGTGTTGAGGTGTAGCTTCTCTCTGCAGCCACGTGGACCCGAAGAGGTCGAGGACGTCCTGGAGTCGATCACGAGCTGTCCCACGCAGGCTTCTCGCTGTTGGCGGTGTCGGCAACTTGATTGGAGCAAACAGGCCTTGGCTAATGCAAGCCACGCAGGAATCGAAAAAGGCTTATCACTCGGACCAGCAAGGTCAGAGCGGGTGCTCCTTTCTACAGGAGCGAGGGCAAGTCTGGAGGAACCAGACCCGCAGTGTAGTTTGTAGGTTTCAATGCCAAGATGGCCGCTGACCACGTGGCTAGTGGCCGGGATGGCGCGTCGAGTGGCACAATGCAAAAGGGCCCCACGCAGATCGTGGAGAAGCTGGGGGGCTGATCTTCGGTGCAAGGGCTGCTCGGTGATGGGGCTTCTCAGTCCCCAAAGCACAACGTCGAGGGTGCCTCGGATGCTGCGTAGTCAGCTCTTCGGGTGTCTTCCAAGTGGTCCGGTCCCACGTCTCTCGGTGCCTCCATGGGTCCCATCTTTGCAGGGACTGTGGATCGGGCGGTGAGAAGTCTGGGAGTCTGGGTCTTGTCAGGCTCTGGGCTCAGGCTCCGGCGGGAGGCGGCGGCAAAGCAGATGTCGAGTTGCTGGATGGTGCCTGTGTTCACAGGGTGGCCACTCCTTGGCCACAAGGGAGATGCTCTTCAGTCTTCTGTGCAGCAGAATGTCGAAGTCCGGCGTCTTCTTCGTTTAAAGTTGATTTCAGGATGATCTGAGGTGCTATGGCACTGCTCCCACTCTTATTCCCAATCTGAGGGGTGGATCACCTACAAGGTCCCAGGAAGGGGGGCGGTTACACTCCCTTTCCTTTGTCCAGCTCCTCGCCAGGCCTGGGTCTGGAAAGTCCCAAGAACGGTTTGGACTGGCTTATGCACGGGGACACCTTGTGTGCCCCGGGCATGTCTCAATCTATACAGCCCTGTCCTACCTAATACACAAAATCCTGTCTGGGGTGGTGCTCGCACCTCCCAAGGCAGGAAACTCTTTGTCCAAGCCTCCCTCGCTGGAAGGACTCCCAGCAGCAGGAGGTCAGACTTGTGTCTGTGGTGGCAGCATCCATTTTGTGATGCTGAGGCTCTGGTTAACTTTTACCGGGGTTAAGGCTATGTACATGTCATGTCCCTCTAGAAGGGTGGAATGCTATCCCCGTCGACAGAATTGTCGAGGGGATAGTATTCCAAATCGTATGACACCTTACTCGACATGTTTTGATAAAGCCAAACCAAAGTTAGCATATAACCGCGAGGATTATAATGCACTTAAGAGTATATGGTATGGCAATATCCCGGAACAGCTAAGGGAGTTGTTCCCGACAGCTGCAGACAGACTCAGCTCATGCTAGAGCACCATCTCACATGAAACCATGCACTCTGCCCCCAGGATTGCAGGGGCCTTCCATAGGAATGGCTTACAGGTTAACATGTGTCCAGTTAAGGTTAGATATAGGGATACTATATCTAAGCAAGAGGTGATTACACCAACTTACCCCAGCTGAGTGATCAGCCAGTTGTGTCAAATATGGAGGCCAGGCCAGGGGTGGCACAATACATGCTGCAGCCCCTGGTAGGCCTTGGATGCACCTATGCCCTGGGTACCTATGGTACATTGTTACAGGGGCCTATAAGGTGAACCAGTATCCAATTCGTAATTCACCTAGAGTGCATTGGCAATAATTTAGAGAGAGAACAGCAGGCTGTGGATCTGATTATCAGGCCCACAGCCACATTAAGTCATAAACCAGTGAAGCAAAAAGCAAAAATTTGGGGTGACCATAGGATAGCAGACCCTACTCTCCTACACTCACTATTCAGCGTCTTTTGGTGAAGGAGGAAGAGGATCTTGGGGCTCCGTTTCTCTACGAGGCCAGCTTTCTTCTTTTGATCGGTGGAGAGTTCTGGGTGCCTGAAGACTGCTACAACGCTCGCTGAGCTGCAGGAGGAGTTTAGAATCTGCAGAGACTTCTCTTCTTGATGGGCTCCCGGTGAGGCTAGCTTTTGGGGGGATTACCTGTCACTAACCCAGATTCAGAAGTAGAGTCAATCAATCAATCAGGAGTTTGTTAAAGTGCAACTACTCACCCGTAAGGGTCTCAAGGCGCTAGGGGTGGGGGGCGTGCAGGTTCCATTCCATCAAGGAGGGGGTCTGTCGAAGAGCCAGGTTTTGAGGTTTCTTGCGAAGATGGGGAGCGATGTTGTCTGTCTGAGGTGGAGCGGAAGGGCGTTCCATGCTTTGGCCGTGAGGAAGGAGAAGGAGCGGCCTCCCGATCTGGTCTTTCTGGTACGTGGGACCACGGCGTAGGAGAGCTGGGCTGATCATAGGGTTCTTTGGGGTGCGTGGAATTTAAGCCGGCTGTTCAGGTATGCAGGTCCGGTGCCGTGGAGGGCCTTGTGTGCGTGGGTGAGCATCTTAAAGGTGATTCTCGCCTCTACGGGGAGCCAGTGGAGTGTGCGCAGGTGCTGGGAGATGTGGCAGTGTTTTGGCAGGTTGAGGACCAGTCTTGCGGCAGCATTCTGGATGTTCTGTAGCTTGCGGATGAGGTTTTTGTTTATTCCGGCGTAGAGTGCGTTGCCGTAGTCGAGTCTGCTGGTGACCAGGGCGTGAGTGACTGTCTTTCGGTGTTCGAGGGGGATCCATTTGAAGGTCTTACGAAGGAGGCGGAGGTTGTGGAAGCAGGAAGATGAGACAGAGTTGATCTGGCGGTCCATTTTGAGCTCGGAGTCCAGAATGATTCCCAGGTTGCGTGCGTAGTCTGTGGAGGTTGGCGGGTTTCAGAGGGCGGTGGGCCATCAGGTGTTGCTCCAGGCGTCGGGGTTTGGGCCCATGATGAGTACTTCTATTTTGTTGGTGTTTAGTTGTAGGCAGCTGTTTTTCATCCATTTGGCGACTGCTTCCATGCCTTCTCGAAAGTTGCGTCTGGCGGTGTTGGGCTCGTTGGATAGGGAGAGGATGAGCTGGGTGTCGTCTGCGTATGACACGATGTTGAGTCCGTAGGTTCTGACGATGGGGGCAAGTGGAGCCATGTAGACGTTGAAGAGCGTCGTGCTGAGGGAGGAGCCCTGGGGGACTCCGCAGGTGGTAGGTGTAGGGTCTGAGAGGAAAGGGGGGGAGTCTGACCCGTTGCGTCCTGCTGGAGAGGAATGCGCAGATCCAGTCGAGGGCCTTGTCCTGGATTCCCGCATCGTAGAGTCTGCGTATTAGGGTGCGGTGGGAGACTGTGTCGAACACCGCTGATAGGTCTAGGAGGATGAGGGCTACTGTTTCTCCTTTGTCCAGTTGGGTGCGGATTTCGTCTGTTGCGGCGAGGAGGGCGGTTTCCGTACTGTGGTTTTTTCTGAAGCCGGATTGGGAGGAGTCGAGGATGTTGTGTTCTTCAATGAATGTGGCAAGTTGGCTGTTGATGGCTTTCTCGATGACTTTCGCTGGGAAAGGGAGCAGGGAGATGGGTCTGTAGTTTTTGAGGTCGGTGGGGTCTGCTGAGGGTTTCTTTAGGAGGCGGTTGACCTCGGCGTGTTTCCAGTCGTCGGGGAACGAGGCGGTCGCCAGGGAGCGGTTGATGGTGTGGTGGAGCATGGGTGCGATGGTATCGGCGGCTCTGTTGAAGATGTGTTGGGGGCAGGGGTCCGTGGGGGCTCCTGAGTGGATTGACTTCATTGTCTTCAGTGTGTCTTCGTTGGTGAGGGCTGTCCAGTCATCAATCTCTGGTTTCCGGGTGTCGTGGGTGGTTCGTGAGGGTTCAGTGTGTTGGTTGTCTTCGTCAAAGTTGCCGTAGATGCTCTTGATTTTGTGGTGGAAAAAGGTGCTGAGTTTGTCGCAGAGGTCTTGTGAGGGAGGGATGTCGGTAGACTCGCTGGTGGGTTGACCGAACTCCTTGATGATGCTGAAGAGTTCCTTGCTGTTGTGTGCGTGGGTGGAGATTCTGTCTTCAATCGCTTTTTTCCTCGTTTCTCTGATGAGTTGATGGTGGGCATTGGTGGCGGCTCTGAAGTTGTTGTGGGCTTCTGTGGATTTGGTGTTTCTCCAGGCCTTTTCGAGGCGGCGGCATGTGCGCCTGGACTCTTGAAGTTCGGTGGTAAACCATCTGGCTTTCTTGGCACAGGTATTGTTGTTTTTCTTGAGGGGGGCTATGGTGTTGGTGCTGTCCTAGATCCATCTATGCAGGGTTCGGGCTGCGGTTTTGGGGTCGTCGTTTTCCACGATGGTTGGGGTGGAGTTGTTGAGTGAGGAGGTGAGCTGGTCGTCGGTGATTTTGGTCCAGTTTCTTTGTGGAAGCAGGTGCTGGTGTCTATGGATGGTGTGTGTTCTGAAGGTGAAGTGGACGCAACGATGGTCGGTCCATGGGAGTTCGGTGGTGTGGCTGAAGGTGATGGAGTTTCCTGTAGTGAAGAGGGGGTCGAGGGTGTGTCCTGCTGAGTCCGTGGGCTCGATCTGGCAGAGTCCAATCTTGTGGAGGTTGTCCAGGAGGCATGTGGTGTTGGGGTCCAGTTGATTGTCGAGGTGGAAGTTGAGGTCTCCCAGCAGGGTGCAGTTGGTGGATGCGATGGCCTGAGGGGAGATAATGTCCGTGATGGAGTTGGCGAAGGGTCCGCGGGGTCCAGGGGGTCGGTAGATGAGGGTTCCTTGGAGGGCGGCGGTGGGGCTGGCCAGTATCTTGAAGTGAATGTGTTCCATCAGTTTTGTGGACTCGTCAGGGAGTGTGCTCAGGCGGAGGCTGGATTTGTGGACGATGGCGATTCCTCCTCCTGGGTGGGTGGGGCGGTCCTTCCTGGAGATCTTGTATCCTTGGGGGATGGCGATGGCGATGTCCGGTCCGGAGGTGGCGTTGGTCCAGGTTTCGGTGAAGAATGCTACGTCCGGGGTGGTGCTGTTGAGGAGGTCCCAGATTTCTGTGGCGTGTTTGTGGAGGGATCGGACGTTGAGGAGGATGCATTGCAGGGTCTTCGGTTCGGTTGTGTTCTTGTGGGCGGGTTGTGCTGGATCCGTGTTCTTGGCGGTGCTGCAGGTGTGCCGGCAGCAGTGACAGCTGAAGGGTCAATGGGTGTCGGCTGGTGATGCTAGCTTGCAGTTGTTGTTGCAGCATGGGTTGAGTGCGTGGAGTGCTGCTGTGTCATAGCGTTGGCGGGGCGGAGGTCCAGGGTTCCTGGTGCTGGTCGCTGACGGGCGCAGACGTGCTTGCCTTTGACGCGCCTTCGGTGCACCAGCGGCGCGCCCGCGGCCGCTGCGCGGCCGTGCAGTGGCCGCCATTAAGTAGGGGTCGGGGAGGGCTGGACAGCTGGGAGGCGGGAGCGGGGAGAGGAGCTGGATTGGGCCGGTCGCGCTAGGGGGGGGAGGGGCTGCAGCGGCAGGGATAGGTAAAGGGAGGAAAGAAGGGATAAAGAAAAAAGGGAAAAAAAGCAGAAATAAGGCACAAAAGAGCAGAGATGCAGAAAAGGGCAGAAAGGTGAAAGATGGAAAGGGTAGAAAAACTTGTGAAAACGAGTGAAGGAGCAGAGGGAGAGAAAGGGAAAATGGGCAGAAACAAGGCACAAAAGAGCAGAGGTGCAGAAAGGTGAAAGATAGAAAGGGTAGAAAAACGAGTGAAGGAGCAGAGGGAGAGAAAGGGAAAATGGGCAGAAATAACGCACAAAAGAGCAGAGATGCAGAAAGGTGAAAGATAGAAAGGATAGAAAAACGAGTGAAGGAGCAGAGTGAGAGAAAGGAGACAGAGGTCCACTCTACAGGTAAGATTGCGAATCCTATTAAAACCATTTCAGTGAATTATTAGGAACATTCAATTTGATTTTCAAGATCATTTACCTTATTCACGAGTGTGATTCTTGTTCAGTAGAAATTCTATGCATGTTTTCTCTAGCTCATTACCATATTCACGAGTGCGATTCTTGTTCTATAGTAGTTCCATGAATGTTTTTGGGAACACTTTTAAAGTCACATAAAATAAGGAAATATAAGACACTGAATGTTTAGGTGATTGAAAACCTAGTCATAGAAAGACCTAAACCAAATTCTGCTGCTTATGCCTTTGAGCAGTTGATACTGAAGTGAAGTATTATCGCCACAATATAGCGGATCTAAGAAAGCTCAACTAAGAGTCTGATTGTCTGAATAAACGCAAGCCACGAAGCTCTTAAGCTAGTTCCTGATTGAAGGACAGAATCTGATATCCTAATTTACGTCTTTGTGCGAAGGAAAGTGCGTGTATTTTTGTTTGCGAGTAACTTTTCCTTTTCAGATCTCCGTCCCAGCTGTTCCCTTCCTAATTCCCTTTCCCCCCGCTTAATCACTTCAATACTCTGTGTAATCATTACAATCAGAGTTGGAGGTATTGAGAGGTGGGCCCCTTATATCGTCACTCCAGACCCTGAGGAAGAAGCAACCTGACAGAATAGTGAGCCCACAAATAATATTCCTCCCGGTCTGAGAGTTTTGACATTATAGCCACCATGGATGATTTAATGAGGGTTATTGTTCAGATGCAAACAGATTTAACTGAAGCTAGGAATGCCACTGCAATGCTCTCTGATAAAGTAGATAGGATACAGCGATTAAGTACTCCGCTTCCTCCTCTCCGTTCTCTGCAGCATACAGACTGAGAGAAATGACGCTGTTGGGGCAGCCGTCCGAACCAATCGGCGCTGGCTGCGGTGGAGGGGAGGGAGGTTGCCTGCAGCCTTCCTGTTGACGAGAACCCAGACCACGTCAGACGCCTTCAAAATCCAGGACGGCGGGAGTCGGAAGTCTGCGGTCTCGGGAGTCAGCGCGGGAAGCCAAGGTAAATTTTATATAATATTTTATTATGTATTATTATCGCATGTAAATTATACTTAAGTATTTAAATGTTGCCTGTCTCTGCCGGCTTCGGAGCGAGGGGGATTTTGTTAAGGAGGCGGGTTTCAGAGGGTGAAGAAGAAGCTCTCTAGTCTGGGGGTTGAGGTGGTTTGTGTTGCGCCACGCTCCGGGACTCCTTTACCCTGTCACCCGGGATGCTCATTTCATGCATGCCTCCTTGTGCGCCGGCTCGGGTCCGTTGGCAGTGGCGTGCAGGTGCTTGGTGCTTCTATGGATGCTCTGAGCTCTTCCTGCGGCTGCGTTTGGCAACCCGTGCCTGACTGTGATGGGGCAGGTGGGCCCTCGATGTCGCCGTGCCACCTGCCCTTGCTCTGGGAAGAGATGGTCCTGTGCAGTGAGAGCGCTCACGCCTGATTCTTGGTTTCCCGTTCCGATTTCCTTCCCATGTGGTGAGTGCCATCGTGCATGTGCATACATAATAATTAAAAATGAAAACAATATAACATCGAATAAACTCTGAAGACTGTACATTGTTGGCACGTTCCTTGGGTTGCCTTAAATAAGGGCCTCTGTGACTGTGTGTAAATGAGTTGTAACATTTAACCCAATTCAGCCAAAAATACAGTCATGCTTTGCATTCTGTATAAAAGTTCCGAGTAAATAAAGTGCGAGTTTCTCTCATCCATTTGTGGCAGTAGTTTGTATGTTTGTTTCCATCTCTCATAGTCATAGTGCAGTAAGCAGGCACAAACGCGTGTCTCGTTAATTCACTGACACAAGAGAACTGGCGTTCCCCTGCACACCGAACAAGTTGGGACATCAGAGGAGTGACTGGCCTCTGACTAGACACAAACTTGTCAGCACCAGCACCTTCGTCACTCGTCTGATTCACACAGTTTAGCTCAGTCATGCTGGTGCCAAATTGTATATTTGGGAGTGAGAGGATAAGGAGGGGCTGACGATCGACGGAGTGTTAAAAACAGTATCTGTGATAGGTTAAACATTAATTAAAATAAGTTTAAATGGCGTCACTGGAGTCAATTGAGAGGGCTGCTACGGTTTGCACAGCGAGCACGTTATGTAAACAGCTCCGTGTGAGTGCACCTCCGACCCAGCAAGAACTTTCTCAGTTCGGAGTGACACTGGACCAACAGGGCAATTGGAGCCACTGGGGGTTGAGTCATGTGTTATTTATTAATAAATTCACTCGGAATACGTGGAACAGCCAGGGTCGGACTAGCACAGCAAATACATCTGGGCATTAAAATGAAAGTGGCCCTCATTAGCGTGTTTCAGCTGAAAAAAAATAGAATCCCACATTTTCAAATCTGGCCAGTTTTCATCGCGTAAATTTACCCTGTATATGTATTTGCAAGGTATGGAATATGCAATGCATTGGTGCCCGCTGCAGGCAAAATTTGCTGTAATACCTGTTTTGTTTTCATTCTATTTGAAGCTACTCATAAGCTAAGCCTCTAACACTGCATGATGGTTTCACAAAATGAATATTTTCTAAAATATGTGATCACTTTATGAACATGCTGAGTTCACTTTCACATAGCGCGCTGCATTAGTTTTGATGTAGGGTTGGTTTCTATTCTTTGTATGGTACTGTGTGGTGTTTGTTCTTGTATTTTTTTCTCCGCCGCCAATTTTACGCCACACCAATTTCAAATGTCGCCAGCCGCCACTGGTGACTCTGTCCGCAGATCGCGAACTATTACAGCTACGACAAGGGAATAGAGACCTTATGTTCGAGGCTTGTGGGCCGCTAAATTCATATCTTGTGCATAGATCGCCGCCTAGTGTTGGGTCCGTATGATTGCACCTTGTTGTCCTGGAAGAGTCTTTTGAAGTATCACGAGATAGGTGGCTCCTCCCCTGGACTACAGTGCGCATGGGCATCCTCTCCATCCTCAGATTCGTTCGGTTCTGAGTTAACTTATCCGGTTCCCGGATACTTGAGCACGTGTGCTCCCAGCTTTTTAGGCCCGATCGAAGATTGACATCGACGATGGAATTCCAGGCCCCGTTTAAACGTTGCCCAGTCTGTAACGCGAAGTACCCTCTCTCAGACGTGCACCCTGTGTGCAACAGATGTCTGTCTCCAGACCATGACGAGTAGAGTTGCTTGGCCTGTTCGAAATTCAGGTCGGAAGAGGCGCTCGCTCTTCGACGTGAGGCGAGACTACCGGCGCGGAGGGCGTCGGATGTGGAGGATATCTTCGAGGCTGGGGACGACGAGGGCGTCCAAGAGGAGGAACCAGAGCACTTCTCCAACCCGGTCTCCTGTCAAGATTCTTCCTACGGAGAAGAGGTAGACGATGAACACATCGAAGATGATGAAGCCGTCGAGGTAAGAGACGACGGTATGGCTATTGGAGCCGCAGAGGGCGGCTCCAGCGATGAGCAAGACCCGCCCGAACATGTGGGGGTCAAAAGTGACACTGTCTTGTCAACGGCTCAGGTCGAAGCATCGCCGGAAGGCCTTAGCCAAGATCTTTCTACTCATTCTACAGCCCCGCAACCTTGCCCGGCTAAGAATACTTCAGAGCCTTCGGTGGGTACGCCTTCAAAAACGAAACCGAAACTGACTAAAGACAAATCGAAACTGAAACTGGTCGAACCAGTATTCGTTTCGCGAAGCCTCGTTCTATCGGATCCTAAGAAGGCTCAGAGTGTCATTGCCCCTTCTGGGTTACGGAAGGGTGCCACCCTGAAGATCGGTACATCCAAGAAGGTGCCAACGTCATCTAAGGCTGCCCTCGGGGGCGTGGACACCGAAGACCGACTTGAGTCGCAGCCGCCCCTCAGTCCGAATGCATACCAGTTGATGCTGGTGAAGGCTCTCGAAGACAAGCACAAAATGGCCGCGTTGGAACGTGACGCATCAACCCGCGGCCATTTTGGGGATCCCAGCGCAACACCTGGCTCGAAGTCGGCGATGGCCGTTGTTGGAAGGTGGATACCTGACTATGGTTGCCCCCAACTTTTCGCCTGGTGTTTTGCTGGTTTTCCGACTTAGTTGGCCGGGGGCCCTGCCAATCAGGACCCCAGGCCTACTGCTCTCTCTGTAAAATGGATTCCCTGTACCTTAGGTACATATCCAATTGGTACTGGGCCACCTTATCAGACCCTGTAACTCAGGGCATAGGTGTACTCAGGGCCTACCAGGGGCTGCAGCATGTATTATGCCACCCCTGGCTGGCCATCTAAATCTGACACAACTGGCTGCACGACAGCTGGGGTAAGGTGGTGTAATCACCCTTTGCTTTAGATATAGTATACCTATATCTAACCCTAAAAATGGACACACAGATTCCTATCAGTCACTCCTATGGCAGGCCTTGACAATCCTGAAGGCAGAGTGCTTGGAATCGTGTGAGATGGTGCTCTGGCATGAGCTGAGCCCGTTTGCAGCTTGCGGAACCAAGTCCTAATAGCTGTTCCATGATAACGCGTACCATATACTCTTAAGTGCATTATAATCCTCGCGGTTAAATGCTATCTCTGGTATCGCTTTATCAAAACATGTCGAGTAAGGTGTCATACGAATTGGAATACTAACCCCTCGCCAATTCTGGCGACGGGGTTAGCATTCCACCCTTCTAGAGGGACACGACATGTATGTAACTGTGAACCCCCGGTTAAAGTTAACTCAAGCCTCAGCATCACAAAATGGATGCTGCCACCACAGACACAAGTCTGACCCCCTGCAGCTGGGAGTCCTTCCAGCGAGGGGAGCTTGGACAGAGGGTTTCCTGTCAGGGGTGGTGCTAGCACCATCCCAGACAGGGTTTTGTGTATCCTGGGTAGGCAGGGCTTTACAGGAAGGTGACTGCAAGTGGCACCCCGGTGCTCACTATGCATAGGCCGGCTAGAACCCGTTCCAGGGGCACACAGCCCCTGAGCAGGGGAAAGTCCGGCATGGGAGAGGGGTGTAACCACCCCTGTTCCTGGTCCCACCCCTAGGGCAGAATTTAGTCGCGTACCCACCCCTTTCTTTAGGATAAAGGCAGAAGCGGGGACCCTTCCAAATTAGATAATCTTTGAATCCTGAAACTACTTTCTGCGAAAGGAACTCAAGACTTCTTCTCAAGATTTCTCCCTTGTGACTAAGGAGTAGTCACCCTGCATCCGCAGGCACCATCTAAGAACACTGCGGTTTGCTGCACGTCCTTCCTCCGGAATCCGACCGACCAGCACGACGAGACCCGGCTTCCCTGGCACCTCTGACCTCTACTCACCTCTACAGCTAAGCTGAGAACCGTGGGTGCGACGAGACCTCGAGGGACTGGCCATCATCAGAACTGCACGACTTCTTTCCAGCACGACCGCCGAGGGATCCTCTGGTGAATGCTTTGGGGTCCGAGAAGCCCCAACCCTGAGCAGCTCCAGCACCGAAGTCCAGCCTCCCAGCATCTCCACGATCTGCGTGGGGCCCTTCTGCTTTTTACTGCTCACCGCGTTGTCTGGCTACTTGCCTTGCTGGCTTGTGGCCTTCCCGACGACGACCGACGACGACAACACTGCTGGTCTGGTTGCTCCAGACTGGCCCTTGCTCCCTTCCAAAAGAGGAGCCCCCCGGACCCTCCTGGTCCACTCCAGACGCCATTTTAGGTCCACCGCGTGGGCTTGAATTTGCCAAGACTTGTTGCCCCAATCCTGGGTCCAGCGACGTCGACAGCATCAACCATCGTGGGACAGCTCGCACCTCCATCCTGGTCGCCGACAACGCCTCCTGGTCCGTGAGACTGCAGAGCCCAGCGTCGCCCACTCACCTGGTCGAGGTGACTTCGCCCGGTGCCATCCTGGTGCCCACACAATCACTGGTTCATCCATCTTCGATCCAGGCTTGGATCCATCGAACTCTCTTCACTGGTCGCCTGCCAGCAACTTCTTCTTTCAGGCTCCTGGTTCGTCAACGAGGATTCCCGACGTCTTTGCAGACCTATGCAGCCGCAGCCCCTGGGCTAGGTAACTTCGGCATTTCGGTGCCCCAGCATAGCCTCACTATCCAAGGGTCCAGATCCACTTTCGTTTTTGACCTACCTAGTCGGGTTCGCCCGAGAACACTAACTTTGTCTTTACTAGCCTCCATAGACTTTGTCCCGCATCCCGCGTGAGAGTGCACACTCTGCACCCGAGTCCCCTAGGCCTCCTACTAGTAATCTGAAGGTTCAGTAACGTAGTCCTAGCGATTCCAAAGCCTATTAGTTCAGTACTTACCTGCTAGTAATTTCGCATTCCACTTTCAGAGTATATGGTTTTTCGTGCCCCTCGGGCATTTGTGTTAACTGTGCGAACTTAAGTATTTTTGTAAGAGTTTTGTTGTGTGCTTAGTACCCTGTCCTCATAAAGAGTACAGGGCTGTTGTGATCTAAATAAATACACTGTTTATTTTCATAACACTTGTGTGGTGTCCTTTCACTTGGTGTTCAAGGGGTATATATGTGGTAAACAGCTGGCTTAACACGCCCTCTAGAGCTTAGCCTGAAGACTGCTCGTATCCACGCTACTAGGATTGCTGGTCTATAAGGTTGACTTACAACCAATCATCAATAAGGGTTGTTGGACTGATACATAGTGATCACTAGAATAGTGAGCACTGCATATCAGGCCACCTTCTCACAGCCGTGAAAAAAGTCAAACAGCCATCGGGGCCCCCACCTATAGTGTTTGGACTGCCTCCGACTGCAAGACCTAAAACTTCTAAGCCGGCACAGGGCACCGGCCCTGGTAAAATGATGTCAAAACTTAAGGGAACGACCGCCACTCTTGAAGGCGTCGGATCCACTCCACCTTCTTCTGAAAGCTCAAAGAAGTTGTACATTGACTCTGCAACCGGAAGACTCACCCTTTTCAAACGGAAGATCTTGCCGGAGAAGCTGATGGAATCCTATCAAATTCCACTCAAAAGAAAAAGAGACTCTGCTTCCTCGCCAGTCCTTTTCGAGTCCGTAAGGCCTTATGGACAAGCCTTTACTCATTCCCCACACGCACTGAGGATGGTGGGGGGGATGACCAGAATGACGAGCAATTCAACTATCCTGATGAATCTAATCAGGATGACTCGCTTGATGTGCTCGAAGATCAAGGCACGGCGGACACCCAGTCTTACCAAGTGAAGACGGCCCCCGCAGAGGATTCTGCGGCGTTCAACGCTCTAATTGAAAGGGCAGCGCTGAACCACGATGTGGTCATGCATGCGGACCCGGTTGAGGAGGACTTCCTGTTTGATACCTTCTCTACATCGGACAGGTCAGTGAAGACGCTGCCGATGCTGAAGGGTGTCCTTAAGCACGCCAATGACATTTTCAAGGACACAACCAGAGCAAGGGTGGTGAACCCACGTATTGAAAAGAAATACAGGCCTGCTCCTGTGGACCCTACGTATATAAGGGGTCAATTGCCATTGGACTCTTTGGTGGTCTCCAATGCCCGGAAGAGGGCGAACTCACAAACAAGTGGTGATGCTCCTCCCCCAGACAAAGAATCTAAAGTGTTAGAAGCCTCTGGGAAGCGGGTTGCTGCGCAGGCAGCGAATATTTGGAGAATAGCCAATAAACAAGCTCTACTGGCTAGATACGATAGGGCTCACTATGACACCCTAGAGCAATTGTTGCAACACTTGCCTGATGCATATAGAGAGGGGGCGGAAATGTTGATTCAGGAAGGGAAACTGATATCAAACGCTTCTATCAAGTGTGCCCTAGATTCAGCAGACACTGCAGCCAGGGCCATTAACACCAGTGTAATGCTAAGGAGGCAGGCATGGTTACAAATTTCAGGGTTTAAGCCAGAAATACAAACAAGTTTGCTCAATCACCCCGTTAACCCAGATTTCTTGTTTGGGCCTGACGTTGACACGATTCTTGAGAAGATCAAGAAGGACACCGAGACGGCTAGGTCTATGGGGGCCTTGCAGTCTCAACAGTTCAGAGGGGTTTCTATTCGTCGCTCAGGAGGTAGAGGGCCGTCAAGGGGGCAAACATCTCAGCAAACACAATACAATAAAGGTGGTGCACAGGTCACCTTTAACAAGAACAATAGAGGTGTATACCGTGGTAACAGCGCCAAAGGCAGAGGACGTGGAAATAATAACACCAGGTCCTCCGCAAATACCAAACAGTGACGTCTTGTCACTGCCCCGGACCATATAACACCGGTCGGGGGACGACTCCAGCAGTTCCTGCCAGTCTGGGAAGGCATTACCACAGACAGGTGGGCGAGGCAACTTATCCAGTACGGGTATTGTTTAGAACTGACATCCACTCCACCCGACATACCACCAATACACCATCCTATGTCCGCAGAGCACTTAACCTTATTACAGCAAGAGGTGGCCAGCATGCTGCAAAAAGGGACCATAGAACTGGTGCCTCTAGAGGAGCACGGAACAGGGGTGTACTC